>NC_139989.1:33974056-34288580 GCF_964263955.1 Coregonus lavaretus | reverse complement strand
TACACAGCTCTCTGGTCTTGGCCATTGTGGAGAGGTTGGAGTCTGTTTGATTGAGTGTGTGGACAGGTGTCTTTTATACAGGTGATGAGTTCAAACAGGTGCAGTTAATACAGGTAATGAGAGGAGAACAGGAGGGATTCTTAAAGAAAAGCTAACAGGTCTGTGGGAGCTGGAATTCTTACTGGTTGGTAGGTGATCAAATACTTATGTCATGCAATAAAATGCAAATTAATTACTTAAAAATCATCCAATGTGATTTTCTGGATTTTTGTTTTAGGTTACGTCTCTCACAGTTGAAGTGTACGATGATAAAAATTGATAAAAATTACAGATCTCTACATGCTTTGTAAGTAGGAAAACCTGCAAAATCGGCAGTGTATCAAATACTTGTTCTCCCCACTGTATATACCCCTGGCGCAGGGACTCGGCGACGTATGTTTCCATAGCCGCCGTTTCAGCCTGCGACAGGGGGTACACATGACTCCTGGGAGGTAAAGCATCTACCCGGAGGTTTATCGCGCAATCCCCCGCCCGATGAGGTGTTAACTTGGTAGCCTGCGTTTTAGAGAACGCGTGCGCCAAATCGAGGTATTTTCGGGGGGAATGCATGCTATGGAAATTCATCACTATACTTTATTAACAATCAAAGTTCTTACAGAGTTTTTGTTGAATTAAGATTTACTTTATTGAATTTCAATAAAAGGAAGCTGGTCTGCAGAGTAGCCTCCCCTCTCCCGCCCTCTCTCCATCTAATACAGTGCCCTCCACACACTCTAGCTTTATAATCCCTCCCTCTTAAGTTTCCCGCTCTTTTATTGCTCCACCCACACCCTTTGTCTATTGTGGCGGCTAAATTCGACTTTCATTCAGTTCAGAATAACATAGTACTACAATCAATCACTCCCCTGTCTTGCAAAAACACTCATGTTTAGTTTAAACTCTGTTCAACCCCGGCTCTCCCGGGCTTGACCTGAAGACTGATTGTTGGACATGATAGGTCCCTAATCTAATCTTTCAACCATACACAAACCCCCCTTCATGCTGTAATCTATCAAGAAGAAAGCCAAGGAGAGACACAGGTTTAGCCCAAACTCTGTTCAACTCTGGTGCCGAGAGAGACAAAATGCCACAGGCTAGTTTCAGTCTTTGATAAGATAGGACAGCCATGGATTTAAGTAAAAGCGAGCAATTTGACCCTAGGTCAGATTCCCTCTTTTACCCACACACACAGGGAAATGACCCAATTCAGTTAGCCACAAAGAATGTTAACTATATGTTCATGATTAACTCAGTTTTATCTCATAGTCCACTAAACAATTTCCAACATGCGCACGGTGGAGGTACTGTCTGGACTTTCCACTGTGGTTGCACCAACGGAAACACCTAGACACCTACCCTGACACTCTCGCGACCACCCCGTGAGAACCCTCTGCGGCCATGAGAAGGTGGGGTTGTGGAGTGCTAACCAAGGGAGACCTAATACTACAGGGAAAGCAGGCGACTCAATAATATAAAAAGTGACCTGCTCACAATGAGTCTCCTGGGTAATCATGGTGACTGGTGCAGTAACCTCCTTAACAAACCCGGACCCTAATGGTCGACTATCAAGTGCTCTGATGGGGAGTGGAATGGATAGGGGAACCAATGAAATGCCTAGCCGGTGTGAGAATGCCCTGTCCACAAAGTTCCCATCTGCGCCTGAATCGACTAGCGCCTGACACTGGGGAACTACCATGTGATCGGGAAAGTAGATGGGTAGGGTACAGTGCGCAGCAGAGGGCTCTGAACGAGTGTTGATGTTCGATACCTGTGGTGATGCGAGAGTGCCCTTCCGGCCGCCTCCAAACCCAAAAGAGCGCTGACGACAACGTGTGGTGTACTGTCACTTCGTGCCACCAGTGTGACACTGTCACTGTCGTCCTCCGCTCTCTCGGATGGCGGTTCCACCCAGCTCCATCGGCTCGGGATCTGAGTCGGCTGGGGTGGGAACGGGAAGACCCCTTCCAGGACGTCCTCTGGCTGCCAGCAGGTTGTCCAAATGAATGGCCATGTCCACAGGTTGCATGAAGGACGATAAGGGCCCGCTCGTTCTACCCGGACCCCGCTGCCAGAATCCGAAAACTCCAAAGCCAAGTCCTGCGCAGTCCTTGTCCCCTGACTCAGATGGACCAGCCGCTCCTCCTTCATTCCACACCGTGTTGGCCCACTCCAGGGCTTTCCCCGAGAGGCAGGAGACGAGGGCGGACACCTTCTCCCGCTTCAATGAGGCCGGCCTGATGCTGGAGAAATAGAGCTCCAGTTGGAGGAGGAATCCTTGGCAGAGCGCCACCGTCCCGTCAAACTCCCGTGGATATCTGGATCCCTCCGGGTGCTGGGGTGTGGGTGGCTGGATCCGGTTGACCAGCTGGCCTCGACAGATCGGGTCCTGTCCTCTCCAGGCATTGGACGACCTGAAGACCCCGATCCATCGCTTCCCCCAAGCTGGCCAGCATCGTGGAATGCTCCTAGACCCATGTCACGACTCCAGGCATGCGCTACTCTCCCGCTGACTCCATACTTCAGGTGGGTGATTCTGTGAGAGTGTGATTTGAAGGAGTCCGGCGCAGGAGGGTAAATCACAGAATACAGAGTTTATTCCATAGGAAACAGTTACGCTGGATAGCGTCAACAAAATACAGGCACACGGGAAACAATAGCCCCGGAAATACAAGGTACGGGTAGCTCAACCGAGCTACACTCAACTCACAAATAACTATCACCCACAAGGACAAGGGGCCAGAGGGAACACTTATACACAGACTAATGAGGGGATATGAACCAAGTGTGTGTAATTAACAAGACAAGACAAATGAAATTATGATATATGGAGTGGCAGTGGCTAGTAAGCTGGTGACGACGATCGGGATGCTTGCTATGATATCTAAGTAGGAAGTCATGAAAGCGGCAGTAGCCTAGGTTTGGGTCCCAAATGGCACCCTATTCTCTACATAGTGCACTACTTTTGACCGGAGCCCTATGGACCCTGGTCAAAAGTAGTACAATATATAGGACATAGGGTGCCATTTAGGAAGGGCCCTAAGTATTTCAGACAAGACCATTCATAAAGTGCAAATTTGAGATGAATATTCATGACGATGTGGATAATGTTTAGGATGAGGAATGGAATACATGAATACATCATTACATGTTTAATTTGTTTAACTCGACCCCAAGCAACTCTCGCTGTGGTTTTAACAAACGACTCATCTCCTCACAAACGTTGGTTTCTTTCAATGTCACAAATGCACTAATATAACTTGAGAGAAAGAAAACATGGAGAATACCCAGTGCCCACACATTTTCATTTTTCTGAAAATTCATGTCACAAGGTTGTATTGTTGTACACACACACACGCGCGCACACACACACACACACACACACACACACACACACACACACACACACACACACACACACACACACACACACACACACACACACACACACACACACAGTATAGTACATACACCCAAGGCATGTGTTGTTTACAGTTTCTAACATCATAGGTTATTACTGAATGAGTCAACACATTCATATTTTCCATTTTGATGGTTAGCTTTCCTTTTAATTTGAGATTATAATTTCAACTGCATATATTGTACATACTGTATGTAATACGTTTCAACTTGTGACCAAGCAAAATATACTTAGGACCATGTGTCCTCCAGCCTACTAGAGTGGCATTGTCCCTTGACATTGAGGAAGGGGGCAGTTGGCACACTGCACCTTTCTGTACAAAAGGTCCATGTTCTGGTATAGCCTCAATGCCATGTATGAATGCCTCTGGGCTATATTTAAAGCGACGGCATCCTTTTTAGCTCTCTTTTACGACGGTGCCTGTCAGTAGGGCATTCCAGTGGGTGGCATGCCAGTGCTGGTGACACGCTCATTGGAGTAGGGCATGACAGTGCAGGCAGGGTGCTCCTGAAGTGAGTGGGAGGAGGACAGTGATATACGGTGACACTGTGGCAACAGCCAGGGAGGGGTGACTGAGTATGAGTTTGTCTGTGACAACAGCAGCACACCCTTCTCTGTACTCCACCCCTTCCTGAGGGCTAGGCTGTTTGTCAGGTCCCAGAAACACGGGCGTCTGGTTTGGTGACATTCTGTCCTCTTGTTCACCTGTAGCGTGAAGGAAATCGAGTGCTGTTGTTTTATATGGCTTCATTAGGGCCTGTCTGAAAAGTATTCTTATAATGAGTCACACCTGTATGAATTTATAGGGTTGTGTAGATTTGAGCGGGCAGCTTTATAGACTACTGTATTTCTGCCCTGCCCACTAAAATGGTCCTTTGTACACTCTTAGAAAAAAAGGTTCCAAAATGGTTATTTGCGGAGGGATAGGGTTCTACCAAGAATCGTTTTGAGCTGAAGATCCCATTTTGGAAGACAATTGTTCTTTGTAAGGCAAAGGGTTCTACATAGAACCTTTAACATCCTAAGAACCATTTTTAGAGGAAAGGGTTCTTTGATAATTATTTGGAAGGCAAGGGATCTACATTATATCATATTTCCCAGCATGCTCTATTGCATGGTGATTTTCAGAATTATTTGTTTTAATATCTGTGTTTTTGCATGTACATTGATTGGTTAATTAATTTTATGCTACAAAAAGATATATAACATACATTTTTCTAAACAAATCCAATCTGTTAGTACGGTCGTTGAATTTATTGCACCAGTTACTGAGATGGTTGTTCCAGTTTAGATGATTAAGGTAGTCTAAGTATTAAATCTTCCCTACCCTGACAGTTATTCTGAATGCAGGCTGCGGGTGATTTAAATGTTCACTTATTGGATATCCTAACTCTGGCTGGATTCCAACAGGAATTACACGTCACTTTGTAAGCCAGCATAATATTGTGACTTGCAGGTGTGATGGGGGGGGGGGGGGGGGGGCTCAACTAAGCTAACATATGGAATTGTTTTAAGAAGGTCATACCAAGGATCATTTAGCTATTTGATTTGGAATTTTAGGACCCCTTTAGGTATAAAAAAATATTTTAATGAAACATTGAATTTGGCCTTACTGCTGTTAGCCAATAGAAACGCATTGATTAACAGATTCATGCATGGAAATCAAAAGGACGTTTGTTTTAAAGTGTCAGTCCTATATCTGAGCGATATAAGAAAGATCAGGAAATTATTAAATATACTGTATATATTTGGCACTAAACTACTTCCATATATACTGTACTTCCATAAAAATGTTTAACTGGTACCGGCTACCTGAAGAGGAGTCTTGTGAGGCGTCCTAGAGCAGAAAAATGATATGTACGTGTTTTTGAGAGTCTCATCTTTCCATAGAGGTGTCATATTAGTGTGTAGCCCAAACAGTTTGGATGCTACAGACGTTTCCATGAGAAGACCGATTTTCGAAATGTCTCATGGTCTGAAAAACACTGCTGTAGCTCGGCCACCTTCCACCGCAGATGCGGAAGGCTGCCATTGGCGGATGCGGTGAATTGAGACGCAGCCCATGCAAAAAATATCTCTAGCTTAAGCAGACAGATTTTGATGGGGATTTTTGTATTATGCTAATTCGATTCCTGCGGGGGCGCGGACATCGACTCAAGGGGGAGTTATACTGTGCACAGAAATGGAGAGAAAGTGGAGAGAAGAATTACATTTGTTTCCACTTCCTCTTATTAATAATTCAGACTGACCTGAGGGCGTCTGATAATCAACAGGCCATATTTGGTTTGTCTCCTGGTCAAATGATGAGTACCACAACATAAGGTAACCTTTCAGGATAGTCACACTGAAACTTTGTTTGGGAGGGTCGTCTTTCAGCAAAGTGGTGGTGATTCATAGTAAAATGTCCTGCCCTTTCCTGGTAAGGTGTCCTTGAAGGGTTAAACAAAATTATTATTTTGCAATAATAGCCTACTCATTGGATGTCTAATTAATCATTTGAAATGGTAATATAATGCTAATATTTGCAGATGATTCAATGCCTTGATTCGTGCCTTTTACCCTCTGAGTGCACTTCAGAAGGTTAGTCAAGCATGCTGGCAGTATCTTATGGAACGCGTTTGGTTCTTTGCGTGTCAAAAAAGATACACGTCAAATAACACTATTTGACGTGTCAAGTAACACTATTTGACATGTCAAATAAGCTTGTTGACCAATCAGGACCTGAATATGACTGCACGTCACATAATAATGTAAATGTTCATAAATTTTTTATGTAGTTATTACACATTGATTACACTATCACTCGTATTTCATATGTCACAATGATTAACCGATACCTATGCTATGATGCTGGTAAAGTTTTGTCTCGCGGACCTGCCGCTGTCACATGAGCGCAGACACAGTTCCCCAAGCTCTGGACAGTGCTGGTCATAAAAAAAGCTAGCTAGCTGATGGATGCAAACAATGTTCTTCCCCAAAAACATTGCAAAACGATATAATCTGTTTCAATAGCTATAGTTAGCTAGCTAACTATCTAGCTAGGTGTCATCATCTAAAATACCCCTAATTTATAAGACAGTTCTTATTTGACTAATGGTGGTCGGACCCACCCATGTGAAGATAGCCACAATAAGGATTAGCCACAATAGTGGAATTTGCGGTTTGCCTTCAAAATAAAAGTATCTAATTGAAAATGATACAAATGAATACAAATAGTAAAATCATGCCATAATGAAATAGATCATGCTCAACGAGGTTGGAATGTTCTTATATAAATTCAACAAAATACAATAATTTGTTAATTTGACAAAGATCTGTTGAAATCACACTGGATGTATTAGACTTTAGAATTGCATTGGGGACATACTTATTTCACTGTACATTTACGTTTACATTCACGTCATTTAGCAGAAGCTCTTATCCAGAGCGACTTACATATTGGTGCATTCACCCTATAGCCAGTGGGATAACCACTTTACAATATATATATATTTTTTTTTTTTTTTTTTGGGGGGGGCGGGGGGGGGGGGGGGGGTAGAAGGATTACTTTATCCTATCCCAGGTATTCCTTAAAGAGGTGGGGTTTCAAATGTCTCCGGAAGGTGGTGAGTGACTCCGCTGTCCTGGCGTCGTGAGGGAGCTTGTTCCACCATTGGGGTGCCAGAGCAGCGAACAGTTTTGACTGGGCTGAGCGGGAACTATGCTTCCGCAGAGGAAGGGGAGCCAGCAGGCCAGAGGTGGATGAACGCAATGCCCTCGTTTTGGTGTAGGGACTGATCAGAGCCTGAAGGTACGGAGGTGCCGTTCCCCTCACTGCTCCATAGGCAAGCACCATGGTCTTGTAACGGATGCGAGCTTCAACTGGAAGCCAGTGGAGTGTGCGGAGGAGGGTGGTGACGTGAGAGAACTTGGGAAGGTTGAACACCAGACGGGCTGCGGCATTCTAGATGAGTTGTAGGGGTTTAATGGCACAGGCAGGGAGCCCAGCCAACAGCGAGTTGCAGTAATCAGGACGGGAGATGACAAGTGCCTGGATTAGGACCTGTGCCGCTTCCTGTGTAAGGCAGGGTCGTACTCTCCGAATGTTGTAGAGCATGAACCTGCAGGATCGGGTCACTGCCTTGATGTTAGCGGAGAACGACAGGGTGTTGTCCAGGGTCACGCCAAGGCTCTTCGCACTCTGGGAGGAGGACACAACGGAGTTGTCAACCGTGATGGCGAGATCATGGAACGGGCAGTCCTTCCCCGGGAGGAAGAGCAGCTCCGTCTTGCCAGGGTTCAGCTTGAGGTGGTGATCCGTCATCCATACTGATATGTCTGCCAGACATGCAGAGATGTGATTCGCCACCTGGTTATCAGAAGGGGGAAAGGAGAAGATTAGTTGTGTATCGTCAGCGTAGCAGTGAACAGAACAGAACAGCGCCGGGAAGATGGCTGCCGTTTTACAGCCCTCTAACCAATTGTACTATTATGTGTGTTTTTCCGCGTTATTTGTAATTTATTTTGTACATAATGTTTCTGCCATCGTCTCTTATAACCAAAAAGAGCTTCTGGATATCAGGACAGCGATTACTCACCTCGCATTGGACGAAGATTTTTTCTTCAACGAGGCGGTCGCGAAGGATATCCTACAGACACCCGACAAGGCCCAGATCCCCGTCATTCGCGTGAGGAAGAGACGGAGATATCGCGGACGCAGATCCGGGTGCCTTGTAAGGATCCGATGGCGAGCGAGTAAACTGCCTCTCCCATCAATCCTACTAGCCAACGTTCAATCTTTTGAGAATAAAATGGATGAGTTAAGATTACGGTTATCCTACCAACGGGACATTAAAAACTGTAATATCTTATGTTTCACGGAGTCGTGGCTGAAAGACAACAATGATAACATTCAGCTAGCAGGCTATACGCTACATCGGCAGGACAGAACGTCTGACTCTGGTAAGACAAGGGGCAGCGGTCTGTGTATATTTGTAAACAACAGCTGGTGCACAAAATCAAATACTAAGGAAGTCTCGAGGTTTTGCTCGCCTGAGGTAGAGTATCTTATGATAAGCTGTAGACCACACTATTTACCAAGAGAGTTTTCATCTATATTTTTCATAGCTGTCTATTTACCACCACAAACCAATGCTGGCATTAAGATTGCTCTGAATGAGTTGTACAAGGCCATTAATCAACAGGAAAACGCTCATCCAGATGCAGCGCTCCTAGTCGCCGGGGACTTTAATGCAGGGAAACTTAAATCCGTTCTACCTAATTTCTACCAGCATGTTAAATGTGCAACCAGAGGGAAAAAAACTCTAGACCACCTTTACTCCACACACAGAGACGCATACAAAGCTCTCCCTCGCCCTCCATTTGGCAAATCTGACCATAACTCTATCCTCCTGATTCCTGCTTATAAGCAAAAACTGAAGCAGGAAGCACCAGTGATTCGGTTAATAAAAAAGTGGTCAGATGACACAGATGCTAAGCTACAGGACTGTTTTGCTAGCACAGACTGGAATTTATTCCAGAATTCTGGCCGTGTGGTGCCAGGACAACAACCTCTCCCTCAACGTGACCAAGACAAATGAGATGATTGTGGACTACAGGAAAAAAAAGAGGACTGAGCACGCCCCCATTCTCATCGAAAGGGCTGTAGTGGAACAGGTTGAGAGCTTCAAGTTCCTTGGTGTCCACATCACCAACGAACTATCATGGTCCAAACACACCAAGACAGTCGTGAAGAGGGCACGACAAAGCCTAATCCCCCTCAGGAGACAAAAAAGATTTGGCATGGGTCCTCAGATCCTCAAAAAATTCTACAGCTGCACCATCGAGAGCATCCTGACTTGTTGCATCACCGCCTGGTATGGCAACTGCTTGGCCTCTGACCGCAAGGCACTACAGAGGGTAGTGCGTACGGCCCAGTACATCACTGGGGCAAAGCTCCCTGCCATCCAGGACCTCTATACCAGGCGGTGTCAGAGGAAGGCCCTCAAAATTGTCAAAGACTCCAGCCACCCTAGTCATAGACTGTTCTCTCTGCTACCGCACGGCAAGCGGTACCGGAGTGCCAAGTCTAGGTCCAAAAGACTTCTCAACAGCTTCTACCCCCAAGCCATAAGACTCCTGAACAGCTAATCATGGCTACCCGGACTATTTGCACTGCCCCCCACCCCATCCTTTTTACGCTGCTGCTACTCTGTTAAGTATTTATGCATAGTCACTTTAACTCTACCCACATGTACATATTACCTCAACTACCTCAACTAGCCGGTGCCCCCGCACATTGACTCTGCAACGGTACCCCCCTGTATATATAGCCTCCCTACTGTCACTTTATTTTACTTCTGCTCTTTTTTTCTCAACACTTTTTTTGTTGTTGTTTTATTCTTACTTTTTTTGTTTAAAATAAATGCACTGTTGGTTAAGGGCTGTAAGTAAGCATTTCACTGTAATGTCTGCACCTGTTGTATTCGGCGCATGTGACCAATACAATTTGATTTGATTTGATTTGATTAGGAGAGGCCATGTGAGGATATGACAGAGCCAAGTGACTTGGTGTATAGGGAGAAAAGGAGAGGGCCTAGAACTGAGCCCTGGGGGACACCAGTGGTGAGAGCACGTGGTGCGGAGACAGCTTCTCGCCACGCCACTTGGTAGGAGCGACTGGTCAGGTAGGACGCAATCCAGGAGTGAGCCGCGCCGGAGATGCCCAGCTCGGAGAGGGTGGAGAGGAGGATCTGATGGTTCACAGTATCAAAGGCAGCAGACAGGTCTAGAAGGACAAGAGCAGAGGACAGCCTTACCTATTGATTATGGATCAATGACATGGGGTATCAGTCTTCTCAGTGACACCCAGAGAACATTAGCGTCGTAGCTCTTATTGCGGGACTCTGAAACCACTGAGAATTGAGCCACATTTATTGTACCAGTCAACCTTCTATGTGTATTGAACACTATTCCAGAGAAAAAACAATACAACATGGATGTTTTGGAGCCTGATAACTCTGAGGAGGACTTTGGGGAAAAAAAGCACTTGGGTACTGAGTAGGCTGATACCCCATTTCATTTATCCCCAATCCTTAGGTAAGGATGTACAGTGCAATATGAATGTCAATACGCACAATAGGATGACTGGGAAGGTGATTTCCCACAGTCAAAGTCTTGCAATAAGCTCTGCTACGACGCTAATATTTGCGTAAACTCTTCACAATTGTGTTTTGTGGGTGTCACAGAGTAGACTGATACTCTGATTCATTGCTCCACATTCCAACACTCCAACCTTGTTTAACATTATCTAGTCTAAATATGGCATAACCTTCTGCATTACTTTTAAAGATGGACTTTTACTTTTAAGGCGAAACGCAGATTCCACTATTGTGGCTAATCCTTATTGTGGCTAGCTTCACAACACAAAACCCAGTCAGGCCAAGCCATACTAGCCAGATGAAGCTAGCTGGCTGCAAATAAGGTTCGTTTTGGGCAACAGGGTTAAGTAGTGTCGTTGTAAATATATTTGTTATAGTCAATATGGAATATGATATGTTGAGTAAAATGTTGTGCTAAGATCTATTTAGGTCAGGAGCTGGTTATAAGTTCTGTTCCTATCCAATAACAATGGACAAAAGGGTCCTATCTTGTCAGCCTTGTCAGCAGGTGGCCAAGGACAACACCCACGCCATAGGCCTCTCAGTTCTTCCAACTCACGAGTTCTTGCTCTGAGGACACACACACACACACACACACACACACACACACATCATCACTGATAACACACACACACACACACACACACACATCATCACTGTTAAACACACACACACACACACACACATCATCACTGTTAAACACACACACACACACACACACACACAAATCCCCTCTCTTAGGCTGAACATTTGAAGACAGAGAACCCGACTCAGAGCCAATGCAACAGTGACACTAGCCTGGAGGGGACCTCGCCCAACTCATCAGGACCAATCAGAAGATCAGAACTACTAGATTCAACCTACTTCATTTATTGCATAAAATGTCTGCACACAATGTTTCGGGGCTCTCTTCAGATAGCTCCCTAAGAGTTTGACGAACGAGTCCGTGCACGCGATTCCAGATATCTTTACCTCTGAATAAACTGCCTTTATTATACCATATCCACCCTGTCCAAAGTCTCTACTTGGTCTCAGTTCTCCAGTAAACTTGTGATTATCAACAAAATTGGTAGCAGAGGATGGTTTTCTTCTCTGAATTCGGTCCATAGAAAGTTGATAGAGAAAGGAGACAAGTAAGAGACGGATCAGAAAGGACGGGTGACCTGTTCGCAGGAGCAGCCGGGAATCCAGCTCGCCTCAGGAAACTGATCTAGACGGCCGTCAATACAAAGGTAAGCAGAACCTGTTAAAACAAAATCTGCATATTGTATTATAGGATAAACCAAAATTAAGATCAGTAGTACTGAGCGTGAGTATGGATTACTGTTAAATTTATAACATATCTATTATGACTCAAAAGGCACATATGTAAAGATATCTGAAATCTTAGGCTTTTTGCTGTTGAAATGTGACTCTCTAGAGAGGAGTCTAGTTACAGTGGTTCACAAGAGAAGGACCGACTTTTATTTTCTGTTGAATTGTGACTCTCTAGGTGAGGAGTCTAGTTACAGAGGTTGTGGTTCACAAGAGAAGGACCCTTTTATTTTTACTGTTGAATTGTGACTCTCTAGGTGAGGAGTCTAGTTACAGAGGTTGTGGTTCACAAGAGAAGGACCCTTTTATTTTTACTGTTGAATTGTGACTCTCTAGAGAGGAGTCTAGTTACAGTGGTTCACAAGAGAAGGACCAACTTTTATTTTCTGTTGAATTGTGACTCTCTAGTGAGGAGTCTATTTACAGAGGTTTTGGTTCACTAGAAATGGACCCTTTTATTTGATCCACAAGAGAAGGATCTGGTGGCTTGATAAAAAGATTCAGATAGTCGGGTTGAGTTAATTCCGTGAGAATCCAAGTCCAGAAAAGGTTCTCCCGACTAGACACCAGTTGAATGGTTTAAACGATTGGGAGTCTTAGTTGAGGAGAATCAATAAAATAAAATAAAAATACAAGTTCAGATAGTCGGGCAATGGTTGACTTGGCACTCAACTAGATGTACTGTGAAGAACTCAAACTGAATTAATGTGTTGATGCTGATATGTAATGCAAAATGTAAATGTTGAAATGTTAACCTGAATGTTGTGTAAGATTGGCCGTTTCATGAGACTAACTAGTTGATAACTTTTAAGAGGACCACCGAGTCCTATTCGGCATGTTGTGCAGCCGCTTCGCTGAAAGCTGACTTGTACTTTTTCCCTCTTGTGGTGTTGGTATTTCCCTAAATTCTAAAATTAAATTGATAATTATTTTAGGAGCGCTCGAGTTTGTTAATATATTGTTCCAAAAGGGCGATTCTGATACCTTTTGGGAAAATATATAATAACTCGAATACCTGAAAAACAATAATAACTTTTGCAAATAATTCCTAAAATTAAATTGATAATTATTTTAGGAGCGTTCGAGTTTGTTAATATATTCTTCCAAAAGGGCGATTCTGATACCTTTTGGGAAAATATATAATAACTCAAATAACTGAAAAACAATAATACCTTTTGCAAAATAATTCCTAATAATAAATTATTGAAAATTCTTTGTGTACGAGGGTGGGACATCAGAGATAAGTCTGAGTCAGCGCCAAGAATACATTGCTGGTTTCGGCCAGTGACGGGATAAGTGTATAAAGATAGTAAAGCAAAATGGCAGGGCCAAACCCAACCATACCCAAATTTAATGAATACTTAGAACAACGAATGACAGGGAGAGTAATGCCAGAGTCCACCAAGGGAGGGAGGATATATGCCCACCCTTGATGTAAAACAGATAGAAATGACTGATTATGTGAAGAAATTGACGGAATTTTCTGCAGCACTCTCTTCTCAGGTGCGGAAGGCCCAAGAGGGGGAGCTGTCAGGAAACACGCCACCACTGAAGGTAAAAGTGGGAGACTGGGTGAGGGTGAAAGTCCACAAAAGAAAGTGGCTGGAACCCAGGTGGACTGGACCGTACGAAGTGAAGGAGGTTACTTCACACTCAGTCCAGGTCAGAGGTAAATCAGGAGCACCCTGGCACCATCTAACACATTGCACTCCAGCCCCCACTCCTTCCAGACTATTGTCTGAAGTAAGAGCTGATTTGAGCAGCGAGAACCAATCCTGACAACACAATGAAGAAACCCTTATGGGAACAACAATCTCACCCAGGGTGAAGAAGAACTTTTAATTATTATTAAATTATATTAAATTGGGAGTGTCTGAATGTTTGTATGTATGTTTTCTGATAGGAATTGGACTCCTGCTGGGCACTCCTTATGAGGTGTTGTTGTGTGAGGCTATTTTGAATTACTTGTTAAATTGACTTGTAATATAGAAGAGGTGGCTAAGGGATTTTTAACAGTACCAACCATGGGGGGGGGGGGGGGGGGGGGGGGGGGGGGCAAATCCTCACAAGAGGTCCCAGAATTTACTGGGGACGAGAAATGCTTGATGTAATTAAAATGGAATCCAGGGATAGCTTCAAATCTCCATTATATAACCAGGTGGAGGGAGAGGTATGGTTTTGAGGGACGTCTGGACGCAGATAAACTCGAATCCATGCTTAAAACAGATACATAAGGTGTGTAAAGGAGAAATAAGCAGTGAGAGAGAGAGAGAGAGAGTAGGAGGGGGCCAGTACCCACTGATAGCCTTACCTAATCTATGGGGCGGGGAATGAAAGGGGCCCCAGCAACCTTAGATGTATACAGTAATAATAATAATATGCCATTTTTGCAGACAGGCCATGAACACAGAGGACGTGGCCAGAGTGGTAGAAAGAATGACCCACCCCAAAACAGGAATAGTAAGGTTTGGGCTGCCGTTAGAGGGCAGTGGGTTTCAGGGGATGCCCATAGGACACTTTTGCCATGGGCCGATTACGGAGAGTATGTTGGGAAAATAACTGAATTGTGTAATAGCCTCAGAGAGACATGCAATCCATCATGAGAGAAAGTCAGACAGGAGAGAGGAGAGAGAGAGAGAAGTCCATTCCCCAGCTTTGAGCGTGAGAAAGAGGAAGATAAGGCGTGACTAGTCCTTGAGGGAGAAATAGTAGACTCTAGTGGGGGGAAGACTAAGGAACCCTTTGATCCAAATTGTGAGGTGTTTGAATTGGCTACTATTGACTTAGCACTTCAACAGGAACAGGGAAACCTAATTTGGCATTGACAGTAATGGGTATGAAAATTAATTGGATGATGGGGTTTTGTGTTGAATTAGAGACAGTGAGACTATTAGTCAATACCTAGGAGAGAAGAGAGGTTACGGTAGCAAAGACAGACAAGAAGGAAATAGTAATAGTGGAGACAGGAGTGAGTGGAAGTGTTACAATTGTGACAAAACGGGACATTTTGCTAGAGAATGTGAGGAACTGTGTAGTTACTGCAAGGAAAGGGCACCAGTTAAGAAACTGTAGGCAGAAGGGGAAGAGAGAAATCAGGAGTCCTCATGACCTGGCTGTTTGGTTGTTGTTTTTTAATTGGGGTTTTCAAATAGAAAACAACACACCTAGTATGATGTTTATAAAGCCTTGTTGTTTCAATTTTGGAGGGTTTTCAGCAGGTCAAGGGTTATAGGTCTTAGAGGTGCACACAGTGAATTTTATGGAGTTTTTTAGGTTTTGGCTGAGTTTGGGGTATATATGATTTCTTATGAGAATGAATGTCATGAGGACTTAATGAACACTTGGGATAACTAACATTTATGAAATATTTAGAATAATGGTAATGTTTAGTATACTATGCGATTAAACAGTTCGTTAAATGATTTCAATGGCCTCTGAACTCTGTTTTAACATTCTGGTGTTATTTTAATCATCCACACTAGTAAATTCTAAAGGCATGAGAGGAGGACTTTAAGATAGTTTATTTTACTAAGTTGAGGGTAATTTATAGTACTGTGAAAATTGTGAAGAAGATTATAATTTGGTAATAATATATTTGATTTGAACCATAAAATAACAGAAGAGAGAGTGGAGGAATGGCAATTGGATAATGAAATACCAATATTAACTAAAGTGATTGTTTAGGTAGGTGGTAATATTGACACATGGCCAAATCATGTGTCAAAAAGGGGGATGGTTGGATTAAATATTAAATATATACGAAGGAGAGGACAAAATACTTAAAAAAAACAACAAAAAAAACATGTATGATAGTTTATTAACCACACCTGTATGTCAGAGGTTTTGTGCCCCACAGGTGAACTAAAGGAGAAGGTGACCCACTCTATCTAACCAGGAGACTGAATCAGGCCTGGCGGGAAGGGCCCTACCAAGTACTGCCTTTGCCAGCAGAATAGCTGAGAGATCCATCTGGGTGCATGTCACACACTGTAAAAAGGCAAAACCAGCTACACCTGACGAACAAACACAGAGTTAGGAGAAAGATCCGATTACCACTAGGGCTCGGGGGTTGGCTCCTTAACGAAGATTCCCTTACCCTGTCTGATCATCCCTGTGTGAGTTCGATAGAAGGTAAAGCAATGGGTTGGCCTCTGGCATCTGACATGTTCTCAGGGCAAGGGTGGGGATTCACAGGTCTCCCGACGGTAGGTAGCTGTCTGATTGTGGGGGCCATATTCCTAACACACACGGACCCTCCTGTTTCAGCCAGAAGTGGTAGTTAACCTAACACAAGTTGAAAAGGCATAGGAGACAGCTAGACGTAGGGAAAGGGGAAATTCTAGAGTAAACCTCTCTGAGGGAGGTAGTGAGACCGGGGCTGTGGTAAAGATAGTGCAAAACTATAGACCTGGAGGAAGTAGTACAGGTGGAAACGGGGTATAGAAATCTTAACCTGTGGTTGGAATGGATTCAGTATACGGCAAAAACTATGTCTAAAGAGGACTGTTTTGCCTGTGGGACAGCCAAACCAGGGTTAACAACTACTCCGTTCCCCTTGACAGGCTTTAACTCTCTGTCAGGTTTATCCTCCATGCAAGCCCGATAACAAAGTCATCCCGACCTGGGTTGCCTCAGTTTGAAGTCACAGGGGATTCTAAATTGTTTTTCTAGGACTAGTAAGGATAGGATACAGGGTAGGGCCTTTTAGCTCCTGCTCCCACACAGAGAATGTCACACCTAAAGAGACCATGACTAATCTCTCCTCTTTGTTGCAGCCAGAGGATTTTAGGAGCCAAAAATCAGACCCGTGCTGACATCTGATGGATGTGTGGTGATAACTGATTGTGAACTCACCTACATACGCAAACAATCAAACGTGTCAGAGACTGGTGAGTTGTCACATAGAAAGTAGGACCTCCTCCCGGGATCCTTTGATGAAAGGATATATACTGATGGGATCCACAATCAGATCGCAGCTGGGTTTGAATCAAGTATTTTCTGGTGGTCAACAATTAATAAAAATGTAGATTGGATAAATTATATTTAATATAACCAGCAAAATATTTATAAACCACACTCGTGATGCAATAAAGGGATTAGCTGAGCAGACAGCGGCAACTAGCTTAATGACATGGCAGAATAGAATAGCTTTAGATATGCTTTTGGCTGAGCGGGACGGGGTTTGTGTTCTGTTTGGATATATGTGCTGTACTTTCATCTCCAACAATATAGCACCGGACGGGCCTGTGACCAAAGCGCTTGAGTGACCATCACCACGCTGGCGAACGAACTGGTTGAGAACTCTGGTATTGATAGCTCCATAAACGCAGTGGCGGCTCCTGAAAAAATTCTCAGGAGGGGCAATTTTTCTGATGATTTAGGTGACCTACACACATTGAAAAAAAGATATGTCCAGCAACAACATGAAGACAGGGGCAGCATATAAGTCAATACCAGAAGCATTTATTGACTGATCTGGGGAGATGGATTCCAGTTTCTGTGACAGATTATAAATAATCTCTGATGCCTTTGTTATATTAGCTTTTGGTTGAATGTACTGTCGTAGTAAATATATAATGTTACAGCTTGGTCTGACTAAAATCTTGTGCATGACCCATTTTGTGTTGGGCGTTTGTTTTCAATCAATGCTGTTCCTATCCTATAACAATGGACAAAAGAGTCCTATCTTGTCAGCCTTGTCAGCAGGTGGCCAAGGACAACACCCACGCCATAGGTCTCTCAGTTCTTCCAACTCACGAGTTCTTGCTCTGAGGACACACACACACACACACACACACACATCATCACTGATAACACACACACACACACACACATCATCACTGTTAAACACACACACACACACACACACACACACAAAAATCCCCTCTCTTTAGGCTGAACATTTGAAGACAGAGAACCCGACTCAGAGCCAATGCAACAGTGGAGGGGACCTCGCCCAACTCATCAGGACCAATCAGAAGATCAGAACTACAAGATTCAACCTACATCATTTATTGTATAAAATGTCTGCACAATGTTTTCGGGGCTCTCTTCAGATAGCTCCCTAAGAGTTTGACGAACGGGTCCCTGCACGCGATTCCAGATATCTTTACCTCTGAATAAACTGCCTTTATTATACCATATCCACCCTGTCCAAAGTCTCTACTTGGTCTCAGTTCTCCAGTAAACTTGTGATTATCAACAGTACACAACGGTAACAAACAATTGGGGGAACTCATGGGGCAGATAGTAAGGTCGCAGTGACACAGAAAGCAGTTCAATGTCGGGGTACAGAGTCGCTCTCTTACCAGGATCGCGGTCCGCTCTGACCAGGGTGAAGCCGGCCGGCTCCACTTCTCTGTCCGGGACTCTGTCATCCAGCCAAGTCTCCCAGCTGTATTGGATTCCGCTGCCAGCAGCGTTTTCATTATTTAGTCCGTTCGTAGCGGGTATGTACACGATCAACAAGATCAGTCCAAAACCAACCACTGGAAATCCATGGTTGGCAGAATGTTTGTAAACTAAGTCTACAAATTAAAAACATAAAATAACGCCACACTGCAGGTCGCAACAGAGACGCTGCTAGCCGCCATTTTCTTAGTTACGTTCATGGTTACGTCACGTATGACGAAAGCGCGTAAGTGCAAGCCCACAGACACCCATAGAGAATGTATTGAAAGCTTTGAAATTTGAAAAAAATAGATTTTACATGACAGGCTATGAGAGACTTCTGGGCGATTTTCAACTTGACTGAAATCGCCCCAAAAACGGGCGGGGCCATTTGAAGCACGACTTTAGCCTGATTTGACATTTAGTGGCAGTCAGATCAGATTACAACACTGATAACTACTGTTGCCGTGATATAATTGATTAGAAAAAAATCCCTTCCTTTTCCCGTTTGGCAGTGCGTCGCCCATATCGCCCTATTGAACAGGCCGTCCCTGCATAAACGGTTGGTTTGATAACATATTTGGTAAATGGAAAACTATTGTTGTGACTATTCTGGGTGAAGTTATGGCCTCTATGGGTATACTTGTTCTTTGTGGATGTTGCCTTATTTCCTGGCTGAGTGACTGGTTTGGTGAGTACTCTTCTATGGTGGTTACTGGATTTCTGACCCTAGTAATTGTGTTTTTGCTGTTAATGTGTTGTGCTGCTTGCATCGTCCCCTGTCTCAGGAGGTCAGTGGTAGGAGTGGTGCAGGCGTCAGGTATGATGCTGTTGTTACCGGCCCAGGATGATGCAGGTGACTCTGCTACTGACTCTGAGACCAAGCTGGATGATCCATGTTTTGCCTAGTAAAATACATACACGCATTTATTTTCAGTTCTTGCTCATTTATTACCTTATGTTTTTACTAACCACTGTGATTGTTTATTCTTCCTGATGTGAAGGTAAAGGATTCCTGGGTGGCTGGTAGCCAACTCAGTACATGTTAGGTGTGGGTGAGGAATAGAGGGTTAAAATTATTATTTTTATTTTTTATTAACATTAAATGTTGTGATTTAATTTCCATATCCTGTTATTCTTAAGGGTGATTATACTCTGTTTAGAGTGACACCATAAAATTGTTGGGTTTTATTTTTAATTGGATCTGTATGTGATGAATAGCTTGGAAGGAATGCATTAAGGAGGAGCACTGTACTGATATGGATTGTTTCACATAACAGGCTGATAAGAACACTCTCTCTTTGTTGTCTGTGAAACTGTCCTTGAACATGGGTACATGGAGTACAGTGGAATGGTGTCTTTTGGGTGCTGACTGTTGTACCATTAATAAAAACGTCGATAGAATTAACTACATACATTAATGTCCAGAAATTAGAAAACTGGACTCAACAAGGTTTTGAGGCTGTTCATGGACAACTAGCTGCAACTTCATTAATGGCTTTTCAGAATAGAATTGCTGTTGATATGTTACTTGCTGAAAGAGGGTGTGTGTGTGCTATGTTCGGGGAACAATGTTGTACTTTTATTCCTAATAATACTGCTGCAGATGGAAGTTTGACAATTGCTCTAGAAGGTTTGAGGACTCTTAATGGTAAAATGAAGAGCCACTCAGGGGTGGATACTTCAATGTGGGACTCTTGGATGGATGCGTTTGGTAAATATAAAACGCTTGTTTCTTCTATACTTGTATCCATCTCTGTTTTTGCTGCAATTCTAGTGCTTTGTGGATGCTGTTGCATTCCATGCATACGGACGCTGACAACCAGGATTATAACCACCGCTATTGATCCAAATCCTGCAGATAACGGTCAGATGTTTCCTTTGCTTGCTATTGACGATGCTGACCAAGGATATCTGGATGATGAATAGCATTTAAGCTTTTTGTCACGTCTCTTGTGAGACGTGAAGAGGGGGAATGTAAAACTTTATATTCTGATAAAGTTTTCCCTATTTTGCCAATTGCACTATTAGCTTGTGTCACGTCTCTTGTGAGACGTGAAGAGGGGGAATCAAAACTTTATCTTCTGATAAAGTTTTCCCTATTTTGCCAATTACACTGTTAGCTTGTGTCACGTCTCAAGTTTTCCTTCTTTACTGTTACTTGGTCACGTCTCTGGGGAGACGTGAAGAGGGGGATTTGTCGTAGTAAATATATTTGTTATAGTCAATATGGAATATGATATGTTGAGTAAAATGTTGTGCTAAGATCTATTTAGGTCAGGAGCTGGTTATAAGTTCTGTTCCTATCCAATAACAATGGACAAAAGGGTCCTATCTTGTCAGCCTTGTCAGCAGGTGGCCAAGGACAACACCCACGCCATAGGCCTCTCAGTTCTTCCAACTCACGAGTTCTTGCTCTGAGGACACACACACACACACACACACACACACACACACACATCATCACTGATAACACACACACACACACACACACACACACATCATCACTGTTAAACACACATACACACACACACACACACACACATCATCACTGTTAAACACACACACACACACACAAAAATCCCCTCTCTTAGGCTGAACATTTGAAGACAGAGAACCCGACTCAGAGCCAATGCAACAGTGACACTAGCCTGGAGGGGACCTCGCCCAACTCATCAGGACCAATCAGAAGATCAGAACTACTAGATTCAACCTACTTCATTTATTGCATAAAATGTCTGCACACAATGTTTCGGGGCTCTCTTCAGATAGCTCCCTAAGAGTTTGACGAACGAGTCCGTGCACGCGATTCCAGATATCTTTACCTCTGAATAAACTGCCTTTATTATTTACATTTACATTTTAGTCATTTAGCAGACGCTCTTATCCAGAGCGACTTACAGGAGCAATTAGGGTTAAGTGCCTTGCTCAAGGGCACATTTACGTCATTTAGCAGACGCTCTAGTCCAGAGCGACTCACAAATTGATGCATTCACCCTATAGCCAGTGGGATAACCACTTTACAATTCCAATTTTTTATTGATTTTTTAATTTTTCATTATTTATTCATTTATTTATTATTTTTTGGGGGGGGTGGGGTAGAAGGATTACTTTATCCTATCCCAGGTATTCCTTAAAGAGGTGGGGTTTCAAATGTCTCCGGAAGGTGGTGAGCGACTCCGCTGTGTGTGTGTGGGGGGGGGCTGAGCGGGAACTATGCTTCCGCAGAGGAAGGGGAGCCAGCAGGCCAGAGGTGGATGAACGCAATGCCCTCGTTTGGGTGTAGGGACTGATCAGAGCCCGAAGGTACAGAGGTGCCGTTCCCCTCGCTGCTCCAAAGGCAAGCACCATGGTCTTGTAACGGATGCGAGCTTCAACTGGAAGCCAGTGGAGTGTGCGGAGGAGGGGGGTGACGTGAGAGAACTTGGGAAGGTTGAACACCAGACGGGCTGCGGCATTCTGGATGAGTTGTAGGGGTTTAATGGCACATGCAGGGAGGCCAGCCAACAGCGAGTTGCAGTAATCCAGACGGGAGATGACAAGTGCCTGGATTAGGACCTGTGCCGCTTCTTGTGTAAGGCAGGGTCGTACTCTCCGAATGTTGTAGAGCATGAACCTGCAGGAGCGGGTCACCACCTTGATGTTAGCGGAGAACGACAGGGTGTTGTCCAGGGTCACGCCAAGGCTCTTCACACTCTGGGAGGAGGACACAACGGAGTTGTCAACCGTGATGGCGAGATCATGGAACGGGCAGTCCTTCCCCGGGAGGAAGAGCAGCTCCGTCTTGCCAGGGTTCAGCTTGAGGTGGTGATCCGTCATCCATACTGATATGTCTGCCAGACATGCAGAGATGCGATTCGCCACCTGGTTATCAGAAGGGGGAAAGGAGAAGATTAGTTGTGTATCGTCAGCGTAGCAATGATAGGAGAGGCCGTGTGAGGATATGACAGAGCCAAGTGACTTGGTGCATAGGGAGAAAAGGAGAGGGCCTAGAACTGAGCCCTGGGGGACACCAGTGGTGAGAGCACGTGGTGCGGAGACAGCTTCTCGCCACGCCACTTGGTAGGAGCGACCGGTCAGGTAGGACGCAATCCAGGAGTGAGCCGCGCCGGAGATGCCCAGCTCGGAGAGGGTGGAGAGGAGGATCTGATGGTTCACAGTATCAAAGGCAGCAGACAGGTCTAGAAGGACAAGAGCAGAGGAGAGAGAGTTAGCTTTAGCAGTGCGGAGAGTCTCCGTGACACAGAGAAGAGCAGTCTCAGTTGAATGACCAGTCCTGAAACCTGATTGGTTTGGATCAAGAAGGTCATTCTGAGAGAGATAGCAAGAGAGTTGGCTAAAGACGGCACGCTCAATAGTTTTGGAAAGAAAAGAAAGAAGGGATACTGGTCTGTAGTTGTTGACATCAGTGGGGTCGAGTGTTGGTTTTTTGAGAAGGGGAGCAACTCTCGCTCTCTTGAAGACGGAAGGGACATGGCCAGCGGTCAAGGATGAGTTGATCAGCGAGGTGAGGTAGGGGAGAAGGTCACCGGAGATGGTCTGGAGAAGGGAGGAGGGGATGGGGTCAAGCGGGCAGGTTGTTGGTGCGGCCTGCAGTCACAAGTCGCAGGATTTTATCTGGAGAGAGAGGGGAGAAAGAAGTCAAAGCATAGGGTAGGGCAGTGTGAGCAGGACCAGCAGTGTCAGTAGACTTAACAAACGAGGATCGGATGTCGTCAACCTTCTTTTCAAAGTGGTTGACGAAGTCATCCACAGAGAGAGAGGAGGGGGGGGGGGGGGGGAGGATTCAGGAGGGAAGAAAATGTGGCAAAGAGCTTCCTAGGGTTAGAGGCAGATGCTTGGAATTTAGAGTGGTAGAAGGTGGCCTTAGCAGCAGAAACAGATGAAGAAAATGTAGAGAGGAGGGAGTGAAAAGATGCCAGGTCGGCAGGGAGTTTAGTTTTCTTCCATTTCCGCTCCGCTGCCCGGAGCTCTGTTCTGTGAGCTCGCAATGAGTCATCAAGCCACGGAGCTGGAGGGGAGGACCGAGCCGGCCGGGAGGATAGGGGACACAGAGAGTCAAAGGATGCAGAAAGGGAGGAGAGGAGGGTTGAGGAGGAAGAATCAGGAGATTGGAGGGAGAAGGATTGAGCAGAGGGAAGAGATGATAGGATGGAAGAGGAGAGAGTAGTGGGAGAGAGAGAGCGAAGGTTGCGGCGGCGCGTTACCATCTGTGTAGGGGCAGAGTGAGTAGTGTGGGAGGAGAGCGAGAGAGAAAAGGAAACAAAGTAGTGGTCGGAGACATGGAGGGGAGTTGCAGTGAGATTAGTAGAGGAGCAGCATCTAGTGAAGATGAGGTCAAGCGTATTGCCTGCCTTGTGAGTAGGGGGGGACGGTGAGAGGGTGAGGTCAAAAGAGGAGAGGAGTGGAAAGAAGGAGGCAGAGAGAAATGAGTCAAATGTGGACATAGGGAGGTTGAAATCCCCCAAAACTGTGAGGGGTGAGCCATCCTCAGGAAAGGAACTTATCAAGGCGTCAAGCTCATTGATGAACTCTCCAAGGGAACCTGGAGGGCGATAGATGACAAGGATATTAAGCTTAAATGGGCTAGTGACTGTGACAGCATGGAATTCAAATGAGGAGATAGACAGATGGGTTAGGGGAAAAATTGAGAATGTCCACTTGGGAGAGATGAGGATTCCTGTACCACCACCCCTCTGACCAGATGCTCTCGGGGTATGCGAGAACACATGGTCAGACGAGGAGAGAGCAGTAGGAGTAGCAGTGTTTTCAGTGGTGATCCATGTTTCCGTCAGCGCCAGGAAGTCGAGGGACTGGAGGTTGGCATAGGCTGGGATGAAGTCAGCTTTGTTGGCAGCAGAACGGCAGTTCCAGAGGCTGCCTGCGACCTGGAACTCCAGGTGTGTGGTGCGTGCAGGGACCACCAGGTTAGAGAGGCAGCAGCCACGCGGTGTGGTGCGTTTGTGTAGCCTGTGCAGAGAGGAGAGAACAGGGATAGGCAGAGGCATAGTTGACAGGCTGTAGCAAATGGCTACAAAAATGCAGAGGAGATCGGAATGAAATGAGCTAAGCATCTGGGAGAGGAGAGAGCAGGGCCTCCCTCACCAAAAACTTCTACCTCAGAAACTAAAATTGTTTCACTGAACCACCCGAACAAAAAACTCTCCCAACTTCCACCTTTAGAAATCAGAATTGTTGTGAACCACAGCGGTTCAATGTTTAAAGGAATAGACTCAACCCACTTTATTCAGCTAGCTAACTATGACACCATAGCTAACTAGCATGCTAGCATCCAATAACAATAACACACAGTTTAGCACCAACACTAGGTCACAACAAACCACCAATAGTGTGTTAACTAGCTAACTAGCATGCTAGCATCCAGTAACACACAGTTTAGCACCAACACTTGGTCACAACAAACCACCAATAGTGTGATAACACACTAAACAGATCATTCGTGTCTGTGTCAAGTTCCTTTCATGACACAGCAATGATTAAACGTTGGCTAGCTAGGACAAGTATATTGTATTTAGCTACTACAGTACAGTTAGCTGGTCGTGTTGGGTAGCTAGCAATGGCCACTGTGTTGACTTTGTTTGAAGAACGGCTAGCTAGCTAGCTTCGTGCTATACCCGGCACACAATGGCTACTGTGTTGACTCTGACTCTGTTCGAAAAACGGCTAGTTAGCTCGCTTCGTGCTACAGCCGGCACGGCCGAAGACACTGCCAACCTACAGTAACTACCCACAACAACCCACGATGCCTAGCTATGACGCCATAGCTAACTAGCATGCTAGCATCCATTAACACACAGTTTAGCACCAATGCTTGGTTACAACAAACTGCCAAGAGTGTGTTAGCACACTAAACAGATAATTCATGTCCGTGTCTAGTTCCTTTCATAACGCATAACGCAGCAAAAATTAAACGTTGGCTAGCAGCACATTAACATTGGAAACAGCTCTCCACCGTTGCTAAACGTTACCAGTAGCTACCCGCTAGCTATCTAGCCTCGTGCTTCGATACTAACCTACAATTACCTACGGAAACCTACAATAACAACAATACTAACCTACAATAACTACAATACCTAACTACAACTAACTACCTACCTACGATCTAATACATGGTTAAGCTTTACTCAACACCATATGAGAAGCTTACCTCCTGCTTACCTCCTGCTAGAGAAAAACACAACCTCTCCCGATGGTGTCCTCTTCAGACGCCATCCACCCTGTCCAAAGTCTCTACTTGGTCTCAGTTCTCCAGTAAACTTGTGATTATCAACAGTAGCTGGCTAGCAGGTTATTTCTATAGGGGAACAACAAGTGGCTACCTAGCTAATACTTACTCACATGGATTCCTAAATATTTGCTAAGAATATTGAAAATGACTGCAGTTTCTACTGGTCATTGTTTTCAGGCTGGTTGCATTGGTGCTAGATAGGCACCACGCTAAAGCTAGCTAGCTAGACCAGAAGTTGCTAATAACATAGGGTGACCATATGTCCTCTTTTTGGACCTAAAGAAATGCGTCCGGCCGGGATTTCTAAATCGCCCAAAATGTCAGGGATTAGGCTTTTGCTTTCTACAGTCGCCATTCATTGTGTGCGTTTTTGGGGTTTTGCATTGCTTTGACCTTTCTCTTTAGGTCCCGCCTTCTCACACGCCACCATTGGTCGGTCATGTAGGCCTACGCAAACATTGGTCAAACTGCATCTCAATCATTACCCTCACCATGGCAACAGCCAAGAGAGAGCAGCAGCTTGCTTGTCAACAGTGGCACATGGCTCCAGAACAGCGTACAAATGGCCAAATGCAAATGTAAATTCACAGACGATTTACAGAGAAAATTCCTGTGTTTTCATCTTGGTCGGGATCCGTGTGAAGCAGAATGCATGACCTGCAAAGCTGGCACGTACGTGTCAGTGTCAAATAAAGGTGCTAGCGACCTAGAAGCCCACATAAGCTCAGCAAAAGCCTGTGGTGCGCTTCGTCAGCCCGGTTCGGCCCGTGCCTGTTCCACCGGTGCCTTGTCCGGCACCGGTCAGCTGCTCCACTCCGGAGCTAGAGCAATCCACTCCACCAGTGTTCAGTCCAGCTCCGGCCAGCAGGGCCAGACCGGACCAGGGGCGCTTTGGGGGGTTTGTTGGAGGGTGGGGGTCAAGCCCGGAGCCGGAACCGCCTCCGAGGAGGAATGCCCACCCGGCCCTCCCCTGTTCGGTTTATGTTTGGCGCGGTCGCAGTCCGCCTTTGGGGGGGGTACTGTCACGCCCTGGCTCTGGGACTCTGTTATGTTGAGCCAGGGTGTGTGGGTTCTATGTGTTTTGTGTGCTAGGGTGATTTTCTAGTTCGTTTGTTTCTATGTTGGCCGGTGTGGTTCTCAATCAGAGGCAACGTGAATCAGCTGTTGCTTGTTGTCTCTGATTGGGGACCATATTTAGGTAGCCTGTTTTTCCACAGTGTTTGTGGGATCTTGTTCCGTATGGTTTGTGTTGTAACCAAGGACTTCACGTTTCGTATCATTTGTTGTTTTGTTCGTGTGGTGAATTAATAATAAAGTATGTTCACATTCCACGCTGCGCATTGGTCCTCTCTTCCCGACGATCGTGACACTGTTGGGAAAGATTCGATCTTCGGGAAAGTATACCAGAGAGCATGCATTCCTAACGATATTATAACCGCGATCGATAATAGACAGTACTGTGCAGCCGTTTTCATTGACCTGGCCAAGGCTTTCGACTCTGTCAACCACTGCATTCTTATTGGCAGACTAAATAGCCTTGGTTTCTCAAATGACTGCCTCGCCTGGTTCACCAACTACTTCTCAGATAGAGTTCAATGTGTCAAATCGGAGGGCCTGTTGTCTGGACCTATGGCAGTCTCTATGGGGGTGCCACAGGGTTCAATTCTTGGGCCGACTCTTTTCTCTGTGTGTATCAATGACGTCGCTCTTGCTGCTGGTGACTCTCAGATCCACCTCTACGCAGACGACACCATTTTGTATACATCTGGCCCTTCATTGGACACTGTGTTAACAAACCTCCAAACGAGCTTCAATGCCATACAACACTCCTTCAGTAGCCTCCAACTTCTCTTAAACACTAGTAAAACTAAATGCATGCTCTTCAACCGAACGCTGCTTGCACCCGTCCACCCGACTAGAATCACTACTCTCGACGTGTCTGACCTAGAGTATGTGGACAACTACATATATCTAGGTTTCTGGTTAGACTGTAAACTCTCCTTCCAGACTCACATTAAGAATCTCCAATCCAAAGTTAAATCTAGAATCGGTTTCCTATTTCGCAACAAAGCCTCCTTCACTCATGCTGCCAAACATGCCCTCGTAAAACTGACTATCCTACTGATCCTTGACTTCGGCGATGTCATTTACAAAATAGCCTCCAACACTCTACTCAGCAAATTGGATGTAGTCTATCACAGTGCCATCCGTTTTGTCTCCAAAGCCCCATATACTACCCACCACTGTGACCTGTACGCTCTTGTTGGCTGGTCCTCACTACATATTCGTTGCCAAACCCACTGGCTCCAGGCCATCTATAAATCACTGATAGGCAAATCCCCGCCTTATCTTAGCTCATTGGTCACCATGGCAACACCCACCCGTAGTTTGCGCTCCAGCAGGTATATCTCACTGGTCATCCCCAAAGCCTACACCTCCTTTGGCCGCCATTCCTTCCAGTTCTCTGCTGCCAATGACTGGAACAAATTGCAAAAATCTCTGAAGCTGGAGACACTTATCTCCCTCACTAACTTTAAGCATCAGTTGTCAGAGCACCTTACCGATCACTGCACCTGTACACAGCCCATCTGAAATTAGCCCGCCCAACTACCTCATCCCTATATTGTTATTTATTTTGCTAATTTGTACCCCAGTATCTCTATTTGCACATCATCTCTTGCACATCTATCATTCCAGTGTTAATACTAATTGTAATTATTTTGCACTATAGCCTATTTATTGCCTTACCTCCATAACTTGCTACATTTGTACACACTGTATATATATGTATTTATGTTGTATTTTTGACTTTGTTTTGTTTTACCCCATATGTAACTCTGTGTTGTTGTTTTTATTGCACTGCTTTGCTTTATCTTGGCCAGGTCGCAGTTGTAAATGGGAACTTGTTCTCAACTGGTTTACCTGGTTAAATAAAGGTAAAATAAAAAAATGAAATAAAAAAATCAGGAGGACTGACATTATTTTTGACTGAAATAGTGGATTTTTTTATGACAACTGTTTATTTTATTTTATCCTATGGCCATGAAAAGAAACAGTGTCATGTAAAAGGTATTAAAAGCTAAACTATTTTTTTTTATTTGTTTGTTATTATTCTATTGTTGAGGGCCAACGGTTGAAGGATGTATTACTTTATGTATTAAAGGCACCCATTTAGCAGTACCTGCAAGTTAACTTGTACTGTATGTCATATGTGACTACGGCTCTGTTGTGATCCTTGTTGATTAAGTACATCAATGGACATGCCTACATAGTTTTTTTTGTTGTATTGCTCTCATTGGCTGGACATGACAATGTGTTCTCTCATGCAACTTCACTAGCTACATGAGTTTGAGCCTCTACTGTATGTTTCCAGGGTCGTTAGTGAAGGAAGCCGCTCAACCAAAGCAGGGATATGTCAGCCTAGGTCCTATAAGCTCTAGACTTGATGGACTTCTGTGAACTTTCCTCAAACTAGATGTATTTTCTCTCTCCCAGGGGAACATAAAGTGATGTGACTTCCTTGCATGGTCATGTGTGCGTGACTCAATCCTCGCCGTCACTCACCAGAATGAGAATTGATGCAATGGCTGAGAAAAGAATGATCCTCTTTTCTTTGCAGGGAGATATTTCTCACCGCGCTGTCACTTTCCTCTGAGACAAATTAGGTACCTTGAACTGGGAAAGTCATGAGCTATATATGCACCACCTAGTCCTCCCTAGGAAGTACTGAGCTTGACCTTTATCTTATTATAATTTCTATAGTTGAGCTGCGGACAGACCCTTCAAGTTATGTTATGACATACAGTACCAGTCACACCTACTCATTCCAGGGTTTTTCTATATTTGTACTATTTTCTACATTGTAGAATAATAGTGAAGACATCAAAACTATGAAATAACACATATGGAATCACGTAGTTACCAAAAAAGTGTTAAACAAATCAAAATATATGTTATATTTGAGACGCTTCAAAGTAGCCACCCTTTGCCTTGATGACAGCTTCTCACTCTTGGCATTCTCTCAACCAGCTTCATGAGGTAGTCACCTAGAATGCATTTCAATTAACAGGTGTGCCTTGTTAAAAGTTAATTTGAGGAATTCCTTTCCTTCTTAATGTGTTTGAGCCAATCAGTTCTGTTGTGACAAGGTAGGGGTGGTATACAGAAGATAGCCCTATTTGGTAAAATACCAAGTCCATATTATGGCAAGAACAGCTCAAATAAGCAAAGAGAAACGACAGTCCATCATTGCTTTAAGACATGAAGGTCAGTCAATACGGAACATTTCAAGAACTTTGTGTAGTAGCAAAAACCATCAGGCGCTGTGATGAAACTGGCTCTCATGAGGACCGCCACAGGAAAGGAAGACCCAGAGTTACCTCTGCAGCGGAAGATAAGTTCATTAGAGTTACCAGCCTCAGATATTGCAGCCCAGAGGAGGAGACTGCGTGAATCAGGCCTTCATGGTTGAATTGCTGCAAAGAAACCACTACTAAAGGACACCAATAAGGAGAAGAGACTTGCTTGGGCCAAGAAACACGAGCAATTAGACCGGTGGAAATCTGTCCTTTGGTCTGATGAGTACAAATTAGAGATTTTTGGTTCCAACCGCCGTGTCTTTGTGAGACGCAGAGTAGGTGAACGGGTGATCTCCGCATTTATGGTTACCACCGTGAAGCATGCAGGAGGAGGTGTGATGGTGTGGGGGTGCAGCGATACCCTGTCCCATCTGGTTTGTGCTTAGTCCCACTATCGTTTGTTTTTCAACAGGACAATGACCCAAAACACACCTCCAGGCTGTGTAAGGGCTATTTGACCAAGAAGGAGAGTGATGGAGTGCTGCATCAGATAACTGGCCTCCATAATCACTCGACCTCAACCCAATTGAGATGGTTTGGGATGAGTTGGACCTCAGAGTGAAGGAAAAGCAGCCAACAAGCGCTCAGCATATGTGGGAACTCTTTCAAGACTGTTGGAAAAGCATTCCAGGTGAAACTGGTTGAGAGAATGCCAAGAGTGTGCAAAGCTGTCATCAAAGCCAACACCTCCTTTGGCTGCCATTCCTTCTAGTTCTTTGCTGCCAACGACTGGAACGAACTGCAAAAATCTCTGAAGCTGGAGACTTATCTCCCTCACTAACTTTAAGCATCAGTTGTCAGAGCAGCTTACCGAACACTGCACCTGTACACAGCCATTCTGAAATTAGCCCACCCAACTACCTCATCCCCATATTGTTATTTATTTTGCTAATTTGCACCCCAGTATCTCTATTTGCACATCATCTTTTGCACATCTATCATTCCAGTGTTAATACGAAATTGTAACTATTTTGCACTATGGCCTATTTATTGCCTTACCTCCATAACTTACTACATTCGCACACACTGTACAGTGGGGAAAAAAAGTCTTTAGTCAGCCACCAATTGTGCAAGTTCTCCCACTTAAAAAGATGAGAGAGGCCTGTCATTTTCATCATAGGTACACGTCAACTATGACAGATAAATTGAGGAAAAAAAATCCAGAAAATCACATTGTAGGATTTTTAATGAATTTATTTGCAAATCATGGTGGAAAATAAGTATTTGGTCACCTACAAACAAGCAAGATTTCTGGCTCTCACAGACCTGTAACTTCTTCTTTAAGAGGCTCCTCTGTCCTCCACACGTTACCTGTATTAATGGCACCTGTTTGAACTTGTTATCAGTATAAAAGACACCTGTCCACAACCTCAAACAGTCACACTCCAAACTCCACTATGGTCAAGACCAAAGAGCTGTCAAAGGACACCAGAAACAAAATTGTAGACCTGCACCAGGCTGGGAAGACTGAATCTGCAATAGGTAAGCAGCTTGGTTTGAAGAAATCAACTGTGGGAGCAATTATTAGGAAATGGAAGACATACAAGACCACTGATAATCTCCCTCGATCTGGGGCTCCACGCAAGATCTCACCCCGTGGGGTCAAAATGATCACAAGAACGGTGAGCAAAAATCCCAGAACCACACGGGGGGACCTAGTGAATGACCTGCAGAGAGCTGGGACCAAAGTAACAAAGCCTACCATCAGTAACACACTACGCCACCAGGGACTCAAATCCTGCAGTGCCAGACGTGTCCCCCTGCTTAAGCCAGTACATGTCCAGGCCCGTCTGAAGTTTGCTGGAGTGCATTTGGATGATCCAGAAGAGGATTGGGAGAATGTCATATGGTCAGATGAAACCAAAATATAACTTTTTGGTAAAAACTCAACTCGTCGTGTTTGGAGGACAAAGAATGCTGAGTTGCATCCAAAGAAAACAATACCTACTGTGAAGCATGGGGGTGGAAACATCATGCTTTGGGGCTGTTTTTCTGCAAAGGGACCAGGACGACTGATCCGTGTAAAGGAAAGAATGAATGGGGCCATGTATCGTGAGATTTTGAGTGAAAACCTCCTTCCATCAGCAAGGGCATTGAAGATGAAACGTGGCTGGGTCTTTCAGCATGACAATGATCCCAAACACACCGCCCGGGCAACGAAGGAGTGGCTTCGTAAGAAGCATTTCAAGGTCCTGGAGTTGCCTAGCCAGTCTCCAGATCTCAACCCCATAGAAAATCTTTGGAGGGAGTTGAAAGTCCGTGTTGCCCAGCGACAGCCCCAAAACATCACTGCTCTAGAGGAGATCTGCATGGAGGAATGGGCCAAAATACCAGCAACAGTGTGTGAAAACCTTGTGAAGACTTACAGAAAACGTTTGACCTGTGTCATTACCAACAAGGGGTATATAACAAAGTATTGAGAAACTTTTGTTATTGACCAAATACTTATTTTCCACCATCATTTGCAAATAAATTCATAAAAAATCCTACAATGTGATTTTCTGGATTCTTTTTTCTCAATTTGTATGTCATAGTTGACGTGTACCTATGATGAAAATTACAGGGCTCTCTCATCTTTTTAAGTGGGAGAACTTGCACAAATGGTGGCTGACTAAGTACCTTTTTTCCCCACTGTATATATATTTTCTGTTGTATTTTTGACTTTGTTTTGTTTACCCCATATGTAACTCTGTGTTGTTGTTTTTAATCGCACTGCTTTGCTTTATCTTGGCCAGGTCGCAGTTGTAAATGAGAACTTGTTCTCAACTGGCTTACCTGGTTTAATAAAGGTGAAATAAAAATAAAATAAAAAAAGGCAAAGGGTAGCTACTTTGAAGAATCTAAAATATATTTTGATTTGTTTAACACTTTTTGGGTTACTACGTGATTCCATATGTTATTTCATAGTTTTGATGTGTTCACTATTATTCTACAATGTAGTAAAAATAAAGAAAAACCCTGGAATGAGTAGGTGTGTCCAAACTTTGACTGGTATTGTATAACATGATTGTGTGTGTGTGTGTGTATGTGAGAGACCAACAGACCGACAGAGCGAGAAAAAGAGCCAAGCATTTAATCATAATTCACGAGCTAGCATGTTTACCCAAAATACAGTATTGTGTAAATGCAACACACCCTACTACACTATGCTAAAATGTCAAACTGGACATAGGCATGACACTGACAATGACTCTCATGCTCCCTGCAACAAAATAACATCCCACAACTATGCCCGAAACGTAAGGCATGGCTAGACTGTGCAAGGTCACAGTTGTAGTAAATTTAACTTACAGTATAATCACACATCATTTTCAAGTTAGATCTTTTTTTAAACTTTTTTTTTTTTTTACAGTAGATTAGACAGAGTCCATTTGCTTGTCCCTTATATTGATATATGCCATTCTTCTTCGAACTTGGCTTCCTGGAAGAAAAGCTGAGTGTACTGTAAAGCTGAGGATGTCCCATGGACCGTAACAAAGCATTATTTAGTGTACATTCTGGTCCCTGGATTCCTGTGTCGTCTAAATAGAGACAGGAGGCACAAAGGGCCACCGCCATGGTTGCAGCTGGTTCTATGTCAGGGATTGGTCTTCTATGGAATGTAGAGGACTGACTGACCAGGTGGAAAGCTTGACGTAAAGTGTAGTTGAGATTCAACATAGGGCCAACTAAGTATAAAGACTGATCTTGTCTTTGTGGATCTTTGCAACGTGTTGAATCTCAACACTTTGCTTCAAGCTTACTGGCAAATAAATAAATGGCATTACCCCACAAAGCTCTTTCATGTGATGTGTGAAGTACTGCACTTCTAGTATAGAATAGACTGAAGTGGACATAAAGTAATGTGTCCTAGATCCTATTCAATTTGAATTATGCCTAATGATAAAGTTCAATTGAATTCAATAGTGGAGTAGGTGAGTCATCCCATTTCAACCTATTATAACCTTGTTGTGTTGTTGTCGTTGAGTATTCACTCCATCTGCAACCTTTCCATACAACATCTGTTCAATGCAAGGTGATAACATCATCATTCATCCACAGGAAATGGCAGCACTTCATCTAGATATCAATGACAGTTGTTTTCAACCTCTGAAGGCTATCAAGAACTGATTTACTATGACACTGTTGTTATATCCTTTATTTATTCCCATTTGTCCTGTTCCTGGATGGTTTTTATACCAGTCCAGCTTTTTACAGAGTGTACCCTGATCCTAGCATTTCTAGTGAATTATGCAATGATATAATGATTGGGTGGCAATAACCACATTTTCGCAGCTGTCTCTGCAGACTAGAAAGAGTATTAACTGCTGACGCTATGTATTAACTGCTGCTATTTCATACTGCAGAAGTAAAGGCTTTCCAAGCTCAGCAGCCTGATTAGAGCGAAACGGCTCTAATGAAAAAAAGAAAAATAGGCAGATGGTCACTGACATTGATCCACAGTTTTGGAAAAGGAGGAAGACTTGATTGCATGTATTTAGAGCAGGACTGGTTCAGACTTGACTATATCACACTTGATTAGCTTTTTTAAGGTCTTATTTTGACTTTTAGGAAAGCATGGCTGTAAAAAAAAACATGGCTATATTCTGACCAAAGGCAATGAAATGCATATAGATGTGATAATCAAACAAATCTAGCCGATGCTGAAGAATGCAGTTCAGACATAGGCCAGATATTGGCCTATACCAAACAGAAGGCTTGGGAACTGGGGACCACTGACCAGCTGTTTGTGTCTGTATATCTGTAACGAGTGTCAGTGTAATGTGGTGGATCGAAGTCAGGCGCAGGACACAGAACTCGTGGAAACGTACTTTACTGAACTTGCGTAAAGAAAACAACACAGCAATACCTTCACGCAGGAAGGAACTAACCCGCTCACCAAACGACACACGAAACAAAAAACAACCACGCACAAGACACATTGGGAGCACATGGGTTAAATAGAGTAGGCGTGATTACACAAATGGGAAACAGGTGTGTGACACAGACAACAGGTGCAACATAGACACATATAACATAGATCGGCAGTAGCTAGTGTTCCGGTGACGACGAACGCCGCAGCCTGCCCGAGCAAGGAGGAGGGGCAGCCTCGGCAGAATCCGTGACAATATCCTGCCTAAATCCTGGTCATTTCACAATAAATATAGAACACAACTCACTGAAATAATAATATGGATGTTTCCTGAAGTAATATTGACAGTGAATATCTACAGAGTCCCCTTCACCTGAGAGCCAACTCATTTTTCACAGAAAAAGTCATTTCCTAAGCTGACAAGTGAAAAATCTCAGCTATCAGGAAGCTCACGAATATAACCATCCATATCCCGCCTCACACTCAATCCAAAGGGAAGGCCATGGTTTCAACAAAATCCATTTGCTCATTTGTCTTCTAATTCTCCAGTTTAGATTAGGAGTATTGCAGTTGCAGAGTACTTTCCTAACTTTCCATTGAAACTCATCTTCAATCATTTTCAATGTATTTTTAGATTTTCATATCCATCTTCTCCTCCCCACATTTTCACAAACCTTGACATGCACAGCCTTAAAAAGGAGGCAATTGCCACTGAGTTATTATTCAGTGTTACTGGCACGTTTATATTTCATAGGAATTCATTGTAGCTGTATATTCTTAAAATAATAATAATTAATAGCATTTATAAACCTGAAACTGAATACTTTTCAAAGCTTTCAATTAGCTCCTTAAACACACGGCATGCTTCAAAAAGAGTCCTGGGGGAAAACATAAAATATGGATGGTTCTCCTTAAGAGTCCTATTGGTTTATTTCTCTGAGACAGTCTGAGAGGCGTCAGTCAGCAGACCATGAGCGGTGTTTACACAGGCAGCCTAATTCTGATCTTTTGACAATAATTGGTCTTTTGACCAATCAGATCAGCTATTTTGCCAATAATTGGACAACATATATGAATTGGGCTGCTAACGCAGCCTTAGAGCATGGGTAAGTGGGGAGGCGTCATGCAAGCAGGGAGGAGATGGAGGGAAACTGCTTCCAGTCTGAAATAAGGTTGAAACAGTTCATGAGGAAAAATGTGCTGAATCCATTTGAATGCAGAAAATACAGAATATTAATGCATGATATATAAGCCATAGGCTAATATCCTTCTCATTTCTATAAACACCTCTCGTACAGATAAGTAGAGTGGAGTCTTTATTATCCGCGGGGGGCAATTCATTTAGCAGCACATAGTAAAAAAAAAATGTACACATGACAATAAATATATATACAGTGGGGGAAAAAAGTATTTAGTCAGCCACCAATTGTGCAAGTGATCCCCCTTAAAAAGATGAGAGAGGCCTGTAATTTCCATCATAGGTACACGTCAACTATGACAGACAAAATGAGAAAAAAATATCCAGAAAATCACATTGTAGGATTTTTAATGAATTTATTTGCAAATTATGGTGGAAAATAAGTATTTGGTCAATAACAAAAGTTTCTCAATACTTTGTTATATACCCTTTGTTGGCAATGACACAGGTCAAACGTTTTCTGTAAGTCTTCACAAGGTTTTCACACACTGTTGCTGGTATTTTGGCCCATTCCTCCATGCAGATCTCCTCTAGAGCAGTGATCTTTTGGGGCTGTCGCTGGGCAACACGGAATTTCAACTCCCTCCAAAGATTTTCTATGGGGTTGAGATCTGGAGACTGGCTAGGCCACTCCAGGACCTTGAAATGCTTCTTACGAAGCCACTCCTTCGTTGCCCGTGCGGTGTGTTTGGGATCATTGTCATGCTGAAAGACCCAGCCACATTTCATCTTCAATGCCCTTGCTGATGGAAGGAGGTTTTCACTCAAAATCTCACGATACATGGCCCCATTCATTCTTTCCTTCACACGGATCAGTCGTCCTGGTCCCATTGCAGAAAAACAGCCCCAAAGCATGATGTTTCCACCCCCATGCTTCACAGTAGGTATGGTGTTCTTTGGATGCAACTCAGCATTCTTTGTCCTCCAAACACGACGAGTAGAGTTTTTACCAAAAAGTTATATTTTGGTTTCATCTGACCATATCACATTCTCCCAATCCTCTTCTGGATCATCCAAATGCACTCTAGCAAACTTCAGACGGGCCTGGACATGTACTGGCTTAAGCAGGGGGACACGTCTGGCACTGCAGGATTTGAGTCCCTGGCGGCGTAGTGTGTTACTGATGGTAGGCTTTGTTACTTTGGTCCTAGCTCTCTGCAGGTCATTCACTAGGTCCCCCCTGTGGTTCTGGGATTTTTGCTCACCGTTCTTGTGATCATTTTGACCCCACGTGGTGAGATCTTGCGTGGAGCCCCAGATCGAGGGAGATTATCAGTGGTCTTGTATGTCTTCCATTTCCTAATAATTGCTCCCACAGTTGATTTCTTCAAACCAAGCTGCTTACCTATTGCAGATTCAGTCTTCCCAGCCTGGTGCAGGTCTACAATTTTGTTTCTGGTGTCCTTTGACAGCTCTTTGGTCTTGGCCATAGTGGAGTTTGGAGTGTGACTGTTTGAGGTTGTGGACAGGTGTCTTTTATACTGATAACAAGTTCAAACAGCTGCCATTAATACAGGTAACGAGTGGAGGACTGAGGAGCCTCTTAAAGAAGAAGTTACAGGTCTGTGATAGCCAGAAATCTTGCTTGTTTGTATGTGACCAAATACTTATTTCCCATCATAATTTGCTAATAAATTCATTAAAAATCCTACAATGTGATTTTCTTGATTTTTTTTCTCATTTTGTCTGTCATAGTTGACGTGTACCTATGATGAAAATTACAGGCCTCTCTCATATTTTTAAGTGGGAGAACTTGCACAATTGGTGGCTGACTAAATACTTTTTTTCCCCACTGTAAAAACAATATATACAGCAATATGACTCGGGTCTGATACAGGTGAGAAAGGTCAGTTAAGGTCGTACCAATAATCCTGCTAGTGATCATACTAAGTATTCTGTTGCCTGTGGGTTTTCATTGCTTAGTTTCTGTGAATGCAAAGGACAGTAAGGTGGTTGTCTCCTATTTGCTGTCTGTTGAGATTTTCAATCCTAATGGCTTGCCTTTCATCTCCCTAGATCTTTCTAGAATTAAGTCTTCATGTTAAGTGTGGGAGTCTGTCTGAAATTGTACCCTAGGACCGTATGGTCCCTGGTCAAAAGTACCGCACTAAATAGGGCTCTGGTCAAAAGTGCACTATATAGGGAATAGGGTTCCATTTCGCATGCATACATAGACTTCCACAGCCTATGCTATCCTTGTCCAGATCCCTGGTCAAAAGTAGTGAACAATAAAGGGAAAAGGGTGCCATTAAGGAGTGATTTTCCAAGCACAGAGATAATGGAAAAGGCCTCCATGGGATAGGGAGATATGATCCAAAAGGCCGTAGGCCAGAAGATAGAGCACAAGGCTGAATGCTTGAACCTGATGAACGGCCAAGAGGTGACGCAAATGGTCACACTGACTGTTAATGTCTGACTTTAATGGCCACCTGGGAATATAGAGTCTCTCCATTCGTAAAAGGATTGTACTGTTTTACGAAGGGAGGGATCGAACTTACAGGAGGAAAAGGGACAATAACAATGCATTCATGAAATAATAAAGGATAAAATAAGTCAGGATATAGAATAAATAATTTTATTCATATTTCCATCATAATATTTTCCTTGAAAGCGTCCTCGAGTGATTTAGTAACCCTGTGTCAAGTGAGATCTTTGAGTTGCATGTGGAGGAGATATGATGTACAGGTCAGGCCACATCTCCCAAAAACAGTAGGAAGGGCTGAATGACATTAAAGTTACTTAGCACCCCCTTGAGGATTGCAGATCGGTCTTCCACAGAACTCATTCAGATCATTCTCTGCTCATCTTTAGTTGTATTGACAGATGTAGAGTGTTGAAATGTTTTTGTCAGTAGAAAGTAGGGTAAAAAAAAACAAGCAGTCAGCCATGAAAACGGATCGTAGCAAATCTGAGATATCTTGTTAAATTTTTCAGGAGTCTGTCGCCAGATGTGACAGTATTTGACTATATCAACTGTTTTTGTTTTTTAAAAACATTTTCCATAATGAGTAGTGTATTATCAGTCTTCCTCGTTTTCTATACTTTTTGTTAGGTATAATTTACAATGTAAATTGAGCCTTTGTTTTCAAAGGAGATGCAACAAAGCAATTTCCATGTGATTACCTACTAGATGACGTGCTTAATTTCTTTTGAATCTGTCGGTTTTCCAGGGATTTTAATCAACCCTTCTGGCTACCTCGGAAGCATTAATTCATTCAAAACTAATTTGGATTTCATTAACAATTTTGAATCATAATATATTACGACACACTTTGTGGCTATTCATTGAGAACTATACATTGAGAACTATTGTTACGGACCATTGTTCACACAAACAGTTTCTCAAAACGTATTGTTTTCTCTCACGCTCAGTTATGCTTCTTCATTCAAATACACTAATGAATCATGATGATAATTGTATTTTAAAAGGTGTCCCCATGGAAGCAGGAAAGAAAACATGAAGGGTGCCACATCCATTCAATAAGTTATATAAAAGTAATCCATCTAACCCACCCCTCCCCCCATTAAAAAATACATTTAAAATAGTGGTTGTCACACCGGCTATCATAAGTTGAATGCACCAATTTGTAAGTCGCTCCGGATAAGAGTGTCTGCTAAATGACGTAAATGTAAATGTTGTTCACTCTTTCATTTAGTTACTTGCAGAGCCTTTAGAAAACAGCCTACACACCGTTATGTAAAGAGTGAGGTGTAGACCTCTAAATAATACACGGGACGAGACCCGTAATAACAAGTGCACAATACTCGGTATGTAAACTGTTATACAATGTACTCACAAGACCAACGGACATGGGACAATAATCGACAAGGACAATGGGGAACAAAGGGCACATACAGTGGGGGAAAAAAGTATTTAGTCAGCCACCAATTGTGCAAGTTCTCCCACTTAGAAAGATGAGAGAGGCCTGTAATTTTCATCATAGGTACACGTCAACTATGACAGACAAAATGAGAAAAAAAGAATCCAGAAAATCACATTGTAGGATTTTTAATGAATTTATTTGCAAATTATGGTGGAAAATAAGTATTTGGTCAATAACAAAAGTTTCTCAATACTTTGTTATATACCCTTTGTTGGCAATGACACAGGTCAAACGTTTTCTGTAAGTCTTCACAAGGTTTTCACACACTGTTGCTGGTATTTTGGCCCATTCCTCCATGCAGATCTCCTCTAGAGCAGTGATGTTTTGGGGCTGTCGCTGGGCAACACGGACTTTCAACTCCCTCCAAAGATTTTCTATGGGGTTGAGATCTGGAGACTGGCTAGGCCACTCCAGGACCTTGAAATGCTTCTTACGAAGCCACTCCTTCGTTGCCCGGGCGGTGTGTTTGGGATCTTGTCATGCTGAAAGACCCAGCCACATTTCATCTTCAATGCCCTTGCTGATGGAAGGAGGTTTTCACTCAAAATCTCACGATGCATGGCCCCATTCATTCTTTCCTTTACACGGATCAGTCGTCCTGGTCCCTTTGCAGAAAAACAGCCCCAAAGCATGATGTTTCCACCCCCATGCTTCACAGTAGGTATGGTGTTCTTTGGATGCAACTCAGCATTCTTTGTCCTCCAAACACGACGAGTTGAGTTTTTACCAAAAAGTTATATTTTGGTTTCATCTGACCATATGACATTCTCGCAATCCTCTTCTGGATCATCCAAATGCACTCTAGCAAACTTCAGACGGGCCTGGACATGTACTGGCTTAAGCAGGGGGACACGTCTGGCACTGCAGGATTTGAGTCCCTGGCGGCGTAGTTTGTTACTGATGGTAGGCTTTGTTACTTTGGTCCCAGCTCTCTGCAGGTCATTCACTAGGTCCCCCTGTGTGGTTCTGGGATTTTTGCTCACCGTTCTTGTGATCATTTTGACCCCACGGGGTGAGATCTTGCGTGGAGCCCCACATCGAGGGAGATTATCAGTGGTCTTGTATGTCTTCCATTTCCTAATAATTGCTCCCACAGTTGATTTCTTCAAACCAAGCTGCTTACCTATTGCAGATTCAGTCTTCCCAGTCACGTGCAGGTCTACAATTTTGTTTCTGGTGTCCTTTGACAGCTCTTTGGTCTTGGCCATAGTGGAGTTTAAAGTGTGACTGTTTGAGGAATATTTAATTTTTACTCCATTGGGACATGCTTTGGATTGGGAAATACCAGCAGTGGGCACTTAGTTTGTCACGGTTTCGGCCGAGGCTGCTCCTTCTCCTTGTTCGGGCAGGCTTCGGCGGTCGTCGTCTCTGGAGTACAAGCTGCCACCGTTCTATGTTTCTATGTTTGATTGGTTTTGTCTGTTTTGTTACACCTGTTCCTTGTTAGTGTTCATTATGCGTCCTATTTAGTTCTCTTGAGTTTGGTCAGGTGTTGTGTGTAATTGTTCGATTTCACATGTTGTGTTAGTTCGTTGTTCTGTTCTCTCTGTATAGTTTTGTTAGAGAGAGTCCCGCACTTTGTGCACATTTATTTTGTACTTACCATTGTGCGTAAAGTTCGCCTGTGGCCTGTTGCCGTGGTTGGCTTGTTCCTTGGACTTCACTAAAGACATCTGTTCGAACCTCTGTGTGTCCTGCGTGTGATTCTACGTTACCTCTACACTCAACCCTGACATAATTACACACCATTACAATGGAATCAGCAGGAGCAAGAGATCATCGAGGAGCGCCTTCGTGGACAGGAGGACAGGATTAACCAAATCGGGCACGCTCTGGACAGAGTTATGAACACCCTCCATCGATGGGAGACCAGCGGGGTACCCACACCCCCACCTACCACACCATCACCATCGGTCAGCCTGCCTGCCCAACTTCCGGAACCCAGTGGGATTTGGCTCTCGCTCCCGAGGCCGTACGACGGCACCGCTGCCGGGTGTCAGGGGTTCCTGTTGCAAGTTGAACTCTACCTCGCCACCGTACACCCGGCGCCCTCGGGACACGAGAGCGTTTCCGCCCTCATCTCCTGTCTCACCGGCAAGGCGTTGGAGTGGGCCAACGCCGAATGGAGGAGAATAGACGCCGCAACTATCACCTATGCGGAGTTCTCCCGCCGCTTCCGTGCAGTGTTTGACCATCCACCGGAGGGGAAGGTGGCGGGGGAGCGTCTATTCTACCTCCGGCAGGGGATGAGGAGCGCTCAGGAGTTTGCACTGGAGTTCCGGACTCTAGCGGCAGATGCAGGGTGGAATGAGTGGGCTCTCATAGATCACTTCCGCTGTAGCCTCCGGGAGGACGTCCGTAGAGAGTTGGCGTGCAGGGATACCACGCTTTCGTTTGACCAATTGGTTGACATGGCCATTCGGCTGGACACCCTGCTCGCCAACCGCGGGCGTCCCGGGTGGGGGTCGCCCATTCCACCCTCCAGCACCTCCGAGCCGAGCCCTCTGGAGCTCGGAGGTGCTGGCGCTAGAGAACTGAGGAGAAGGAGCCCGAGGGGGGCCGTCCCCTGCACCAACTGTGGCCGTGGAGGACACACCGCGGCTAGGTGCTGGGGAGGGTCTCCTGGTGGAAGAGAAGGCAGGCCACACATTGGGGAGTCCTCCCAGGTGAGTAGGCGCCCCACTTACCCAGAGCTTTCTGTCGTACACATAACCATACCTGTGTGTTTTCCACAGGTTGCACCTCATTCCCAGCATAAGGCGCTAGTAGATTCAGGCGCAGCTGGGAATTTTGTAGATCGCAAATTCTGTGTAGAGTTAGGGATCCCTCTCCTTCCGGTAAATAATCATTTTCCTGTACATGCCCTAGATAGCCGTCTGTTAGGATCCGGGTTGATTAGGGAGGTCACAGTGCCACTTAGGATGGAGACGCAGGGGGGTCATGAGGAGACGATTCAGCTCTATCTGATCAACTCTCCTGCGTATCCGGTGGTGCTGGGGCTTCCCTGGTTGATTACACATGATCCTACTATTTCGTGGCGAGAGAGGGCTCTTAAGGGGGGGTCTGTCCAGTGTGAGGGGCTATGTCTGGGTGTTTCTGTAGGGGCGACCTCTGTGGAGAGTCCGAACCAAATGCCCGCACTGCACATTCCCCCCGAGTTTGAGGATTTGGCACTCGTGTTTAGCAAGACGAGAGCGGCGCGGTTGCCGCCTCATAGACAGGGGGATTGTGCGATAGACCTCCAGGCAGGAGCTGCGCTCCCGCGGAGCCATGTGTATCCTTTGTCACAAGAGGAGAAGAGGGCGATGGAGACATACATTGCCGAGTCTCTGAGACAGGGATACATACGGCCCTCCACTTCACCCGCGTCCCCGAGCTTCTTTTTTGTGAAGAAAAAGGATGGAGGTTTGCGCCCGTGTATTGATTACCGCGATCTCAATCAGATTACTGTGAAATATAGTTATCCACTCCCTCTGATTGCGACTATGACGGAGTCATTACACGGGGCACGGTTCTTCACAAAATTGGACCTCAGGAACGCATATAACTTGGTGCGCATTAGAGAGGGCGATGAATGGAAGACAGCATTTAGTACTACCTCCGGTCATTACGAGTATCTCGTCATGCCATACGGGTTAATGAATGCTCCATCAGTCTTCCAATCCTTTGTAGATGAGATTTTCCGGGACATGCAGGGGCAGGGAGTAGTCGTGTACATAGACGATATTCTGGTGTACAGTTCTACCATAGCCGAGCATATAGCCCTGGTGCGCCGAGTGTTGAGGAGGCTGTTGGAGCATGACCTGTATGTCAAGGCAGAGAAATGTCTGTTCTTCCAGGAGTCGGTCTCCTTTTTGGGTTATCAGTTGTCTGCGTCAGGGGTGAAGATGGAGGTTGACCGTGTGTCAGTCGTGCGTAATTGGCAAACCCCAACCACGGTTAAAGAGGTGCAGCAGTTCTTGGGTTTTGCGAATTACTGCCGGAGGTTTATCCGAGGTTTTGGACAGGTGGCAGCTCCCATAACGTCCCTTCTAAAGGGGGGTCCGGTGCGCTTGCGGTGGTCAGCTGAGGCGGACAGGGCTTTTGGGAGACTGAAGGACCTGTTTACCTCGGCTCCGGTGCTGGCGTACCCGGATCCCGCTTTACCATTCCAAGTGGAGGTGGACGCATCTGAAGCCGGTATCGGGGCCGTTCTCTCACAACGGTCCGGCACACCACCTAAACTCCGCCCCTGTGCTTTTTATTCGAAAAAGCTCAGTCCGGCGGAGCGTAATTATGACGTAGGGGACAGGGAGCTGTTAGCCGTGGTACAAGCCCTAAAGGTGTGGAGGCATTGGCTTGAGGGGGCTCAACACCCTTTTCTCATTTTGACTGACCACCGTAACCTGGAATACATTCGGGCAGCTAGGAGACTGAATCCTCGCCAGGCTCGGTGGACTATGTTTCTAGCCCGGTTCGTGTTTAAGATCACTTACATCCCTGGTTCCCAGAACGGGAAGGCAGATGCCCTGTCTCGGCGGTATGACACGGAGGAGAGGTCCGTTGAGCCCCCTCCCATACTACCTAAGTCTTGTCTGGATGCACCGGTGGTATGGGAGGTCGATACGGAGATCGAGCGGGCGTTACTCACCGACCCTAGCCCTCCACAGTGTCCGGTGGGTCGGACGTACGTCCCGCTCGAGGTCCGGGATCGACTCATTTATTGGGCTCACGCGTCACCCTCCTCTGGGTATCCAGGTATTGGCCGGACAGTGCACTGCCTTAGCACAAAGTACTGGTGGCCAACGTTAGCCAGGGAAGTGAGGATGTATGTATCCTCCTGCTCGGTGTGTGCCCAGTGTAAGGCGCCCAGACAGTTGCACAGGGGTAAGTTACAACCCCTGGCCGTTCCACAACGACCCTGGTCTCACCTCTCGGTGGATTTTGTTACAGACCTTCCCCCCTCACAGGGGAATACCACCATCCTGGTCGTTGTGGATCGGTTCTCGAAGGCCTGTCGTCTCCTTCCCATGCCGGGTCTTCCTACTGCCCTACAGACCGCTTAGGCTCTATTTACCCACGTCTTCCGGCATTACGGGGTACCCGAGGATATAGTGTCTGATCGAGGCCCCCAGTTTACCTCCAGAGTCTGGAGAGCGTTTATGGAACGGTTGGGGGTTTCGGTGAGCCTTACCTCGGGTTACCACCCGGAGAGTAATGGGCAGGTCGAACGTGTCAACCAGGATGTGGGTAGGTTTCTGAGGTCGTATTGCCAGGGCCGGCCGGAGGAGTGGGCGAGATATGTTCCCTGGGCCGAAATGGCACAGAACTCTCTCCGCCACTCCTCCACTAAACTAACCCCTTTCCAGTGTGTGTTAGGGTACCAGCCGGTTCTGGCACCTTGGCATGAGAGTCAGATCGAGGCCCCTGCGGTGGATGAGTGGGTGCGGCGCTCGGAGGAGACGTGGAACGCTGCAAACATCTATCTGCAGCGAGCCATCCGTCAACATAAGACGAGCACCGATCTCCACCGCAGTGAGGGGCCAGTGTACGCACCTGGAGATCGAGTCTGGCTCTCGACCAGAAACCTGCCCCTCCGCCTGCCCTGCCGGAAGCTGGGTCGGCGGTTTGTGGGGCCTTTTAAGGTCCTGAGGAGATTGAACGAGGTGTGTTACAGGTTACAACTGCCCATTGATTACAAGAATATTAACCCCTCGTTCCATGTGTCTCTCCTCAGGCCGGTGGTAGCTGGTCCACTCCAGGACTATGAGATAGAAGAGACTCCTCCGCCCCCGTTGGACATCGAGGGGGCTCCGGCGTACACTGTTCGGTCCATCCTAGATTCGAGATGCCGGATGGGGGGTCTCCAATATCTCGTGGAGTGGGAGGGGTACGGCCCGGAGGAGCGGTGCTGGGTGCCGAGGAGGGACATCCTAGACCCGTCTCTTCTGACCGAGTTCCATCGTGGTCATCCCATGCGCCCTGCTCCGCGTCTTCCTGGTCGTCCCCGAGGCCGGGGTTGGCGCACGGCTGGAGCCGCGCGTCAAGGGGGGGGGGGTACTGTCACGGTTTCGGCCGAGGCTGCTCCTTCTCCTTGTTCAGGCAGGCTTCGGCGGTCGTCGTCTCCGGAGTACTAGCTGCCACCGTTCTATGTTTCTACGTTTGATTGGTTTTGTCTGTTTTGTTACACCTGTTCCTTGTTAGTGTTCATTATGCGTCCTATTTAGTTCTCTTGAGTTTGGTCAGGTGTTGTGTGTAATTGTTCGATGTCACGTGTTGTGTTAGTTCGTTGTTCTGTTCTCTCTCTATAGTTTTGTTAGAGAGAGTCCCGCACTTTGTGCACATTTATTTTGTACTTACCATTGTGCGTAAAGTTCGCCTGTGGCCTGTTGCCGTGGTTGGCTTGTTCCTTGGACTTCACTAAAGACATCTGTTCGAACCTCTGTGTGTCCTGCGTGTGATTCTACGTTACCTCTACACTCAACCCTGACATAGTTGACCTCAAAGATACTGTCTTTTTCAATTAAATTCTTAATTCGTCAGCCTGGACTCATAGTCTAGATGTAAAATAGTAAATGTAAATCCAGGACACTCAAATTAGTGTGTTATGTTACGTTTGGTATGGTTAAATAAGGCAAGGTTTCTTAAGGCAAAAACAAAAGTAGGGTGGTTGGTTGGAGTGGATAGGTGGGTGTATAATGCAAATGTCTAGCTCCCCAAAGGTTGCATGTTCGAATCTCATCAGACAATTTTAGCTAATTAGAATTGTGCAACTACTTACAATTTTGTACCTACTTTGCAACTGCTTAGCATGTTAGCTAACCCTTCCCCTAACCCTTTGACATCTGTGAACACACAGGTGTGACCATTCTACAGTGGTCCATGCAGTGTACGCTCAATCTGGTGAGATTAGAACACTTAGTTAGAACGTCTAGTTACGATTCATGCAACAGTCAGCGTTTGAGCTGGCCACACTGTTTTTTCACAGAAACATTTTGCACAAACACAGTCTTTACAACGTTATGTCCTCAATGTGAGCAGTTTATTTTTGGATGCAATGTTCAGACATTCACAGAAGTAGCAACAGCATAACACTATTTTCATCCAAATTTGAAAATGTAGGCTACATTATTCCTAGCGTTAACTGAGGAAAGAGTGAGCTAACACAAGCAGTCATATTTAGCTAACTCTTGACTGATAGAAACCATAATATGAATTAGCTAATAGCAATACTAACCTCACCAGTGATTGAAATAATTGAGTAAAACACTTTCTACAAGTTGAAAGTAATGTGACGGTGGTTAGAATTTGTGCGCTTTTTCCCGCATCAACCAAAGATAAGAAGAGGTGACAAGATGAGTTGGGTCTGTTTGCAGTATGCATGTTGAAGGGGGTGTTTCGACTACCATCATTCACATCCCATCATTCACTTCCGGAAGTTTACTCAAAAGACGAGTGAACCATCCCTTCACCTCGTTTTGTTATAAAATCGTTGGTCTGACAGACATTTACGTGACACGCAGAATGCATTGTATGATGTCAACAAACATGGCTCCACACATACAGTATCTGGCAATTATCTTAGCATTAGCTCATCATAATCAGTACAAACTTCAAAAATGTATATAAAACATTACAATATAGGCAAGAATCGGAATGCATGATTTGTCACAAGTACTTGAAAACGTGAATAAAACAAGTGGCATGTACTGTAGGCATCTCTTTGTTCATGCTTTGTCTTGTGTGTTAGGATCTATACGCCTATAATTATGCTTTGTTAATGTCAGTATTGCCTTGTAACTTAAGCTTTATGCCTTGTATGTGAATCTATCCATTTTACAAGTAACATATTGTACAAATTGCAATTCATAACATATCATGCAAATTTTAATAATTCCCACACAAACCATTTTCTGATAATGATTTCTTGATTCCACTGGCGCGTGCCGGCAGTCAATCACGTAACTTCTGACACTCAATGTTGTAATTTATGTATGTCGCTAGGAGACAACTCACAAATGCGGAAATTCTGGAGATTTTTGTTAATTCTGGCAATGAACATTATAAACAGCTTTGTGGAATGCGCTCGGAAAACTACTAAGTGACATAAGAAGATATTTTTCTATCCGATTGACTTTGCTGTCCTCAATAGCCACATAAACTACTTGACCAAAAGTATGTGGACACCTGCTCGTCGAACATCTCATTCCAAAATCATGGGCATTAATATGGAGTTGGTCCCTCCTTTGCTGCAATAACAGTCTTCACTTTTCTGGGAATGCTTCGCACTAGATGCAGGGACTTGCTTCCATTTAGCCACAAAAACATTAGTGAGGTCGAGCACTGATGTTGGTCGATTAGGCGTGGCTCGCAGTCGGTGTTCCAATTCATCCCAAAGGTGTTCAATGGGGTTGAGGTCAGGGCTCTGTGCAGGCCAGTCAAGTTCTCCCACACCGATCTCGACAAACCATTTTTGTATGGGACCTCGCTTTGTGCACGGGGGCACTGTCATGCTGAAACAGGAAAGGGCCTTCCCCAAACTGTTGCAACAAAGTTGGAAGCACAGAATTGTCTAGAATGTCTTTGTACGCTGTAGTGTTAATATTTCCCTTCACTGGAACTAAGGGGCCTAGCCCGAACCATGAAAAACAGCCCCAGGACATTATTCCTCCTCCACAAAACTGTACAATTGGCACTATGCACTGGGGCAGGTACCGTTATCCTGTTTTCCGCCAAACCCAGATCCGTCCGTCGGACTGCCAGATGGTGAAGCGTGATTCATCACTCCAGAGAACGCGTTTCCACTGTTCCAGAGTCTAATGGCAGCGAGCTTTACACCATCCAGCCGACGCTTGGCATTGCACATGGCAGTGGTGTAAAGTAGTTAAGTAAAAATACTTGAAAGTACTACTTAAGTCGTTTTATTGGGTATCTGTACTTAACTTTACTATTTATATTTTTGACAACTTTTACTTCTACTTCACTACATTCCTGAAGAAAATAATGTACTTTTTCCTCCGTACATTTTACCTGACACCCAAAAGTACTCGTTACATTTTGAATGCTTAGCAGGACAGGAAATTGGTCCAATTCACGCATTTATCAAGAGAAAATTCCTGGTCATCCCTGGTCATCCCTACTGACTCTGATCTGGCGAACTCACTAAACATGATGTCTGAGTAAATTATGTCTGAGTGTTGGAGTGTGCCCCTGGCTATCCGTCAATTTTTTTAACAAGAAAATGGTGCCTTCAGCTTTGCTTAATATAAGGAATTTGAAATTATTTATACTTTCACATTTGATACTTACAGTGGGGAAAAAAGTATTTAGTCAGCCACCAATTGTGCAAGTTCTCCCACTTAAAAAGATGAGAGAGGCCTGTAATTTTCATCATAGGTACACGTTAACTATGACAGACAAATTGAGAATTTATTTTCTCCAGAAAATCACATTGTAGGATTTTTAATGAATTTATTTGCAAATTATGGAGGAAAATAAGTATTTGGTCACCTACAAACAAGCAAGATTTCTGGCTCTCACAGACCAGTAACTTCTTCTTTAAGAGGCTCCTCTGTCCTCCACTCGTTACCTGTATTAATGGCACCTGCTTGAACTTGTTATCAGTATAAAAGACACCTGTCCACAACCTCAAACAGTCACATTCCAAACTCCACTATGGCCAAGACTAAAGAGTTGTCAAAGGACACCAGAAACAAAATTGCAGACCTGCACCAGGCTGGGAAGACTGAATCTGCAATAGGTAAGCAGCTTGGTTTGAAGAAATCAACTGTGGGAGCAATTATTAGGAAATGGAAGACATACAAGACCACTGAAAATCTCCCTCGATCTGGGGCTCCACGCAAGATCTCACCCCGTGGGGTCAAAATGATCACAAGAACGGTGAGCAAAAATCCCAGAACCACACGGGGGGACCTAGTGAATGACCTGCAGAGAGCTGGGACCAAAGTAACAAAGTCTACCATCAGTAACACACTACGCCGGCAGGGACTCAAATCCTGCAGTGCCAGACGTGTCCCCCTGCTTAAGCCAGTACATGTCCAGGCCCGTCTGAAGTTTGCTAGAGTGCATGTGGATGATCCAGAAGAGGATTGGGAGAATGTCAGATGAAACCAAAATATAACTTTTTGGTAAAAACTCAACTCGTCGTGTTTGGAGGACAAAGAATGCTGAGTTGCATCCAAAGAACACCATACCTACTGTGAAGCATGGGGGTGGAAACATCATGCTTGGGAGCTGTTTTTCTGCAAAGGGACCAGGATGACTGATCCGTGTAAAGGAAAGAATGAATGGGGCCATGTATCGTGAGATTTTGAGTGAAAACCTCCTTCCATCAGCAAGGGCATTGAAGATGAAACGTGGCTGGGTCTTTCAGCATGACAATGATCCCAAACACACCGCCCGGGCAACGAAGGAGTGGCTTCGTAAGAAGCATTTCAAGGTCCTGGAGTGGCCTAGCCAGTCTCCAGATCTCAACCCCATAGAAAATCTTTGGAGGGAGTTGAAAGTCTGTGTTGCCCAGCGACAGCCCCAAAACATCACTGCTCTAGAGGAGATCTGCATGGAGGAATGGGCTAAAATACCAGCAACAGTGTGTGAAAACCTTGTGAAGACTTACAGAAAACGTTTGACCTGTGTCATTGCCAACAAAGGGTATATAACCAAGTATTGAGAAACGTTTGTTATTGACCAAATACTTATTTTCCACCATAAATTGCAAATAAATTCATAAAAAATCCTACAATGTGATTTTTCTGGATTTTTTTTCTCATTTTGTCTGTCATAGTTGACGTGTACCTATGATGAAAATTACAGGCCTCTCTCATCTTTTTAAGTGGGAGAACTTGCACAATTGGTGGCTGACTAAATACTTTTTTTCCCCACTGTACTTATTTTCCACCATAATTTGCAAATAAATTCATAAAAAATCCTACAATGTGATTTTCTGAATTATGTTTTCTCATTTTGTCTGTCATAGTTGACCTGTGCCTATGATGAAAATTACAGGCCTCTCTCATCTTTTTAAGTGGGAGAACTTGCACAATTGGTGGCTGACTAAATACATTTTTCCCCACTGTATGTATATTTTAGCAATTACATTTACTTTTGATACATAAGTATATTTAGAACCAAATACTTTTAGACTTTTATTCAAGTAGTATTTTACTGGTTGACTTTCCCTTTTACTTGAGTAAGTTTTTGTTAAGGTTATCTATACTTTTACTCAAGTATGACAATTGGGTACTTTTTCCACCAGTGGCGCCTGGTGAGCTTAGGCTGTTCTTGTGCTGACATTGCTTCTAGAGGCAGTTTGGAACTCGGTAGTGAGTGTTGCAACCGAGGACAGATTATTTTTATGCGCTGTGCGCTTCAGCACTCGGCAGTCCTGTTCTGTGAGCTTGTGCGGCTGAGCCGTTGTTGCTCCAAGACCAGGGTTCCCCAACTGGTGTCCCTCTGGTGGTTTTATTTGGCACCCCATGTATTTTTTGCCAAAAAAAAGTATTATTATTTTGCATTTTCATTGCTGTACATAAACTAGAAAAACACCAGGAAATCTGTGATTTTAATTTGGGAAATATGTTCCCAAGTATTTCCACGCATAATAGAGAGACACATGATCATATACAAATGTAAGCAAGGTTTGAAATTATTAATGTTTTAGTTAAATATTATATCTGTTTGGGCTTCTTGCGGTCAATTTGCAGTCTATAAATAAATGTTCATTATGTTCCATCCCCCCAACCATCTGCTCAAGAAAAAATCGTCCCGGTGCTGAATCTAGTTGATGATCCCTGTCCTAGAGGTTTCCACTTCACAATAACAGCAGTTGACCGGGGCATCTCTAGCAGGGCAGAAATTTGATGAACTGACTTGTTGGAAAGGTGGCACTCTATGACGGTGCTACGTTGAAAGTCACTGAGCTCTTCAGTAAGGCCTATCTACTGCAAATGTTTGTGTATGGAGATTGCATGGCTGTGTGCTCGATTTCATACACTAGCCGAATCCACTAATTTGAAGGGGTGTCCACATACTTATATATATATAGTGTAGTTCACCGCCAGCTAACAGGTGAGATGATTACTGAACACATTTTTTTTTTAAATAATTGGACATACAGTTCACATACAAATCACATATAGTTACATAATGCAATTATATTGATAATCTCTCACCCACCTACCCACTCCACTCCCTCATCCACTCCACTCCCTCATCCTCCCCACTCCCTCATCCTCCCCACTCCCCACTCCCTTTCCCACATAGGTGAGGTGATTACCTACCAAAAGTACAGAGAGAACCTCATGAGAAAGCTGCTGGAGTAGCACTACACCCCTCGGCCTCCATCCACTGGGAGCCGTCCTGCAGATTATCCCCTACGCCTCACTGCAAGGCATTTTCCCTCTGAAGTCCCTCAAACTGCTGCTCAAGGCAGTCGCATACGGAGGCAAAGTCTGCCTGTCCAGCAACAGTAGAAGGAAGCAGAGGAGGTTGACAAAGTACATTTGTTTAGCATGTGTAGTGTCGAGATAATGATGCTAATTATGCTGTGATGACAAGAAATCTGCTGACACTGTCCTTGATTATAATGGTTTATTACATCAAAGATTTCAGCGTCAATTTACAGACTCCTGCAGAAATCTGGAGAACAACTGACCCAATCTCTAATATGTTATATTCTCCCCGTCCTTTGTTTCAACCATGGTATTTATAATATGTAACATAATATGGGTGGTTCTCCTACAGACCAATCCCTGGCCTTCACATAACAGACTTCCTCTGTTTTAGGGGGGCCCTATAGTAATGCTTTCCAGATGCTTCCGCAAGCTGAGTCAACTTCCTCTAACACACCATTTGCAAACGTCAGCAAAGTCATAAACTGTTTAGATGCTACATATTTCCCCCCTTCGAGACTAATTAAGTCTCGAAAACAAAAACAATAGGATTATGATAAATAACACATTTTCTAATTGAGTAACTTTAGCAATAAACCAAAATGTATGGAGAGTAAACCAATTTTTCTTATGGAGTGTAAATAAATGTATATGAAATATGAACAAATCTTTATGGAGTGTGAGAGCGAAAAACCTGTCTGGCAGCTTTCTTTCCAAATATCCATCAATCAATCAGCCTCAGAAAACAAAATACAATCAAAAATGTTCACATTCAGGCTGGTCGACCCATCGCACCCTCCTGTGGATTCTCTCTGTCCCTGCCTAGACCCAATATCCCTAAGCATCCACGAAAAAACAAAAACATCTGAGGTCCCCACATGTACCCAACAACAGAAAACATCATTCTTCAAAAATTAATACAGAAAGAATATGACACAAATTATGTATTACATGTGCAAATATGTCTATATATCATTGCAGACACTGGAATGTAGTCCACTACACTGCATCTCCTCAGCAGTGTCGACTTTCAATGCAACGTCGATGATGGATTCTGAGCATTTCCACACCTTCCTTGTTCCACTTCCTCCAGTCCATTCATATTGTCCATGTTTGAGTATTTGAATCCCCTCTACACATTCCCCCATATGCTTCTGGAAGAAAAGAAAACACCAACCAGTATCTTTTGCAAAACAACACATGCAAATTAAAACATCAATATCAACAATAATATAAAAATGATATATAAAATGAATCACATTCCATTTCCCCCCTTTGATTCATAAGAAAATACTAAATATCACAATAATATGTAAAGACGTGAAACATTATCGGATATTCAAAATGGATATCTATCCATCAATACTCCATCCAGTCCCACTTGTTTATCTCCATCTAGATCAGTAACAGTTAACAACGGCATCTGAGTGTTGTCTCCAGGCATCACAACTCCAACCCATCTCAATATCATAGCCTTCGCAAAAGTCAATAACAAAGTACAAAAGCAAAACATCACACACAGCGCTATAAGTGCGGCCACTAAAATCTGAACTATCACTGCTCCCACTGGGCCTAACTGATCTTGCAACCAAGCCTTCGCTGACCATCCAGCTCCTTCAGATCTACCAAACGCATCCCTTATATTCTTCAATGCATCTATAACACTAGTGATATTATCGGAACTATCGGGGATCAAAGTATAACAATCATCCCCCGTCAAGTTCATAGCCAAACATAAGCCACCTTGTTTTGCTAAAATATAGTCAAGAGCCATGTCATGTTTCAACAGCGTCAGTCTGTGACTTCTTTGAGTATTTGACAGAAGGTTAAACCCTCTTATCGTTTCATTTGCAAAACCCTGCAAAGTATAGGTAATATTATCAATGTGATCTGCCAAAAATGTTACACCATACCATGGAAAAAGTCCAAGTCCTCACTTCTCTCCTAGACTCATCCTCCAATGGTAGGATTCCAGACTATGAAATTGCGCCATTTCCCTTTTCACCCTATTTCCAGACCTAGCATCAGATTTATCTGTGTCCGGTGCTTCCCCTCTTTGAATGGTAAAAACCTCATATGTAAGCTTCAACGTCGACATGTAACAACATCCTTTCTATCCATAGGGTAAGAATAGATACAGTGGGGAGAACAAGTATTTGATACACTGACGATTTTGCAGGTTTTCCTACTTACAAAGCATGTAGAGGTCTGTAATTTTTTATCATAGGTACACTTCAACTGTGAGATACGGAATCTAAAACAAAAATCCAGAAAATAACATTGTATGATTTTTAAGTAATTAATTTGCATTTTATTGCATGACATAAGTATTTGATACATCAGAAAAGCAGAACTTAATATTTGGTACAGAAACCTTTGTTTGCAATTACAGAGATCATACGTTTCCTGTAGGTCTTGACCAGGTTTGCACACACTGCAGCAGGGATTTTGGCCCACTCCTCCATACAGACCTTCTCCAGATCCTTCAGGTTTCGGGGCTGTTGCTGGGCAATACGGACTTTCAGCTCCCTCCAAAGATTTTCTATTGGGTTCAGGTCTGGAGACTGGCTAGGCCACTCCAGGACCTTGAGATGCTTCTTACGGAGCCACTCCTTGGTTGCCCTGGCTGTGTGTTTCGGGTCGTTGTCATTCTGGAAGAACCAGCCATGATCCATCTTCAATGCTCTTACTGAGGGAAGGAAGTTGTTGGCCAAGATCTCGCAATACATGGCCCCATCCATCCTCCCCTCAATATGGTGCAGTCGTCCTGTCCCCTTTGCAGAAAAACATCCCCAAAGAATGATGTTTCCACCTCCATGCTTCACAGTTGGGATGGTGTTCTTGAGGTTGTACTCATCCTTCTTCTTCCTCCAAACTCGGCGAGTGGAGTTTAGACCAAAAAGCTCTATTTCTGTCTCATTAGACCACATGATCTTCTCCCATTCCTCCTCTGGATCATCCAGATGGTCATTGGCAAACTTCAGATGGACCTGGACATGCGCTGGCTTGAGCAGGGGGACCTTGCGTGCGCTGCAGGATTTTAATCCATGACGGCGTAGTGTGTTACTAATGGTTTTCTTTGAGACTGTGGTCCCAGCTCTCTTCAGGTCATTGACCAGGTCCTGCCGTGTAGTTCTGGGCTGATCCCTCACCTTCCTCATGATCATTGATGCCCACAAGGTGAGATCTTGCATGGAGTCCCAGACAGAGGGTGATTGACCGTCATCTTGAACTTCTTCCATTTTCTAATAATTGCGCCAACAGTTGTTGCCTTCTCACCAAGCTGCTTGCCTATTGTCCTGTAGCCCATCCCAGCCTTGTGCAGGTCTACAATTTTATCCCTGATGTCCTTACACAGCTCTCTGGTCTTGGCCATTGTGGAGAGGTTGGAGTCTGTTTGATTGAGTGTGTGGACAGGTGTCTTTTATACAGGTAACGAGTTCAAACAGGTGCAGTTAATACAGGTCATGAGTGGAGAACAGGAGGGCTTCTTTAAAAAAAAAACTAACAGGTCTGTGAGAGCCAGAATTCTTACTGGTTGGTAGTGATCAAATACTAATGTCATACAATAAAATGCAAATTAATTACTTAAAAATCATCCAATGTGATTTTCTGGATTTTTGTTTTAGATTCTGTCTCTCACAGTTGAAGTGTACCTATGATAATAATTACAGACCTCTACATGCTTTGTAAGTAGGAAAACATGCAAAATCGGCAGTGTATCAAATACTTGTTCTCCCCACTGTATCTATTAAGTCCAGCTCTCTGAAAAATGTATTCCATATCTGGAATCCCAAGGAGATTAGCCAAAAGTCTCTTAATGTCTCCTATGGCAGACTGTGTTCCCACCGTAATTTCTTCCAATTTTGAAATCCAAGGATATGCTCCATCTTGAAGAGTAGGCAATTTCTCAAGTATATCTGACATATCGGTATTCTGCAAAGGCTTATACTCCAGGTTCTGTCCTCGAATTATCACTGGCTTCTTACTTGTGCTCTCTTTCCTTGGCCTCAATGTATACCTCTTCTCCAATTCCTGGGATCCTTTTTTCAGCAGTTTTTTCTTCTGTATTTTCAGCTTCTTGAGTTGTTCTTCCAGTTCTCTTGCTTATTCTAAATTATTGGACTTATCCAGGCATGATACGCATCGGTCTATATCTCTTTCTATTTCTTCTGTGCTAATCATTGTAGGATAAAATCCTCTTGAATATGAAGCACCTTTAATCTCCAAATCTTCATCGCTTTCTCCATCTTCACTTTCATCGGAGATCGAATCTCTTGTATCCTTCTTCCAACTTCCATCACCCCTTCTTTCCTCTCTGGCCAACCTCCATCTGATCACAGGGTCATATACACCCATGATCTCTTCTGAATCACTCTGATCATCATCATCATCTTCAAGTTCCATCCTCCTGAACCTCACTCCACCCTTAGTTTCCAGACATCTTGTTTTCTTCTTACTTTTGGAGTTTTGGATTCATCTTTATGGTTGTTTCTGCTTGTCCTCTCTCTATTATTCGTTCATCTTCATATCTGATGCAATAATCACCCTCCTGAATGATCATTGGAAGCTGAGGATAAACGTCCTTAAACTCTACTTCTTTCTCGTAAGGCGGGGGTCTTTTTGCTGAATCCGTATGTGAGAAAGGTGTATTGACTTCTGCCATTAGTTTTTCTGTCACCTTCACCTCTTTTGCCATTTTCTCTATACCTCTGTTTCTTTTATCTTTGGTATCTTTTATCAGCTTAAGAACACCCAGCTCTCTTTGTCTCTTTTCTTTACATTGTTCCCTTTTTTTCCCTTCTTTTGATCTGCCTTATAAATCGACACAAGCACTTTCATTATGTTGATGACGTCAGGGTTAAGAGTCCACTGGCCACGGTTGTTCAATGTCAGGCCAACGTTTATTCCATTTTCCAGATAACCTTGCAATACCATTAACTAGAGGATTACTATTTTCTACTATATCAACAGGAGTAATTACTTTCATAGTTTTGATGTCCTTTTCCCCCATTGTAACAACTCTTTTATATTCCTTTATTGTGAATTATTTTATTATTATTATGATTTTAAACCAATTAATTTGTAAACCAAAAAATACTTTTAGACTATGTAGCTTATGTTTCCCTCCCTTTTTTCTTCTTCTTCAAATTAATTAATTAATTAATTAATCAATATATCTATTTATTTGTATTTATTTATTAATTAATTTTTATTTTATTTTATTTTACCAAATTACTGATTAGTGGCAATCTTACCACATCCGATAAGGAAAAGTAAATGAAAGTAGTCAACTTCAGAGCAATCCAAAAAAGAAAGAACTGTAATCCAGCAACACTAGAGCACTCACAAACCAATTGCTTAATAATCACCTAATTACCTTAATTTTACAGAATAATGTCAGTCCTGGATTTCCAACACAACACTAATCAAACCAACTCATGCACAAAAAACTCCAATGTGCAATTCTTAATTACATCAATTGATCAGTCTGTTGCCAAGTCCCTGTCAAATTGTCACAACATGAAATATGCTAGGCACACACAATATCCTGTATGGGAAGGTACGTTTTGTGAACAGAACAGTACTGGCCTTGATTGGACTGGCTCCGTGGCAGCACGCACTGGTCAGCACCTTCTCTCTCTCTCTGTCTCCTCCTTCTCGTCTCTCACATGACAGAAGAACAAAGGAACAGACAAGAATTTAGTATTTTATGCACTCACTGGGTTATTTCAACCATACAATACCCTTTTAGACATACCTATGTTCACACTCGCGCTAAGAAATAAGCAAACAGCTTAACTCAGGAATATTATAAATAGCGCAATAACATTTTATTTTATTTATTTATTTAATTATTTTTATTTTTAATCCATCACCATATCTCTCATTTATAAATTCAATAGATCTCAATCAAATAGTTTCATCGTTAAGCAACAGCCGATTTAACAAACAGAATACTTTATTCGTGTGTAAGTCTCCCCCTCCTTCTCTGTCTGCATGTCACAGCAGCTCAGTGCAGGCAGGGGAGTGGCATATTTGCTCTACGTAACTCTAAACTCATAAAATCCCACGCATGCGTAGTTCATTCACCAATGCGATTTCAGAGTGAGAAGAGCTCCCAAGCAGCTCTCTCCAAGCTAAACAACAGAAAGTAGACAGACCAGCTGTCCCTCCGTTATTTCCAACACAGACAAACAGTAACACTTAACAAAACTCCCAAACCAACAAAGAACATAGAACACAAATCCTACTTCGAAGTTTCTTATCTTTACTTATCCTAATCTGCAGATTTATAGTTATTTTCTTATTCATTACAAAACATATCTATACACTCTTAAAATCCTCCCCGTAGGCTCACAGTCTTTTAACAGTTATTAAACTTTCTCTTTTTATAGAGAATCATAAGATTTTAACCTTAACTTCCTCCCAGGGGGCTCATCGTTTTTTAACAATTATTTACATTCTCGCTAATGGAGACTCATACGATTTTAACCTTAACTAACATATTTCTTTACAAAAAAACAAAACATATATATGTATATATCTCTAACATAAATCTTATCATACCATGAGTCGACACACAGATGAAGCACAACAGAGACGTCTTTATTTTATAATTTTTTCCCCCCACACACACACAATTCAAGAGGAATGCATCCGTTCCTACGGTCCTCTAAAGCATGCTACCGTCGTTCCTTATTTCTCATAGTTCCTTCCTAAATTTCTGCTACCTCGAGTTTGCAGATATTCAATGAGAGGTTACATCGAACATATACCTCGTCAACTATATGTCGAGGGGTAACTTACAAATGAATGTATCTACCACAAACTCCAGTTCCCAGAACTGACCTTAAAAATCTTACCTAGTGAGTTTTCAGGATTTTCGGCACATCCTAATGATCGCCTCGTTTGAGGGCTTCCGTAGATCATGACGTCCTAATTAGTATACATTTTTCCTTAGTTCCTGGCCTTATTCCTTCATTCTATTATTTTTCAATTTTATTCAAGCCAAATATCCCTGTGCCCAGTGTTATCAATTCCTATAGACACTCCCCCCTGTTTGCGTTGTTTTCAACGCAAACAAATTTAGAAATTTTGAACGGATTCTCATCACACAGCAAATAACAGCAAAGCGCACACGCAAGTTCTTAACGGTGCAGTCATTCAACGCACACACACGGACACACGAACTGACCAGTGCCCAAAGTGGTGAGAAACTCACCCTTATCTGCCGGACTCTGGAGCGAGAGTCAGCTGTGATGACAAGAAATCCACTGACACTGTCCTTGATTATAATGGTTTATTACATCAAAGATTTCAGCATCAATTTACAGACTCCTGCAGACATCTGGAGAACAACTGACCCAATCTCTAATATTTTATATTCTCCCCGTCCTTTGTTTCAACCATGGTATTTATAATATGTAACATAATATGGGTGGTTCTCCTACAGACCAATCCCTGGCCTTCACATAACAGACTTCCTCTGTTTTAGGGGGCCCCTATAATAATGCTTTCCAGATGCTTCCGCAAGCTGGGTCACTTCCTCTAACACACCATTTGCAAACGTCAGCAAAGTCATAAACTGTTTAGATACTACACATGTGACATGCTTTGTGCCATGCTTTGGGGAGTAGCATACGCTCAAGCACTATTGAGCACATCTGCAGCAATTACTGACTGACTGACTAACTTGCAGGTGACCTGCCATGATACTAAGCTTTTAGGGATGGGGGATGGGAAAGTTTTTTTCTTCAATATTGAAATGTGGGTTGTGCATATTTATAATTGTCACGCCCTGACTCTGGGGACTCGTATTTGTTGAGTCAGGGTGTGTATTGTCTGTGTGGTATGTTCTGTGTTGCATTTTCTATGTTTAGATCTAGATCGTGTAGATCTATGTTGGCCAGTGTGGTTCCCAATCAGAGGCAGCTGTAGCTCGTTGTCTCTAATTGTGGACCATACTTAGGTAGCCTATTGGCACTAGTGGGTTGTGGGATCTTGTTCCGTGTTAGGTATGTTTGTTTTGTGTACCTTGGACTTCACGTTTCGTTTGTTGTTTTGTCATTGTGTTTATTCAGAAAAATAAACATGTACGCATATCACGCTGCGCCTTGGTCTGTCCCATCTATAAGCGATCGTGACAGAAGATCCCACCAAACGAGGACCAAGCAGCGTGTTCAGGAGCAAACGCCGGGAATTCAACAGGAGGTTACATTAGTAGATGTCCTCCTCGGTTGGGGGAGAATTACGGAGAAGGAGGCCGTCCGTTACTGGAAGGCAATGAAGGAGGATGCCCAGGTAGGAGAGGAGAAACGGCGCCAACAGTGCAGACGACGGAGACCCGAGAGGCAACCCCAAGAACATTTTTTTTGGGGGGGGGGGGGGGGGGGGGGGCACACGGTGTGGACGACGAGGCAGCAGGAGGCCATTAAAGGGTGGATCTGCAGGTTAGGAGGAGGCCACCATGTTACGGGGGCTATTGGTTCAGAGGGAGCAGGAGTTATTCGGTCAGAGGGAGGTGCTACAGGAGGCTAAAAGGGAGAAGGAAAGTGTAGAGGCACGGCGAGAGGAGCTGGTTAGGCAAAAGAAGGAGCGGGGGTTTATAAAGGAATCCAGTCCCGCTTCTCGTACCAAGCAAGTGGTGCTTGTCGCCAGTCCGGTCCGGCCCGTTCCTGCTCCCCGCACCAAGCCAGTGGTGCGCGTCGCCAGCCCGGCCCGGCCTGTTCCTGCCCCTCGCACCAAGCCTGTGGTGCGCGTCGCCGGCCCGGCCTGTTCCTGCCCCTCGCACCAAGCCTGTGGTGCGCGTCGCCAGCCCGGCCCGGCCTGTTCCTGCTCCTCGCACCAAGCCTGTGGTGTGCGTCGCCAGCCCGGCCCGGCCTGTTCCTGCCCCTCGCACCAAGCCTGTGGTGCGCATCGCCAGCCCGGTCCGGCCTGTTCCTCTCCCTCGCACCAAGCCAGTGGTGCGCGTCGCCAGCCCGGCCCGGCCTGTTCCTGCCCCTCGCACCAAGCCAGTGGTGCGCGTCGCCAGCCCGGCCCGGCCTGTTCCTGCCCCTTGCACCAAGCCTGTGGTGCGCGTCGCCAGCCCGGCCCGGCCTGTTCCTGCCCCTCGCACCAAGCCTGTGGTGCGCGTCGCCAGCCCGGCCCGTTCCTGCCCCTCGCACCAAGCCTGTGATGCACGTCGCCAGCCCGGTCCGGCCTGTTCCTGCCCCTCGCACCAAGCTAGTGGTGCGCGTCGCCAGCCCGGTCCGGCCTGTTCCTGCCCCTCGCACCAAGCCAGTGGTACGCGTCGCCAGCCCGGTCCGGCCTGTTCCTGCCCCTCGCACCAAGCCAGTGGTGCGCGTCGCCAGCCCGGCCCGGCCTGTTCTTGCTCCCCGCACCAGGCCAGTGGTGCACGTCGCCAGTCCGGTCCGGCCTGTTCCTGCTCCCCGCACCAAGCCAGTGTGTCCAGTCCGTTACGGCCCGTGCATGTTCCACCGGTGCCTGGTCCGGCACCGGTCAGCTGCTCCACTCCAATCAAGTTGTAGAAACATGTCAAGGAAGATCAATGGAAACAGGATGCACCTGAGCTCAATTTCGTGTCTCATAGCAAAGGGTCTGAATACTTATGTAAATAAGGTATATATATATATATATATACACATTTCTAAACATTTCTAAAAACCTGTTTTCGCTTAGTCATTATGGGGTATTGTGTGTAGATTGATGAAGAAAAAATAATTTCATCCATTTTAGAATAAGGCTGTAACGAAACTAAATGTGGAAAAAGTCAAGGGGTCTGAAAACTTTCCAAATGGTTTTTGATTGGTCAATGGTGGTTGGTTTTGGTTACAACTTCAGATGTTATGAATGGAATGAAATCCCACTGTTCTGTGTCTTATACTGTATCCTGTCACTTCGAGGAAGGTTGTTTGATCAATTCTCATTTCCTAGGCTTCTAGGCCTCGAAACGTAACATATCATGCTAATTGGAGTGTCCCGGATTTACGTTTACTATGTCTACCCCGGAGTCCAAGTTGAATTCCTAGTATCCGCCCATCAGTATTCAAATCCGCCAGCAGTATTTACCTTATAACCACCAGACCGCTGTATTATTCCTACCCACATATTTGAATAGAACATTAGCAGGTTTGCTTTTCAACCATCTATACATACAATGCAAGGCAGTAGGAAGGGGAAAAACTATCTCACTGTTGAATTCACTGAACAATTGGGGCAGTCCCAACACTCAACGGTATTATCCAGCAACAACATGCATTATTGAGGATTTCATCAACACCCGGTTAAAAGTTCAGCTACCTCAGATAGCTTGGACAGTTTTAACTATTTATCGAGTTATGCAACATTTATTTATATGGCCATAGTGATATTCTGGGTCAGGTGTTCACATAGGAAATACACATTACTATAGAACAATGCTAAGGAGGGACAATATAGTTTATATAGGACAATAACAGGAGGTCAAATAGAGAATTTTGAGGACAATTAAAAACTGATTCCCTATATGGTAAAATAGCTTCACACACAAGTCAAGGTAAACTTGGTAATATTTCTCACAAATGACATACTTCTCAGCACAGTGACAAACAAGAGAGCTCATTCTACTCTATAACTTTGATGTATTGTGTGTGGTACTTGTTGACAACTTTGCTTGAAAGATAAAATAAACTTTCTGAGAGGTACCTTTTTGAAATCAAAGCTTTCATTAAAAACAATATCCCATCTAATCCACAAGGTGATAGAAGCTAAACTCAGCAAAAAAAAGAAACGTCCTCACTGTCAACTGCGTTCATTTTCAGCAAACTTAACGTGTAAATATTTGTATGAACATAACAAGTTTCAACAACTGAGACATAAACTGAGCAAGTTCCACAGACGTGACTAACATAAATGGAATAATGTGTCCCTGAACAAAGGAGGGAGGGGGGGGTCAAAATCTAAAGTAACAATCAGTATCTGGTGTGGCCACAAGCTGCATTAAGTATTGCAGTGCATCTCCTCCTCATGGACTGCACCAGATTTGCCAGTTCTTGCTGTGAGATGTTACCCCACTCTTCCACCAAGGCACCTGCAAGTTCACGGACATTTCTGGGGGGAATGGCCCTAGCCCTCACCCTCCAATCCAACAGGTCCCAGACGTGCTCAATGGGATTGAGATCCGGGCTCTTCGCTGGCCATGGCAGAACACTGACATTCCTGTCTTGCAGGAAATCACACACAGAACGAGCAGTATGGCTGGTGGCATTGTCATGCTGGAGGGTCATGTCAGGATGAGCCTGCAGGAAGGGTACCACATGAGGGAGCGTAGGGATGGTGCCAGGTACCTCCAGACATGACGCTTGGCATTCAGGCCAAAGAGTTCAATCTTGGTTTCACCAGACCAGAGAATCTTGTTTCTTATGGTCTGATAGTCCTTTAGGTGACTTTTGGCAAACTCCAACCAGGCTGTCATGTGCCTTTTACAGAGGAGTGGCTTCCGTCTGGCCACTCTACCATACAGGCCTGATTGGTGGAGTACTGCAGAGATGGTTGTCCTTCTGGAAGGTTCTCCAATCTCCACAGAGGAACTCTGTCAATCCTGTCTCATGGCTTGGTTTTTGCAGGATGCGCCTGAGCTCAATTTCGAGTCTCATAGCGAAGGGTCTTAATACTTACAGTTGAAGTCGGAAGTTTACATACACCTTAGCCAAATACATTTAAACTCAGTTTTTCACAATTCCTGACATTTAATCCTAGTAAAAATTCCCTGTCTTAGGTCAGTTAGGATCACCACTTTATTAAAAATAATTGAAATGTCAGAATAATAGTAGAGAGAATGATTTATTTCAGCTTTTATTTCTTTCATCACATTCCCAGTGGGTCAGAAGTTTACATACACTCAATTAGTATTTGGTAGCATTGCCTTTAAATTGTTTAACTTGGGTCAAACGTTTCAGGTAGCCTTCCACAAGCTTCCTACAATAAGTTGGGTGAATTTTGGCCCATTCCTCCTGACAGAGCTGGTGTACCTGAGTCAGGTTTGTAGGCCTCATTGATCGCACACACTTTTTTAGTTCTATCCACACATTTTCTATAGGATTGAGGTCAGGGCGTTGTGATGGCCACTTCAAAACCTTAACCCATTTTGCCACAACTTTGGAAGTATGCTTGGGGTCATTGTCCATTTGGAAGACCCATTTGCGACCAAGCTTTAACTTCCTGACTGATGTCTTGAGATGTTGCTTCAATATATCCACATAAGTTTCCTTCCTCATGATGCCATCTATTTTGTGAAGTGCACCAGTCCCTCCTACAGCAAAGCACCCCCACAGCATGATGCTACCACCACCGTGCTTCACGGTTGGGATGGTGTTCTTCGGCTTGCAAGCTTCCCCCTTTTTCCTCCAAACATAACGATGGTCATTATGGGCAAACAGTTATACTATTGTTTCATCAGACCAGAGGACATTTCTCCAAAAACTATGATCTTTGTCCCCATGTGCAGTTGCAAACCGTAGTCTGTCTTTTTTATGGCGGTTTTCGGCAGTGGCTTCTTCCTTGCTGAGTGGCCTTTCAGGTTATGTCATGTCGATATAGGACTCATTTTACTGTGGATATAGATACTTTTGTACCTGTTTCCTCCAGCATCTTCACAAGGTCATTTGCTGTCATTCTGGGATTGATTTTCACTTTTTGCACCAAAGTACGTTAATCTCTAGGAGACAGAACGTGTCTCCTTCCTGAGCGGTATGACGGCTGCGTGGTCCCATGGTGTTTATACTTGCATAATATTGTTTGTACAGATGAACGTGGTACCTTCAGACATTTGTAAATTGCTCCCACGGATGAACCAGACTTGTGGAGGTCTACAATTCTTTTTCTGAGGTCTTGGCTGTTTTCTTTTGATTTTCCCATGATGTCAAGGAAAGAGGCACTGAATTTGAAGGTAGGCTTTGAAATACATCCACTGGTACACCTCCGATTGACTCAAATTATGTCAATTAGCCTATCAGAAGCTTCTAAAGCCATGACATCATTTTCTGGAATTTTCCAAGCTGTTTAAAGGCACAGTCAACTTAGTGTAAGTAAACTTCTGACCCACTGGAATTGTGATACAATGAATTATAAGTTAAATGATCTGTCTGTAAACAATTGTTGGAAAAATTACTTGTGTCATGCACAAAGTAGATGTCCTAACCGACTTGCCAAAACTATAGTTTGTAAACAAGAAATTTGTGGAGTGGTTGAAAAACGAGTTTTAATGACTCCAACCTCAGTGAATGTAAACCTCCGACTTTAACTTTATGTAAATAAGGTATTTCTGTTTTTTAATTTTTAATACATTTGCAAAATATTTTAAAAACCTGTTTTTGCTTTGTCATTATGGGGTATTGTATGTAGATTGATGAGGGGAAAAAATGAATTTAATCTATTTTAGAATAAGGCTGTAACGTAACAAAATGTAAAAAAATGTAAGGGGTCTGAACACTTTCCGAAGGCATTGTAAATCTATGGCAGCACCCAAGGGGGCTTTAACTGCCTAGCTCTCCCTGTAGATTCTGCGGTGACGTAGTGTCCTCATGAGTGACAGAACACTGAGCTAATCACGGTGCAACTAGCGAAGATTACCAATGCCTATGCTCTGTATTTTCCGCTGGCTGGCCCTCCACCACAGAAAGCGCTGATCTAGGCTGAAACCCCTACATTTTGGAGCTGCCTTACTCAAGAAAGAGACCATGTTCGTATGCGGCTTTATTCACTCAATAAATGTTTTTACATTGTTTGAAAACTGATATGTGACACGAATAAATGCCAAAATAACATGTAAAACAGGCAATAATATATATATATATATATATAATTATTATTTTTAGCTAAACAAGTGGGGCTCAAAATAACGGGTCGCTACTGGATGTAATAATAATTTCAATATCAATGCATTGACCAGGCCAAAAAAACTAACATTATTCTGAAAGTGGTAATGGCCTATTTTTTGACACTTTTTTCATGCTTTTGGGGGGGAGGGGTGGGGTTCTATATATTTGGCCCTATATGTACAATTATATAAATTATAGAATGGTATAACATTGAAGTCCTTGAAAATTACAATCAAGTGCTTGAAAAAGTCCCTGAAAGTCCTTGAATTTGACTTGCCAATGTCTAAATGAACACTACTTAAAGGATGTATAGTCCTGGGCTTATGTTGTTGTATAGTTGGAGTTATGGGTAATTTGCATATATTCACTTTTATTCCTGTAGGTACACATGTGGAACTGCATGACAATTATTTTTATTTTTGTTTCAAACTTTTTTGAAATGTTGATCCTAATGTCACACATTGGCCCAATTATTTATAGAAAGACCCATATATATTACTTTTATTTGTTATTCACTGTGTCACTATTTCAATTTGTTATTTATCTTTATCTCTGCATTGTTGGAAAAGGACCTGTAAGTAAGCATTTCACTGTTAGTCTCCACCTGTTGTCTACAAAGCATGTGACAGATAACATTTGATTTGATTTGAAAGGTGTCTGGTCCCATATCCTGCTTGGTCACTATTTCCTGCTTGGCCTTCGTCGACATGGCGACCCCAATCAGGGGTGACCATCGTGGTCAACACTGTCTCACCCATCTCTTTATCCCTCAGGGACAACATTCTGACCCCACTCCGAACCTGGAGACCACACATCAGCCACCAGCCCTATGGGCGAAGGGAACAGGAGAAGACAGCAAGCCAGATGTTATAAAGTCAAAACTGTAATTTCCTTCTCAGTACTGACCCTCTGACTCTGCTGCATGCAATATTAGGGCAAGCGGCTCTATGGTTCTGACATTGTCTAATTTAAAAACAAAATCCTCTGAGTGAGGCTGTAAAACCAATTAACATACAGTGGCTTGCGAAAGTATTCACCCCCCTTGGCTTTTTTCCTATTTTGTTGCCTTACTATCTGGAATTAAAATTGATTTTTGGGGGGTTTGTATCATTTGATTTACACAACATGCCTACCACTTTGGAGATGCAACATTTTTTTTTTTGGGTGAAATAAACAAGAAATAAGACAAAAAAACGGAAAACTTGAGTGTGCATAACTATTCATCCTCCCCAAAGTCAATACTTTGCAGAGCCACCTTTTGCAGCAATTACAGCTGCAAGTCTCTTGGGGTATGTCTCTATAAGCTTGGCACATCTAGCCACTGGGATTTTTGCCCATTCTTCAAGGCAAAACTTCTCCAGCTCCTTCAAGTTGGATGGGTTCCGCTGGTGTACAGCAATCTTTAAGTCATACCACAGATTCTCAATTGGATTGAGGTCTGGGCTTTGACTAGGCCATTCCAAGACATTTAAATGTTTACCCTTAAACCACTCGCGTGTTGCTTTAGCAGTATGATTAGGGTCATTGTCCTGCTGGAAGGTGAACCTCCATCCCAGTCTCAAATCTCTGGAAGACAAACAGGTTTCCCTCAAGAATTTCCCTGTATTTAGCGCCATCAATCATTCCTTCAATTCTGACCAGTTTCCCAGTCCCTGCCGATGAAAAACATCCCTACAGCATGATGCTGCCACCACCATGCTTCACTGTGGGGATGGTGTGCTCGGGGAAATGAGAGGTGTTGGGTTTGCGCCAGACATGGCGTTTTCCTTGATGGCCAAAAAGCTCAATTTTAGTCTCATCTGACCAGAGTACCTTCTTCCATATGTTTGGAGAGTGTCCCACATGCCTTTTGGCGAACACCAAATGTGTTTGCTTATTTTTTTCGTTAAGCAATGGCTTTTTTCTGGCCACTCTTCTGTAAAGCCCAGCTCTGTGGATTGTACGGCTTAAAGTGGTCCTATGGACAGATACTCCAATCTCAGCTACGTCAGGGTTATCTTTGGTCTCTTTGTTGCCTCTCTGATTAATGCCCTCCTTGCCTGATCTGTGAGTTTTGGTGGGTGGCCCTCTCTTGGCAAGTTTGTTGTGGTGCCATATTCTTTCCATTTTTGAATAATGGATTTAATGGTGCTCCGTGGGATGTTCAGAGTTTCTGATATTTTTTTATAACCCAACCCTGATCTGTACTTCTCCACAACTTTGTCCCTGACCTGTTTGGAGAGCTCCTTGGTCTTCATGGTGCCGCTTGCTTGCTGGTGCCCCTTGCTTAGTGGTGTTGCAGACTATGGGGCCTTTCACAACAGGTTTATATATACTGAGATCATGTGACAGATCATGCGACACTTAGATTGCACACAGGTGGACTTTATTTAACTAATTGTCAGAATAATGACTTCTGAAGGTAATTGGTTGTACTAGATCTTATTTAGGGGCTTCATTGCAAAGGGGGTGAATACATATGCATGCACCACTTTTCCGTTATACATTTTTTTGAATTTTTTGAAAAAAGTTATTTTTTAAATTTCACTTCACCAATTTGGACTAGCTTAAAGAATAAAATAAGCAAACACATTTGGTGTTCGCCAAAAGGCATGTGGGACACTATCCAAACATATGGAAGAAGGTACTCTGGTCAGATTAGACTAAAATTGAGCTTTTTTGCCATCAAGGAAAACGCTATGTCTGGCACAAACCCACTTTTCCATTATTTATTTTTTTGAATGTTTTGAAACAAGTAATTTTTTTAATTTCAGTTCACCAATTTGGACTATTTTGTGTATGTCCATTACATGAAATCCAAATAATATGGTTTCAAATATGTGGCAGAGTATCCCTGAGCCTAACACTCTGAGAAGCTACCCAGATAGGTAAGCTAAAATACAGAGCAATGGCAAGGAACTGAAACAATTATAATATTTAAAAACACACTTGATCTCTACTTCAGATCTTCCAACTATGTACGATCTTGACAGATAATCATTTTGTTCAAGTCTTTGCAAAGATAACATTTCAAATTATATTTCATGTGGAATCACAGAGATGAGAACCTAGAATTGTACATTTTCTGTTGAATGTTAAATTCATCACATTATTTGACAGGCACTGTAATACACAGGCAAACACTTTTATAGTAGAAAGCTTGATGAGAGAGCTGGAATTCAATAGATTAATCATCAGACGAACCATACTTGGAAAGAATGAATGGATGTCCCCTTATGGAAGATTAGAGAGAAAAACATGCCTTGCAAAATTATCAGACAGAAGTAGTTACTAGGAAACCTGTTTGATAATCTCAATGTCTGTCCCCAAAACAAGTGTTGGAGTACTCATCCATCCTTCTTATCTACAGTATTTCAGTGAAGTAAAAAAAAATATTAAAGTGGAAAAGTATTGTTTTTAACCTGACATTTTCTATTTTATACGTCTCCATCTCAACCAAAAAACTAAGTTAAAGAGTAGGACTAAATCAATTGAAATTGTGCATTTAAAGTTTGATTTGATTTAGCCCTGTTCTTTAACTTAGAGTTTGGTTGAGATGGAGACATGAATCCGACATATCAATTATTAATTTGTAGACGAACTGGAATTAAAGCCAGACTAAGTCAGTGACACAGATGGAACTATCCAAGCAGAAGATATTTTATTCAAATGTTGTTATTTGGTTGTGTTGACAACCAAACACAATTCAACATCACTTTTGACCTACAATAAAGAGCCTATTTACTTCATATGTTGTATTCACTTATCCAACTCAACCAAAAATAAATGTTAAAGAATGAGATTAAGCCAGTGGCTCAGATGGAACTATACAAGCAGGAGATATACATTTTACATTTTAGTCATTTAGCAGACGCTCTTATCCAGAGCAATTTACAGTTAGTGAGTGCATACATTTTCATACTGGCCCCCCGTGGGAAACGAACCCACAACCCTGGCGTTGCAAGTGCCATGCTCTACTAACTGAGCTACAGGGACACTATATATACAAAAGTATGTGGACAACCCTTCAGTTTAGTGGATTCGGCTATTTAAGCCACACCCGTTGCTGACAGGTGTATAAAACCGAGCACACAGCCATGCAATCTCCATAGACACACATTGGCAGTAGAACAGCCTTACTGAAGAGCTCAGTGACTTTCAGTGTGGCACCGTCATAAGATGCCAGCTTTGCAACAAGTCAGTTTTTCAACTGTAAGTGCTGTTAATGTGAAGTGGAAAAATCTAGGAGCAAGAACGGCTCAGCCGCAAAGTGGTAGGCCACACAAGCTCACAGAATGTTACCGCCGAGTGCTGAAGCGCGCAAAATCGTCTGTCCTCAGTTGCAACACTCACTACCGAGTTCCAAACTGCCTCTGGAAGCAACGTCAGCACAATAACTGTTTGTCAGGAGCTTCATGAAATGGGTTTCCATAGCCAAGCAGCCACACACAAGCCTAAGATCACTTTACACAATGCCAAGCGTCGGCAGGAGTGGTGTAAAGCTTGCCGTCATTGGACTCTGGAGCAGTGGAAACGCGTTCTCTGGAGTGATGAATCATGCTTCACCATCTGGCAGTCCGATGGACGAATTTTGTGTTTGGCGGATGCCAAGAGAACGCTACCAGCCCAAATGTAGGTAGTGTTCTCAACTGTAAAGTGTGGTGGAGGAGGAATAATGGTCTGGGGCTGTTTTTCATTGTTCGGGTTAGGCTCCTTAGTTCCAGTGAATGGAAATCTTAACTCTACAGCATACAATGAAATTCTAGACGATTCTGTGTTTCCAATTTTGTGGCAACAGTTTCAACATTATTTTTGTAATACAGTAAATAGCCTAAAGTTAAGGTTATCTTACAACGTAATGTAACGTTTAACCTTAAAATGTGTAACACATCCATGGCCACATTTTGAGGTTAAGGTAACTATATATTTCTTTTTATGTAATTCCAGAAAATGATGTCATGGCTTTAGAAGCTTCTGATAGGATAATTGACATGATTTGAGTCAATTGGAGGTGTACCTGTGGATGTATTTCAAGGCCTTCAAACTCAGTGCCTCTTTGCTTGACATCATGGGAAAATCAAAAGAAATCAGTCAAGACCTCAAAAAAAATTATTGTAGTTCATCCTTCCGAGCAATTTCCAGATGCCTGAAGGTACCACGTTCATCTGTACAAACAATAGTACACAAGTATAAACACCATGGGACCACGCAGCCGTCATACAACTCAGGAAGGAGAAACGTTCTGTCGCCTACAGAGATGAACGTACTTTGGTGTGAATAGTGCAAATCAATCCCAGAACAACAGCAAAGGACCTTGTGAAGATGCTGGAGGAAACAGGTACAAAAGTATATATATCCACAGTGAAACGAGTCCTATATCGACATTACCTGAAAGGCCGCTCAGCAAGGAAGAAGCCACTGCTCCAATACCGCCATAAAAAAGCCAGACTATGGTTTGCAACTGCACATATGGACAAAGATCGTAGTTTTTGGAGAAATGTCCTCTGGTCTGATGAAACAAAAATAGAACTGTTTGGCCATAATGACCATCGTTATGTTTGGAGGAAAAAGGGGGTCGCTTGCAAGCCGAAAAACACCATCCCAACCGTGAAGCACGGGGGTGGCAGCATCATGCTGTGCGGGTGCTTTGCTGCAGGAGGGACTGGTGCACTTCACAAAATAGATGGCATCATGAGGAAGGAAAATTATGTGGATATATTGAAGCAACATCTCAAGACATCAGTCAGGAAGTTAAAGCTTGGTCGCAAATGGGTCTTCCAAATGGACAATGACCCCAAGCATACTTCCAAAGTTGTGGCAAAATGGCTTAAGGACAACAAAGTCAAGGTATTGGAGTGGCCATCACAAAGCCCTGACGTCAATCCTATAGAAAACGTGTGGGCAGAACTGAAAAAGCATGTGCGAGCAAGGAGGCATACAAACCTGATTCAGTTGGGAAGCTTGTGGAAGGCTACCCGGAACGTTTGACCCAAGTTACACAATTTAAAGGCAATGCTACCAAATACTAATTGAGTGTATGTAAACTTCTGACTCACTGGGAATGTGATGAAAGAAGTAAAATCTGAAATAAATAATTCTCTCTACAATTATTCTGACATTTCACATTCTTAAAATAAAGTGGTGATCCTAATTGACCTAAAACAGGGAATTTTTACTAGGATTAAATGTCAGGAATTGTGAAAAACTGAGTTTAAATGTATTTGGCTAAGGTGTATGTAAACTTCCGACTTCAACTGTACATGAAGCACAGTGATAACACATTAACTTATTGAATAAATAAACACATTATCTGACATTGTATTCCCATTTGAAATTTGCTCTGCTTTTAAATGATTCAAAGCGCAGTGATAGATATTTGGGTGACAACTAAACCAGAAATCTGACATTGTTTTTCCAATGGATTTTGATTGTGCTTTTCAATGGTTGAAAGCATAATGATAACACATTGGAAATTCAACGAACTTTTGGCTTTCTTTTTGAGTGGGTGAATATAGGCTGTAATCTCATTGATCAATGTCTCAACCAAATATTACCCAATTATCCACATTGAAATGACATGGGGTGCCCAGGGGACAATAAAGTAAAAATTTGTAAAAATAAAAGATGAAATAAAAACCTTTCTCTTTCTGCTCAATTGCTATTAATATAGATATGATAAACATGGGACTCTGTAATAGGTCCTTAAGTCCTGGAAGTTGTGATATATGATTAACTGTAGGGCATGAAGTATGGTATATAATATATATATATATATATATATATATATATATATATATATATATACTGTATACTGAATTATTTACTATGAGGCAGACAGGCCTGCAGGTATTTCCATTTTTCTCTGCTCTTTGTAGACAAGTTGAAAATGGTTTTCAATTCAATATAACTTTTTTCCCCCTAACTCTTTCAATGTCTTTAATTGTTTATTGCCTGTTTATGTATGCCTTTTCATTGTGTTTTCAATCATCACATTCACTGTATAATCATACTCACAAAATTATATTTGTAACTGTATTCATTGTGAACTGTTTATCCACCAAAAGATTTCAGCATGATTTAATGAAAAGTTAACACCGAATGGTTAAAACGAAACCACAAAAAATTTGGTATCATGTATAATTACTGAAACACCTCCAACAACCTATACAGTGTTAATGGCATAGCTTTAAAATAAGAACTGAAATGGCACGCTCTCCTTTGGAAGCCTCTGTCAGTTCATCTTTGTACAATTAATCCCTCCCTCCACTTTCCCACACCTAGGAGACAGGGAGACAGTTGAAAATGTCTGGCACTGCTGCAATCTGCAGAATTCATGGCCCGTGGATAAGAACCAGACAGCTGGCCGATTTTCTCCTCCTAAAAGCCTCTTCAAAACTTCCCAAGGAGTGTGATTAAATTAAAAAGATAAACATATTCACTGTAGGGTAACTTTTTACTCATAACAAAGACTTCCTCCGCATCCCACTCCTCCTCTTTCTCTCATTCTCCACTTTCTTTCCATTTTTAAACTACAAACAGTGTCTGGAGAGTCTAAATATAGCACTCCATTTTGTAATGTTCAGCATTCTTCGAGGCCGTTGAAGCTAGCTAGCCCCAGATTGAGTAACAGTGGCATTTATAGCTTTAGACAGAGAAGAATGAGGATAAATCATCTGGCGGTGGTTTAGGCCAGGGTTTAATCATCAGTAGCATGCCATAAATATTCTCACTGCCTTTGGGTTTGATGGGAAAACTATGCAATTTGGAAGGTACAAATAATGCTTAAGATATTGGATGAGTTTGAAAAAGGAAAACATATGTTAAAGATTATAGATCTACAATAAGATTTTGGTGACCTGAGTTCCAGATTGTCTTGTTTGTTATTTGCAATCAAATTTCTTTCAGTTATCAGTTTCAAGATAACATTTTAGTTTGTCAATCTTATTAATCTGTTCTTCCTATCAATGCTTTTCAATTAGGAAAACATGGAATTGGAATTTGGTTTACTTTCTGAATAGGTTGTTATCAATAAAGCTACAATAAGGTTCAGAATGTTTGATTTGCCTGCTGGGGGGGCAGGGAGACCCCCATCTCAGCTAAAACCACTGATGACTGTATGCGGTTTTCAAGGGACTGTTAAAGAGCACATATGAACGACTAATTTCCTATGATTCCATGCAAAACAATTGTGCACATTTAGTTCTATATCGTAGTTATACAGCAAGTAACTGCATGCTTTTCATGATCAGTAAACATTGTGTTATTTCAGATAGCCTACGTAAGGGGAGCATATCCATTCAGCATTTAGCTAAGCAAACAACTTAGCTTGCTTTATCAGAGAAGGATTTTGGAAAAAGCTTGACATCGGCAAGTATGCCTATCTTATATTTTGAGTCTAAACTCGTCCTGGTAAAGTTGTCTGTCTGACTACTGTCATCACTACATCACAAATCAAATCAAATTGTATTTGTCACATGCGCCGAATACAACAGATGTAGACCTTACCATGAAATGCTTACTTAACAAACAATGCAGTTTTAAGAAAATAGAGTTAAGGAAATATTTACAAAATAAACTAAATTAAAAAATAAATAAAAAATAAAAATAACGAGGCTATTTAATCAAATTAAATCTAATTGTATTTGTCACATGTGCCGAATACAACAGGTATAGACCTTACAGTGAAATGCTTACAAGCCCTTAACCAACAATGCAGTTTTAAGAAATCATATCAAAAAAATTAAACATTATAATAATAATAATACAATATAAAATAATACAAAATAAAAGTAACAAATAATTAAAGAGCAGCATTAAAAATAAAAATAGTGAGGCTATATACAGGGGGTACCATTACCATTACCGAGTCAATGTGCAGGGGCAACGGTTAGTCGAGGTAATTGGGGTAATATGTACATGTAGGTAGAGTTATTAAAGTGACTATGCATAGATAATAAACAGAGAGTAGCAGCAGCATATAAGAGGGGTGGGGGGCAATGCAAATAGTCTGGGTAGCCATTTGATTAGATGTTCAGGAGTCTTATGGCTTGGGGGTAGAAGCTGTTTAGAAGCCTCTTGGACCTAGACTTGGTGCTCCAGTACCGCTTGCCGTGCGGTAGCAGAGAGAACAGTCTATGACTAGGGTGGCTGGAGTCTTTGACAATTTTTAGGGCCTCCTCTGACACCGCCTGGTATAGAGGTCCTGGATGGCAGGAAGCTTGGCCCCACTGATGTACTGGGCCGTACGCACTACCCTCTGTAGTGCCTTGCGGTCGGAGGCTGAGCAGTTGCCATACCAGGCAGTGATGCAACCAGTCAGGATGCTCTCGATGGTGCAGATGTAGAACCTTTTGAGGATCTGAGGACCCATGCCAAATCTTTTCAGTCTCCTTAGGGGGAATATATTTTGTTGTGCCCTCTTCACGACTGTCTTGGTGTGCTTGGACAATGTTAGTTTGTTGGTGATGTGGACACCAAGGAACTTGAAGCTCTCAACCTGCTCCAGTACAGCCCCGTCGATGAGAACGGGGGCGTGCACGGTCCTCTTCTTTTTCCTGTAGTCCACAATCATCTCGTTTGCCTTGATCTCGTTGAGAGGTTGTCCTGGCACCACACGGCCAGGTCTCTGACCTCCTCCCTATAGGCTGTCTCATCGTTGTCGGTGATCAGGCCTACCACTGTTGCGTCATCGGCAAACTTAATGATGGTGTTGGAGTCGTGCCTGGCCATGCGGTCATGAGCGAACAGGGAGTACAGGAGGGGACTGAGCACGCACACCTGAGGGGCCCCCGTGTTGAGGATCAGTGTGGCAGATGTGTTGTTACCTACCCTTACCACCTGGGGGCGGCCCGTCAGGAAGTCCAGGATCCAGTTGCAGAGGGAGGTGTTTAGTCCCAGGATCCTTAGCTTAGTGATGGGCTTTGAGGGCACTAAGGTGTTGAATGCTGAGCTGTAGTCAATGAATAGCATTCTCACGTAGGTGTTCCTCTTGTCCAGGTGGGAAAGGGCAGTGTGGAGTGCAATAGAGATTGCATCATCTGTGGATCTGTTGGGGCGGTATGCAAATTGGAGTGGGTCTAGGGTTTCTGGGATAATGCTGTTGATGTGAGCCACGACCAGACTTTCAAAGCACTTCATGGGCTACAGACGTGAGTGCTACGGGTCGGTAATCATTTAGGCAGGTTACCTTAGTGTTCTTGGGCACAGGGACTATGGTGGTCTGCTTGAAACATGTTGTTATTACAGATTCAGACAGGGAGAGATTGAAGATGTCAGTGAATACACTTGCCAGTTGGTCAGCGCATGCTCGGAGGACATGTCCTGGTAATCCGTCTGGCCCTGCGGCCTTGTGAATGTTGACCTGTTTAAAGGTCTTACTCACATCAGCTATAGAGAGTGTGATCACACAGTCATCCGGAACAGCTGGTGCTCTCATGCATGTTTCAGTGTTACTTGCCTCGAAGTGAGCATAGAAGTAATTTAGCTTGTCTGGTAGGATTGTGTCACTGGGCAGCTCGCGGCTGTGCTTCCCTTTGTAGTCTGTAATAGTTTGCAAGCCCTGCCACATTTGACGAGTGTCGGAGCCGGTGTAATACGATTCGATCTTAGTCCTGTATTGACGCTTTGCCTGTTTGATGGTTCGTCGGAGGGCATAGCGGGATTTCTTCAGGGTTAGAGTCCTACTCCTTGAAAGCGGCAGCTCTACCCTTTAGCTCAGTGCGGATTTTCCTGTAATCCGTGACTTCTGGTTGGGGTATATACGTATAAGTCACTGTGGGGGGGACGTCATCGATGCACTTATTAATGAAGCCAGTGACTGATGTGGTGTGCTCCTCATTGCCATCGGAAGAATTCTGGAACAAATTCCAGTCTGTGCTAGCAAAACTGTCCTATAGCTTAGCATCTGCTTTATCTGACCACTTTTTTATTGACCGAGTCACTGGTGCTTCCTGCTTTAGTTTTTGCTTGTAAGCAGGAATCAGGAGGATAGAATTATGGTCCCATTTTGCAAATGGAGGGCGAGGGAGAGCTTTGTATGCATCTCTGTGAGTGGAGTAAAGGTGGTCTAGAGTTTTTTCCCCTCTGGTTGCACATTTAACATGCTGGTAGAAATGAGGTAAAACGGATGTAAGTTTCACTGCCTTAAAGTCTCCGGCCACTAGGAGCGCCGCCTCTGGATGAGCATTTTCCTTTTTGCTTATGGCCGCATACAGTTCATTGAGTGTGGTCTTACTGCCAGCATCGGTTTGTGGTGGTAAATAGACAGCTATGAAAAATATAGATGAAAACTCTCTTGGTAAATAGTGTGGTCTACAGCTTATCATAAGATACTCTACCTCAGGCGAGCAAAACCGAGACTTCCTTAGTATTTGATTTTGTGCACCAGCTGTTGTTTACAAATATACACAGACCGCCACCCCTTGTCTTACCGGAGTCAGCCGTTCTATCCTGCCGATGTAGCGTATAGCCCGCTAGCTGTATGTTATCCATGTCATCGTTCAGCCACGACTCGGTGAAACATAAGATATTACAGTTTTTAATGTCCTGTTGGTAGGATATTCATGCCTGTAGTTCGTCCATTTTATTATCAAGCGATTGTAAATTGGCCAATAGTATCGATGGCAAAGGCAGATTAGCCACTCGTTGCCGGCTACTTACCAAGCACCCCGATCGCCTTCCGCGATATCTCCTTTTCTTTCTACTGTGAATGATGGGGATGAGGGCCCTGTCGGGTGTCTGGAGCGAATCCCTCTCGTCCGACTCATAAAATAAAAATGATTCATCCAGTTCAAGGTGAGTAATCGCTGTTCTGATGTCCAGAAGCTTTTTTCGGTCATAAGAGACGGTAGCAGCAACATTATGTACAGAATAAGTTAAAAACAATGCGAAAAAACACACAAAATAGCACGGTTGGTTAAGAGTCCATAAAACGGCAGCAATCTCCTCCGGCGCCATTACTCAGGGGGTACCGGACCGAGTCAATGTGCGGGGGTACAGGTTAGTCGAGGTAATTTGTACATGTAGGTCAGGGTAAAGTGACTATTGGGGGGGGGGGGGGGGGGGGGGCGTCAATGCAAATAGTCTGGGTGGCCATTTGATTAATTGTTCAGCAGTCTTATGGCTTGGGGATAGAAGCTTTTAAGGAGCCTTTTGGACCTAGATTTGACGCTCCGGCACTGGCAAGCAAATTAAACATTTAGAGTTAACTAGCTAGTTTATCCACTGAAGGTTAGCTGTTAGCTAGCCAAATTGCCATGGTCCGTCAATCAATGTCTGTATATGTTGCTTTCCAGCAGCAGTCGTGATTTAACAGTCTTAAAATACATTTTGAAAAGGATATACTGTTAGCTAGCTTAGGTACGGTTGAAGATGGAAGTTTATATACACCTTAGCCAAATACATTTAAACTCAGTTTTTCACAATTCCTGACATTTAATACAGGTAAAAATTCCCTGTCTTAGGTCAGTTAGGATCACCACTTTATTTTAAGAATGTGAAATGTCAGAATAATAGTAGAGATAATGATTTATTTCAGCTTTTATTTCTTTCATCAAATTCCCAGTGGGTCAGACGTTTACATACACTCAATTAGTATTTGGTAGCATTGCCTTTAAATTGTTTAACTTGGGTCAATCGTTTCAGGTAGCCTTCTACAAGCTTCCCACAATAAGTTGGGTGAATTTTGGCCCATTCCTCCTGACAGAGCTGGTGTAACTGATTCAGGTTTGTAGGCCTCCTTGCTTGCACACGCTTTATCAGATCTGCCCACAACATTTCTATAAGATTGGGGTCAGGGGTTTGTGATGGCCACTCCAATACCTTGACATTGTTGTCCTTCAGCCATTTTGCCACAACTTTGGAAGTATGCTTGGGGTCGTTGTCTATTTGGAAGACCCGATCAAGCTTTAACTTCCTGACTGATGTCTTGAGATGTTGCTTCAATATATCCACATAATTTTCCTTCCTCATGATGCCATCTATTTTGATAAGTGCACCAGTCCCTCCTGCAGCAAAGCATCCCCACAGCATGATGCTGCCACCCCCGTGCTTCACGGTTGGGATGGTGTTCTTTGGCTTGCAAGCTCTCCCCTTTTTCCTTCAAACATAACGATGGTCATTATGGCCAAACAGTTCAATTTTTGTTTCATCAGACCAAAGCGCATTGTTACAAAAAGTGGAGCAGTGGCTTCTTCCTTGCTGAGCGGCCTTTCAGGTAATGTCGATATAGGAATTGTTTTACTGTGGATATAGATACTTGTGTACCTGTTTCCTCCAGCATCTTCACAAGGTCCTTTGCTGTTGTTCTGGGATTGATTTCCACTTTTCGCACCAAAGTACGTTCATCTCTAGGAGACAGAACGCGTCTCCTTCTTGAGCGGTATGACGGCTGCGTGGTCCCATGGTGTTTATACTTGCGTACTATTGTTTGTGCAGATGAACGTGGTACCTTCAGGCGTTTGGAAATTGCTCCCAAGGATGAACCAGACTTGTGGAGGTCTACAATTCTTTTTCTGAGGTCTTGGCTGATTTCCTTTGATTTTCCCATGATGTCAAGCAAAGAGGCACTGAGTTTGAAGGTAGGGCTTAAAATACATCCACAGGTACACCTCCAATTGACTCAAATTATGTCAATTAGCCTATCAGAAGCTTCTAAAGCCATGACATCATTTTCTGGAATTTTCTAAGCTGTTTAAAGGCACAGTCAACTTAGTGTATGTAAACTTCTGACCCACTGGAATTGTGATACAGTGAATTGAAGTGAAATAATCTGTCTGTAAACAATTGTTGAAAAAACGACTTGTGTCATGCACAAAGTAGATGTCCTAACCAATTTGCCAAAACTATAGTTTGTTAACAAGAAATTTGTGGAGTTGTTGAAAAACGAGTTTTAATGACTCCAACCTAAGTGTATGTAAACGTCCGACTTCAACTGTATGGTGGCTGGAAAGAAAACAAGTAAGTCACTTAACATAATGTTTAGGCAACTTTACAACGTTTCTGGAATTAATGGAAAATTAACCTAAACCACACATAGTTGTCAGGTATAGTACACTTTTATTTTATAAACTACATGACCAAAAGTATGTGGACACCTGCTCATCCAAAATCATGGGCATTTTTTATATTTTTATTTATTTCACCTTTATTTAACCAGGTCGGCCAGTTGAGAACAAGTTCTCATTTACAACTGCAACCTGGCCAAGATAAAGCAAAGCAGTGCGATAAAAACAACAACACAGAGTAACAAATGGGGTAAACAAAACATAAAGTAAAAAATGCAACAGAAAACATATATATACATATATACAGTGTGTGCGAATGTAGTAAGTTATGGAGGTAAGGCAATAAATAGGCCATAGTGCAAAATAGTTACCATTTCGTATTAACACTGGAATGATAGATGTGCAAAAGATGATGTGCAAATAGAGATACTGGGGTGAAAATTAGCAAAATAAATAACAATATGGGGATGAGGTAGTTGGGTGGGCTAATTTCAGAAAGGCTGTGTACAGGTGCAGTGATCGGTAAGCTGCTCTGACAACTGACGCTTAAAGTTAGTTAGGCATTAATATGGAGTTGGTTCCCCCTTCGCTGCTATAACAGCCTCCACACTTCTGAGAAGGTTTTCCACTAGATGTTGGGACTTGCTTCCATTACGCCACAAGCTAATTAGTGAGGTCGGGCACTGATGTTGGGCGACTAGGCCTGGTTCGCAGTCGCCGTTCCAATTCATCCCAAAGGTATTCGATGGGGTTTTTGTCAGAGCTCTGTGTAGGCCACTCAAGTGTAGGCCAGTCAAGTTTTGCTTTAGCAGTATGCTTAGGGTCATTGTCCTGCTGGAAGGTGAACCTCCGTCCCAGTCACAAGAGTTTCCCTGTATTTAGCGGTATCCATCATTCCTTCAATTTTGACCAGTTTCCTAGTCCCTGCCGATGAAAAACATCCCCACAGCATGATGCTACACCACCATGCTTCACTATGGGATTGTGTTCTCGGGGAAATGAGAGGTGTTGGGTTTGCGCCAGACATAGCGTTTTCCTTGATGGCCAAAAAGCTCAATTTTAGTCTCATCTGACCAGAGTACCTTCTTCCATATGTTTGGGGAGTCTCCCACATGGCTTTTGGCGAACACCAAACGTGTTTGCTTATTTTTTTCTTTAAGCAATAGCTTTTTTTTGGCCACTCTTCCGTAAAGCCCAACTCTGTGGAGAGTACGGCTTAAAGTCGTCCTATGGACATATACTCCAATCTCAGCTGTGGATCTTTGCAGCTCCTTCAGGGTTATCTTTGGTCTCTTTGTTGCCACTCTGATTAATACCCTCCTTGCCTGGTTCTTGAGTTTTGGTGGGCGGCCCTCTCTTGGCAGGTTTGTTGTGGTGCCATATTCTTCATTTAAAAAAAAATTTGATTTAATGGTGCTCCGTGGGATGTTCAAAGTTTCTGATATTTTTTTATAACCCAACCCTGATCTGTATTTCTCCACAACTTTGTCCCTGACCTGTTTGGAGAGCTCCTTGGTCTTCATGGTGCCGCTTGCTTGGGGGTGCCCCTTGCTTAGTATTGTTGCAGAATCTGGGGCCTTTCAGAACAGGTGTATATATACTGAGATCATGTGACAGATCATGTGACACTTAGATTGCACACAGGTGGACTTTATTTAACTAATTATGTAACTTCTGGAGGTAATTGGTTGCACCAGATCTTATTTAGGGGCTTTATAGCAAAGGGGGTGAATATTTGTTTTGAAGTTTTTGAAACAAGTAATTTTTTTCATTTCACTTCACCAATTTGGACTATTTTGTGTATGTCCATTACATGAAATCAAAATCAAAATCCATTTAAATTACAGGTTGTAATGCAACAAAATAGGAAAAACGCCAAGGGAGATGAATACTTTTGCAAGGTACTGTAATGGTGGCCAATATTGAGAGATAGAGGTGTACCCCAACTGTGTTTTGCCACCCAGCTGGGAATGGAATGTTTGAATATGACATTACTGATAACAACCTATTGACTAGAATTGAAATGGAATTGACCCCAATCCTGCTCCCAATACACTTGAACTCAGAGTAGTCTAGAATCCTCTGACTTTATTTTTCAGATAAGTCGCAAGAGAATCTGCTATCTGCAGATACAGTGGGGAAAAAAAGTATTTAGTCAGCCACCAATTGTGCAAGTTCTCCCACTTAAAAAGATGAGAGAGGCCTGTAATTTTCATCATAGGTACACGTCAACTATGACAGACAAATTGAGCAGGGGGACACGTCTGGCACTGCAGGATTTGAGTCCCTGGCGGCGTAGTGTTTTACTGATGGTAGGCTTTGTTACTTTGGTCCCAGCTCTCTGCAGGTCATTCACTAGGTCCCCCCGTGTGGTTCTGGGATTTTTGCTCACCGTTCTTGTGATCATTTTGACCCCACGGGGTGAGATCTTGCGTGGAGCGCCAGATCGAGGGAGATTATCAGTGGTCTTGTATGTCTTCCATTTCCTAATAATTGCTCCCACAGTTGATTTCTTCAAACCAAGCTGCTTACCTATTGCAGATTCAGTCTTCCCAGCCTGGTGCAGGTCTACAATGTTGTTTCTGGTGTCCTTTGACAGCTCTTTGGTCTTGGCCATAGTGGAGTTTGGAGTGTGACTGTTTGAGGTTGTGGACAGGTGTATTTTATACTGATAACAAGTTCAAACAGGTGCCATTAATACAGGTAACGAGTGGAGGACAGAGGAGCCTCTTAAAGAAGAAGTTACAGGTTTGTGAGAGCCAGAAATCTTGCTTATTTGTAGGTGACCAAATACTTATTTTCCACCATAATTTGCAAATAAATTCATTAAAAATCCTACAATGTGATTTTCTGGGGAAAAAATGCTCAATTTGTCTGTTATAGTTGACGTGTACCTATGATGAAAATTACAGGCCTCTCTCATCTTTTTAAGTGGGAGAACTTGCACAATTGGTGGCTGACTAAATACTTTTCCCCCCCCACTGTACATGTACCTGTAGTCAAGTCATTAGTTCACTGAGTATTTTATTATTTTGATCTGCTCTTTTGGGGTTTAATTTTTTTCCACACTGCCTCCCAAACCCCATTCCAATTGACGATAAAATGTTTGGACCAGTGATGCCTTTGTTCAAGTCTTTGTATTTCTCCTTGAATTTCCCCTGGACGTCATAATGCGAGTGATTGACATCTGTAACGGATTAGAGAGGGAGGTTGAAAGTCTCTTGAGATATCATTATAAACTATGAAAGCTGGTATACTCTTCAAAACATTTGGGTTGAATGCTTGAAAACAGTAAATCATTCACATTCATGCTGCTTGAAACTATGGGTTGCCCCACAGAGCTGTGTTGTAGTCCCAAAACAAATCAGAGCATGTCTATCAACTTGAAAATATGAAGGTAAGGCACCCCATATTGCAGTGCATCTAATCAATACATGAAATCAAAGATTTAATTACTCATGATTGACTCCTGAGAATAACCAAAAAGTAGTGAGACGGACCATTTTAATGATCAAGAAAAGACCAGTGTGTCCAGAATGTGTGCCTGAATGTGTATTACTTGTCCCAACTGGAAGACACAATCTGTCGCATGCATGAATTAATGTTTATATTTTTTTATTCAGCACTTCTTTTTTACAAGGTAACTTAGAACCAGCCTATTTTAGAGATCCGAAACAATTTCCAGTCACCTGTTTCCATTGCTAGATGACAGCAATGAGCCAAGAGCCAGGGGAGCTATTATGGTGGGTGTTATTGTCCTTTGGAGCCTTTTAGAGTTCTGCTAGATCAATTCTGTCACAAACAGTGAGGTGATTAAGTATTCCATATTCCTGTGGACCTGCCAAGAGAATACACACAATGTAAATCGTGTGTTTCAGTTGAATTATTCCAAACGATACCACTGGGAATTCCCAGCCATACACCACAACAGTCAAATACTCAGAAGTCATTAAGAAAATTCTCAACTACAAGACAGGGCGGAAACTTTTGTTTGTTGATGTTGTTTTGGGAGGCAGTCGAAAGGCTCAGGTCCTGACATAATTTCTAAAAATCCATCCAACTGAGGGGTTGGATTCGGGGTGTGTGGGATCTTGCATAGTTTGTTGTTGTCACTCATGCTTTCCATCATGATATTCCTCAGCTGGATTTAAACTACATAGCTTGGTGGAAAACATAAGATCTGGGGGTTATGTCTTAGAAATTACAGTCAGTCAGTGGATGAATACATTACAACATCTCCCATCTGTTGTTCTACTTGCCTTGCTAGAGGGGTTGGATGTCAGTCAGGCCGACGCTGCTTACTCAAAGAGAGAAAGAGAGAGAGAGAGGGAGATATCGTGCCTTGGAATCAAATCGTTAATCTCTGGTGACTGGCTTGTGTAACACAACAAATCTCTCTCTTGTTTAAACATTTGAACCAGCTTCAGGCCAGAGACTTTGGTGCTTCTGCCACATTCCTTCTTTTCTGGATCCATTTATTGTGCCTAGGGCAACGAGCGGCAATTTTACAGCCAGACCCCCTACATCATCCAGAAGTGCGACAGCCGCCGCCACCAGCGCATCAAGACCCTCTACGTCATCCACAAGTGTAACCACCACCACCATTGGTCCATCAAGACCCTCTACGTCATCCACAAGTGTGACCACCACCACCATTGGTCCATCAAGACCCTCTACGTCATCCACAAGTGTGACCACCACCACCATTGGTCCATCAAGACCCTCTACGTCATCCACAAGTGTAACCACCACCGCCACCGGTGCAGTGAGACCCTATATGCCACAAAAAATCTAAACTCATCATGAGGGATCTCAGTTGTTCACGGGTCTGCGTACCCACATACATACCCCCCTTTACAGCGTATTTCTTGCAATTCTGCACATTTTGCCATAGGGTGGAAAGAAATGTTCGCAATTTTTTATATGATATCCGAGTGAATTTGTTTTTATAGATGTATTTTTTCTCTCACATACACCGGATAGGTGCAGTGAAATGTGTTGTTTTACAAGGTTGGACCTGGAGTAGTACGGCGCCCCTGGAGCAAAGGCTACAAAATCAATGGGGTCCCCGGCCGGTAAGTCAACCATGATAACACGTTTAGATAGCTGGCCGCTAAAGCATCTTAGCAATCAAAAAACATTTAGCTGACATGGGCTAATTGACTGACTATCAGTGACTGACATAACAAGAGATAAACTGCTGATGCACAACCACATTTCGAAATTGTACCTTGTGTATTCTACTTTTCTAACTCTCAACAGTAAGTTGAGACCTTGACTGAGTGCAACAAAAGTTCAACATTCACCTTTTGCTACTATTCTGTCAAGTCTACGTATACAATTTGATACATACGTTGGATATCCAACATATGCAACACACAGTACACACTGCAACTGCCTCTGCAACGCATTGCTGCAAGGCAAACACAGCGTTCAATTGGAAATGAATGTACTTCTGGTGTACCAAAACGAAATGACACTGTTGGTGTGATCGAGGCCTTACAAATATGCCACTGCGGTTATGTTTAGAGCTCTTTAACCCTCTGCATGCATGCATGCACGCGCACACACACACACACACACAAGCACTTTCTGGAGAATTAGGACGTCTTGGGACAGTAATCCTCTCCATCAGCCCAGGGAGAAGATGGGCTGGGTGGATTTGTACGTTTTCCATTGTAGACATGTTTCCAGCCACCTGGTTTTGCCTCCTGGGTTTTTCCTACAAGGCTGGCCAAAGAGTGACTATTCCTCAGCTTGTAGAATACATTGTAATCTACACCAGCTGTAAGTCATTTGGTGAGGGGAAGTGGATGCCAAAGGGTAACATGTTGAAGTACCATTTGAGGCCTCCTGAAACTGGCATCCCGTCGAGAAATGTACATATGCCCGGACGGTGAACATACAAACATTCCGTGTCCACATTTTTTGTGGGGAATGGTCCCTGGGAGAGAGCCATCTCCTGTATGTTGAGTGCCATAATGATGTGACACAATCCTGGCTTAACCATTCCCCAGACCTGCCAGAGCCAGTCTCCAATCTGACCCCACTGTCCGTCATCATCATCTGTAATAGCACATTATCTCCATGTCACTGTCTGCCCTGTACAAAGGACAAACACTGCACACCAGGCCCACAGACAGAATACATCTGCGGCTCCTTCCATTTCCTATAACACTCATGTCAGTCAGTGAGAGAAGGAATGTTACCCCTTCCAAAATAAACAAACATAAACAAACAGGGGGGTTTTGTTGTTGACACAAAATGGCTGAATCGAGATCAGACCGGGATTACAAAAGCAAGTGGACAATCAACTTACATAGATTCTAGAACAAAGAAGCCCTCTTCTATATAAAACAATTTTTTTTAAACGTTTTATGATCATCTGTAGACCAGAGTAGGGGAGTGGGCTCAATGGATGCGGCTCACCATTGGACTGGCTTACCCAGTGATGCCCCCGAATCATTCTGCATGCAGACTTTGACCAGGGACCTCTGATGGGGCCAGTAACATGACCCATTCAGCCAAACCCCAGAGGGGACTTAAACCCTGAGAACCAGCCAGATGTGTCCCTAGGGACACACTACCTTTACAACCAGTGTGAAAGAGCAAAAGGCTTAAATTCAATCTGGGTAGGTCCGCTTGAGCACGCAAGTGGGGCTTTTTTAAGGATAGGGCATGTATGTGGCTGCAAGTATTCATCTGCAAGGCCTGTCTTTTCTATTAATGTCTACCTCTAATCTGAAAGGGCAGTTCTGGAGATCTGCCTCAGTAAGGACAAAACATTTGGTTTACTGCTATACATGACAAAGTCAGTGGATACAACTTTATTCCCTCAATTGCTCACTGCCAAGAAGCAGTTGTTATAATAAAATAAAATAAAATGGACACAAGTCTGAATGGAAGCTTTGAGAATGACAACATTGTCTGCAATAATGTGCTCTTTCGGGGCTGTCGCCTATTCTAGAATGTTGCAACAATTCAGAGGAGAATTACAGGAGAAGGAGAATTAGAAAATCTAATATAAAATGGTAGCTTAGGCTACTACTAAATGAAAATGTTTTAATGTTTCACTTGGAAGCACTGATTGAAGTTGTTTTCAGTAAAGCTATTAGCAACTGCTTGGGTAAATAGGAGCTAAATAAATCCAGTGTGTCTAGAGTTATGGTCCTCTGTTGATCCATCTCTAAGCAGAAAGTGGTCTTAGCCTATCTACATTTGTCAGCATGTAGCGAGGCTGCTGCAGGCAGCTGCCCAAAAACAAATGTCTAAACTAAAGTGTGTTTAATTGTCAAATAAATACGTTTTCATTCGTTTTTCAAAGCAGTCACAGCAATTGAAAAGGGAACCCATTCGGAAACATGAGACAGGACGGAAATACAGTTGAAGTCAAAGGTTTACAGACACCTTTGCCAAATACATTCAAACTCAGTTTTTCACAATTCCTGACATTTAATCCTAGTAAAAAATTCCCTGTCTTAGGTCAGTTAGGATCACCAATTTATTTTAAGAATGTGAAATGTCAGAATAATAGTAGAGAGAATGATTTATTTAAGCTTTTATGTCTTTCATCACATTCCCAGTGGGTCAGAAGTTTACATACACTCAATTAGTATTTGGTAGCATTGCCTTTAAATTGTTTAACTTGGGTCAAACGTTTCGGGTAGCCTTCCACAAGCTTCCCACAATAAGTTGGGTGAATTTTGGCTCATTCCTCCTGACAGAGCTGGTGTAACTGAGTCAGGTTTGCAGGCCTCCTTGCTCGCACACGCTTTTTCAGTTGCGACCAAGCTTTAACTTCCTGACTGATGTCTTGAGATGTTGCTTCAATATATCCACATAATTTTCCTTCCTCACGATGCCATCTATTTTGTGAAGTGCACCAGTCCCTCCTGCAGCAAAGCACCCCCACAGCATGATGCTGCCACCCCCGTGCTTCACGGTTGAGATGGTGTTCTTCGGCTTGCAAGCTTTCCCCTTTTTCCTCCAAACATAACAATGGTCATTATGGGCAAACAGTTATATTTTTGTTTCATCAGACCAGAGGACAGTTCTCCAAAAAGTACGATCTTTGTCTTTTCGCACCAAAGTACGTTCATCTCTAGGAGACAGAACGCGTCTCCTTCCTGAGCGGTATGACGGCTGCGTGGTCCCATGTTGATTATACTTGCGTACTATTGTTTGTACAGATGAACGTGGTACCTTCAGGCGTTTGGAAATTGCTCCCAAGGATGAACCAGACTTGTGGAGGTCTACAATTCTTTTTCTGTGGTCTTGGCTGATTTCTTTTGATTTTCCCATGATGTCAAGCAAAGAGGAACTGAGTTTGAAGGTAGGCCTTGAAATACATCCACAGGTACACCTCTAATTGACTCAAATGATGTCAATTAGCCTATCAGAAGCTTCTAAAGCCATGATATCATTTTCTGGAATTTTCCAAGCTTTTTAAAGGCACAGTCAACTTAGTGTATGTAAACTTCTGACCCACTGGAATTGTGATACAGTGAATTATAAGTGAAATAATCTGTCTGTAAACAATTGTTGGAAAAATGACTTGTGTCATGCACAAAGTAGATGTCCTAACCGACTTGCCAAAACAATAGATTGTTAACAACAAATGTGTGGAGTGGTTGAAAAACGAGTTTTAATGACTCCAACCTAAGTGTATGTAAACTTCCGACTTCAACTGTAAATGTCCCACAAGATGAGAGTTGAACAATCCACTTAAAAACGTGGCATCCGATTTGAGATTTTCCATGCTTGCGGTATTTGAGAGGACAATACATTTTCTAAGGCGGAGATAAACGTGATACTTCATCACAAGCCCTTATGGAAACAGTGTGTGTTTGGCAGAGCTCTCTATACTGTCAAATTGCTTTTGGTAGTTTATGTGTACTATGTCCGTATGGCTTTGATATGATTGATATTGTCTGCACCAAGTGTGTTTTCATGTATCCGTGACACCTGAAGATCCAGATGGAGAGCTTTTCAATGGCAGGAGCCCAGAGTTTACTCACTCACACAGGACTAATCTCCTCAGCCAATCCCCCACTATTTCTGTCACCACTGGGATTACTGGGTAATTATGTTTGTGTCATTCTGGCCTCTTTTCCTCTTCCTACTTTGTCTTGTTCCTTGCCTTTTCTGTCTCATTCTCTATCTGGCATGCAGGCACACAAAGATGCATGCACGCACACACACATGCACACACACCAGTACCCTTATCATTTACAAGCGTATTTCCACTTTTTCATGTGGAAATAATGATATTGGAACAAAATGGGAGCACGTCGCTCTCTCTTTGTCTCTTTCACACCTTTTCTTCTCTTCCGTTTCAATAGCTTCCATTACATGCTATTCTTTCCTGCTTTAATAAGCTCTGGTGCTGGCAGTTATTTTGCTTCATGTCATGGATCCCCATCATGGTTTTAAAGGCCTGCTGGGCCATGCCAACTGTGCCAGGTTGGTACCACATCAAATCCCCTCTGTCTGTGGGTATCCGGCTTCATCCTGCACCTCTGCCATCACACCCGCTATGCAGTGCCAATGGGCACCTCAATGTAGCACAGCCCTGTTTTATTCTCAGTATAAGGCAGCTAGGTCTATTATATGATGCGTGGTGCGTGGGATTTGTTATGAAAGCTTTGGAAACATCTCATTGCTTCCAATTCCGTGAGCTCTCTTCCAGTTAGTGAGTTTGTCTTAATGAATTAAATAGTGATAGTGCTTGTTCATTCATCACTCGCTGTTGAAATATGCCGCTGTTTCTTTGACACATACTATGGCTACATGTTAAAGCCTATCCACTGCACCATTTGTAAAAGAAAGCAAACATTGGGGTAAAGGAATGTTAATTGTTATATTATGATATGGTGCTGGGGCTCGCCAACCTTGTTGTGAGGCGGCTGTGCTTCCCTATTTGATACACATCATTAGTTTGAAACTTCAGACTGATGTTAATGTTTTTCTGTTGTGCTACAGTATCACTGGAGAATATAGCTCGCAGCGAAAATGTGGATGAATGCAGTGGTAGCGGACGTTTCAATTATATTTGAGACATTTAGCAGACACTCTTATCCAGAGAAATGTAGCCCTTTCCTGCAGTCAATGACCAAAAGCACCCTCTTTGGCCTCATGGGTGGAATGTTATTATTATTTTTCATAATGAATAAATAATATTTCAGTCTTCTGCAAAGTATATAACGTGTAATATTGGGATGCAAATTCACAATTGAATACATTTCAACTCTATATCTGACATGGTACAGGTGTTTAATTTTTTAAAAGTCCATTACCATGTGTGTGAGGTGTATACTTTTGTTTCAAAGTAGATTTGTTTAAGACTACCAGAATCACTCTGTGTGGCCCTGATTTAGCCCACTGCAGTAAAAGGTTAAAGGAGCAATTAGGGTTAGTGCCTTGCTCAAGTGCACAGACAGGTTTTTCACCTAGTCGGCTCAGGGATTCGAACCAGCGATCTTTCGATTACTTGCCCAACGCTCTTAACTGCTAGGCTAAACCACACTTAACTGCCACTACCTACCAGCTCAATGAGCTGTTTGTTTGAAAAATTCTAAATGCTAGCACATTCCAGTGTACTGATGCCTTTTTCCAGACGTTCATGGACTGGTGCTGGAGTCGGGTGGTTTTTCAAGGAGATAAATGTTAAGTCAACATCATTGCCTGTTGCTGAAAGAGGGGCTTACTATACAAATAGGACAGGATTGATGTTCAACCAAACTGACAGCACTGACATTTAGACGGGCAGCACTGACACGTGTCTGTGTAGAGATAAAACAAATGCATGAAGACTCATGTTCACAGACTACACACCCAAATACATTCACATTTAGTTCATACCTGTCTTTTAATTATTAGCAACATCAGTTATTGGATTCAAAGTTGTACTGTGGGAGTTGAACAAAGTATACCGTACAGAGACAGGACGGCTCACTGCCTACACTAATTTAGGAAAGTTCATCAACAACATGTTAATTAATATAATACATGCCATTTAGTGGGTGCTTTTATCCAAAGAGACTTACAGTCATGCGTGAATATATTTATTTTAACGTATGGGTGGTCCTGGTAATCGAACCCACTATCCTGGCATTGCAATCCACAGACTCTACCAACTGAGCACCACATTAACAGTATTGGTTTCTTATATAAGAGAGAATAGGAGCTTGTCTGAAAGTCATGTGATATGACATTGGCTCTTAGATTTTAGTCATTTAGCAGACGCTCTTATCCAGAGCGACTTACAGTTAGTGAGTGCATTCATTATTTTTTTTATATATTTTTTTTCATACTGGCCCCCCGTGGGAATCGAACCCACAACCCTGGCGTTGCAAACGCCATGCTCTACCAACTGAGCTACATCCCTGCCGGCCATTCCCTCCCCTACCCTGGACGACACTGGGCCAATTGTGCGCCGTCGCATGGGTCTCCCGGTCGCGGCCAGCTACGACAGAGCCTGGATTCAAACCAGGATCTCTAGTGGCACAGCCTTAGACCACTGCGCCACTCGGGAGACGTAGATAGTATCTAACAGGAACAGCCTAGATATTGGGTTGCTTTTCTCTATTGTACACAGTACAATTAGGGCTCTGTGTTTGCCGCAATCATAACAAGATTGTATCCTGTTTTTTAAACCTTATTCAGAAATGAGAATTACACATTTTACATTTTAGTCATTTAGCAGACGCTCTTATACAGAGCAACTTACAGTAGTGAGTGCATTCATTTTCATACTTTTTGTTACACCAAAACTGAAAGCATTTATCTGAGGATGGTGCTTACCATCTGACATAAGAAACACAGGACTGTTTGATTAAAAAGCTTGAATAAATAAAGCTTAAAATCCAGGCATGTCACATGATTGCGCACAACACAGGGCCCTAAAATATAATATGTTTAATTGGTCATTGGAGTAAAAGGAATGGAAAAGGATTGGAAAAGCCTTTCTGTCTGTATATTCTTCCCACTCTCATGCGCAACAGCTTAAATAAGATAACAGTATTTCTACTAGTAATATAGTTACTAGAAAAAGTTATATTTAAACAGAGTTAGCGGAGGAATTCTTTTCCTCATTTACACTTTCTAGTTTGTTAGTTTTTTCTTTCTAGTTTCTATCTTCTAGTCCAGGGGTGTAAAGACTTCAGTTACATAGGATCTACTTTTTCCACCCTCTTCCTAACATGTTCTACCTGTTACAGGTCTGTTACAGGTCTTGCAAGCATGGAATTGTAAACGTACTAACTGCAGATGGTTGCTATGGTAGCGACAGTTTGGAAAACAAATGTAGCAACTATAGTGCCGCGGGTTGGTCCAATTTTATTTCAATCAAGCAGTTTTTTTATATTTTGGCAGTGCAGTAATATTTGAGAAAGAAGCTAACCTGTAAGCAAAGCACAGGGTGCTTCAGAACTGTGGACCTCATTATTTTTAAGCAGACTCGATGGTAACGCTGTGATTTGCCAAAATATTTATTTTTTGTGCATACATTTTGAAAACTTTTATGCGGTCTACTAGAAAGAAATTTGCGGTCGACCGACGTCCTGGGCACCAATGTTCTAGTCCATATGACTCTCCCTGTTTTTGAAGTGAAAATATATGATTCAAAAGCTTGTTATACAACGCTGAAGGTGTCCCTGACCTGCCTGAAACATATTTCATAAAACACTTTCATGGCTGTTGTAATTGCCTGGCTAAGATGATTACAATAATTTTGAGCTCCGATACCTATGCGTTTTGGCTGTGAGTCCCCCACCTGTGAGGTGGCAGAACGGAGTGCTTGGGTTGGGGTGTAGGTTTTGAGCATAGCCTGAAGATAGGGAGGGGCAGTTCCTCTTGCTGTTCCGTAGGTAAGCACCAGTGGCGGTCAGTGCTGTTTAAGATGAGGGAGGAAGATTTTTTTTCATGAGCATGGTCTTATTTTTATTACAGCATACTGGATGACTCTCATTCATATTCCATTCACCCAGTTCAATGTAACAGCGATAGGTTTAGGCTACTACTTGATACTCTTATTTTCCCTATACCGATCATGAGGTTGCTACATCCTAGCCTATGAATGACAGTTGACAACGTAGGTGCACACAGGTCAAGAGACAAATTTGAGCTGACAGACAGTGACATTCAATACCGACTTGCACTCTCTTGCCTGCATCTAGCTGATATAGGGTGTAATCATAAGTCAAACAGTTGCAAACTAGAGTTTCTATTGGACAAATTCAGGTATGTTTATCCCTGTTCTGTTCCATTTGCTTCTGTTTAAGAAACGTTTTTCAACAGAATCGGCGGAATGAATACAACCCTGATCACACGTAAACACAGTTCACTTTCATAGCAGCAATGTTGTTTTCGTTCTCGCATCTATGCGCTCTCCTCCTCTCACCTCTTCCCTTCGCTTGTGGAATTCAATGCACAACACATCAGCTGTATGTGACCAGGCGAAAAACCATATCATAACCGCTACACACAGTCTACATTGTTTTCACCATATTAGCTAAAGTAACGTCATAGTCAGCATAGCTAATAGATCTAACGCTTTAGTAAACCTGCTACAATCATGCAGTAATGATAGTGTGCAGTCAGTAAGCAGTTACACCGGCGGGCCCAGGTGGCAATACATTTTTTATAGTTTTTAGTATAGTTTTATCTACAAATGACAACTTTTTTAATGTTTTACAATTTTTTAAAAATGAAATTCACTGAGGAGGATGGTCCTCCCCACTGGTTAGCACCATGGTATTGTAGTAAATGTGAGCTTTGACTGGAAGCCAGTGGAGTGTGTGTATAGCCATGTGACAAGTTGTATAAAGCCACTGGTCAACTCTGGTCTGTTCATGGAGTCACACAGTCACACAGTCACTTTGTTGTTGTAACTGTCCAGTAATGGATATTGAATATAGAATTAGATTATCTATATGATATTGACTGTCTACTCTGTATTATTTAGTGTCATGTCCTCAGTACATCCAGCCATTTCAAAGCTCATATTCAGTACCAGTCAAAAGTTTGGGCACACTTACTCATTCAAGGGTTTTTCTTTATTTTTACTATTTTTCTACATTGTAGAATAATAATGAAGACATCAACACTATGAAATAATACATATGGAATCATGTAGTAACCAAAATAGTGTTAAACAAATCCAAATATATTTTTGATTTTAGATTCTTCAAAATAGCCACCCTTTGCCTTGATGACACCATTGCACACTCTTGGCATTCTCTCATTAATATGTGTGCCTTGTTAAAAGTTAATTTGTGGAATTTATTTCCTTCTTAATGTGTTTGAGCCAATCAGTTGTGTTGTCACAAGGTAGGGGTGGTACACAGAAGATAGCCCTATTTGGAAAAATACCAAGTTTTTCAACAGGACAATGACCCAAAACACACCTCCAGGCTGTGTACGGGCTATTTGACCAAGAAGGAGAGTGAAGGAGTGCTGCATCAGATGACCTGGCCTCCACAATCACCCAACCTCGACCCAATTGAGATGGTTTGGGATGAGTTGGACTGCAGAGTGAAGGAAAAGCAGCCAGCAAGTGCTCAGTATATGTGGGAACTACTTCAAGACTGTTGAAAAAGCATTCCTCATGGCTACATTGAAGAATCTCAAATATAAAATATATGTTTAATACATTTTTGGTTACTATATGATTCCATATCTGTTATTTCATAGTTTTGATGTCTTCACTATTATTCTACAATGTAGAAAATAGTAAAAATAAAGAAAAACCCTGGAAGGAGTAGGTGTGTCCAAACCTTTGACTGGTATTGTGTATATACAGTGCCTTCAGAAAGTATTCAGACCTCTTGACTTTTTCCACATTTTGATATGTTACTGTCTTATTCTCAAATGGATTAAATAAATAAAAATCCTCAGCAATCTACACACATACTGACCAAGCAGAAACAGGTTTATAGACATTTTTGCAAATGTATTAAAAGTAAAAAACAAATACCTTAAATACATACAGTGGGGAGAAAAAGTATTTAGTCAGCCACCAATTGTGCAAGTTCTCCCACTTAAAAATATGAGAGAGGCCTGTAATTTTCATCATAGGTACACGTCAACTATGACAGACAAATTGAGAATTTTTTTCTCCAGAAAATCACATTGCAGGATTTTTTATGAATTTATTTGCAAATTATGGTGGAAAATAAGTATTTGGTCACCTACAAACAAGCAAGATTTCTGGCTCTCACAAACCTGTAACTTCTTCTTTAAGAGGCTCCTCTGTCCTCCACTCGTTACCTGTATTAATGGCACCTATTTGAACTTGTTATCAGTATAAAAGACACCTGTCCACAACCTCAAACAGTCACACTCCAAACTCCACTATGGCCAAGACCAAAGTGCTGTCAAAGGACACCAGAAACAAAATTGTAGACCTGCACCAGGCTGGGAAAACTGAATCTACAATAGGTAAGCAGCTTGGTTTGAAGAAATCAACTGTGGGAGCAATTATTAGGAAATGGAAGACATACAAGACCACTGATAATCTCCCTCGATCTGGGGCTCCACGCAAGATCTCACCCCGTGGGGTCAAAATGATCACAAGAATGGTGAGCAAAAATCCCAGAACCACACAGGGGGACCTAGTGAATGACCTGCAAAGAGCTGGGACCAAAGTAACAAAGCCTACCATCAGTAACACACTACGCCGCCAGGGACTCAAATCCTGCAGTGCCAGACGTGTCCCCCTGCTTAAGCCAGTACATGTCCTGGCCCGTCTGAAGTTTGATAGAGTGCATTTGGATGATCCAGAAGAGGATTGGGGGAATGTCATATGGTCAGATCAAACCAAAATATAACTTTTTGGTAAAAACTCAACTCGTCATGTTTGGAGGACAAAGAATGCTGAGGTGCATCCAAAGAACACCATACCTACTGTGAAGCATGGGGGTGGAAACATCATGCTTTGGGGCTGTTTTTCTGCAAAAGGACCAGGACGACTGATCCGTGTAAAGGAAAGAATTAATGGTGCCATGTATCGTGAGATTTTGAGTGTAAACCTCCTTCCATCAGCAAGGGCATTGAAGATGAAACGTGGCTGGGTCTTTCAGCATGACAATGATCCCAAACACACCGCCCGGGCAACGAAGGAGTGGCTTCGTAAGAAGCATTTCAAGGTCCTGGAGTGGCCTAGCCAGTCTCCAGATCTCAACCCCATAGAAATCTTTGGAGGCAGTTGAAAGTCTGTGTTGCCCAGCGACAGCCCCAAAACATCACTGCTCTAGAGGAGATCTGCATGGAGGAATGGGCCAAAATACCAGCAACAGTGTGTGAAAACCTTGTGAAGACTTACAGAAAACGTTTGACCTGTGTCATTGCCAACAAAGGGTATATAACAAAGTATTGAGAAACTTTTGTTATTGACCAAATACTTATTTTCCACCATAATTTGCAAATAAATTCATAAAAAATCCTACAATGTGATTTTCTGGATTTATTTTCTCATTTTGTCTGTCATAGTTGACGTGTACCTATGATGAAAATTACAGGCCTCTCTCATCTTTTTAAGTGGGAGAACTTGCACAATTGGTGGCTGACTAAATACTTTTTTTCCCCACTGTAAGTATTAAGACCCTTTGCTATGAGACTTGAATTTGAGCTCAGGTGCATCCTGTATCCATTGATCATCCTTGAGATGTTTTACAACTTGATTGAGGTCCACCTGTGGTAAATTCAATTGATTGGACATGATTTGGAAAGGCACACACCTGTCTATATACAGTGGGGAAAACAAGTATTTGATATACTGCCGATTTTCCAGGTTTTCCTACTTACAAAGCATGTAAAGGTCTGTAATTTTTATCAGAGTTACACTTCAACTGTGAGAGACGGAATCCAGAAAATCCAGAAAATCACATTGTATGATTTTTAAGTAATTAATTTGCATTTTATTGCATGACATAAGTATTTGATCACCTACCAACCAGTAAGAATTCCGGCTGTCACAGACCTGTTAGTTTTTCTTTAAGAAGCCCTCCTGTTCTCCACTCATTACCTGTATTAACTGCACCTGTTTGAACTCGTTACCTGTATAAAAGACACCTGTCCACACACTCAATCAAACAGACTCCAACTTCTCCACAATGGCCAAGACCAGAGAGCTGTGTAAGGACATCAGGGATAAAATTGTAGACCTGCACAAGGCTGGGATGGGCTACAGGACAATAGGCAAGCAGCTTGGTGAGAAGGCAACAACTGTTGGTGCAATTATTAGAAAATTGAAGAAGTTCAAGATGACGGTCAATCACCTTCGGTCTGGGGCTCCATGCAAGATCTCACCTCGTGGGGCATCAATGATCATGAGGAAGGTGAAGGATCAGCCCAGAACTACACGGCAGGACCTGGTCAATGACCTGAAGAGAGCTGGGACCACAGTCTCAATGAAAACCATTAATAACACACTACGCTGTCATGGATTAAAATCCTGCAGTGCACGCAAGGTCCCCCTGCTCAAGCCAGCGCATGTCCAGGCCCGTCTGAAGTTTGCCAATGACCATCTGGATGATCCAGAGGAGGAATGGGAGAAGGTCATGTGGTCTGATGAGACAAAAATAGAGCTTTTTGGTCTAAACTCCACTCGCCGTGTTTGGAGGAAGAAGAAGGATGAGTACAACCCCAAGAACACCATCCCAACCGTGAAGCATGGAGGTGGAAACATCATTCGTTGGGGATGCTTTTCTGCAAAGGGGACAGGACGACTGCACCGTATTGAGGGGAGGATGGATTGGGCCTTGTATCGCGAGATCTTGGCCAACAACCTCCTTCCCTCAGTAAGAGCATTGAAGATGGGTCGTGGCTGGGTCTTCCAGCATGACAATGACCCGAAACACACAGCCAGGGCAACTAAGGAGTGGCTCCATAAGAAGCATCTCAAGGTCCTGGAGTGGCCTAGCCAGTCTCCAGACCTGAACCCAATAGAACATCTTTGGAGGGAGCTGAAAGTCCGTATTGCCCAGCGACAGCCCCGAAACCTGAAGGATCTCGAGAAGGTCTGTATGGAGGAGTGGGCCAAAATCCCTGCTGCAGTGTGTGCAAATCTGGTCAAGACCTACAGGAAACGTATGATCTCTGTAATTGCAAACAAAGGTTTCTGTACCAAATATTAAGTTCTGCTTTTCTGATGTATCAAATACTTATGTCATGCAATAAAATGCAAATTAGTTACTTAAAAATCATACAATGTGATTTTCTGGATTTTTGTTTTAGATTCCGTCTCTCACAGTTGAAGTGTACCTATGATAAAAATTACAGACCTCTACATGCTTTGTAAGTAGGAAAACCTGCAAAATCGGCAATGTATCAAATACTTGTTCTCCCCACTGTAAGGTCCCACAGTTGACAGTGCATGTCAGAGCAAAAACCAAGACATGAGGTCGAAGGAATTGTCCGTAGAGCTCAGAGACAGGATTGTGTCGAGGCACAGATCTGGGGAAGGGTACCAAAACATTTGTGCGCATTGAAGGTCCACAAGAACACAGTGTTCTCTATCATTCTTAAATGGAACAAGTTTGGAACCACCAAGGCTCTTCCTAAAGCTGGCCAAACTGAGCAATCGGGGGAGAAGGGCCTTGGTCAGGGAGGTGACCAAGAACCCGATGGTCACTCTGACAGAGTTCGAGAGTTCCTCTGTGGAGATGGGAGAACCTTCCAGAAGGACAACCATCTCTGCAGCACTCCACCAATCAGGCCTTTATGGTAGAGTTGCCAACCGGAAGTTGCACATGTAAAAGCCACATGACAGCCACTTTGAGTTTGCTAAAAGGCACCCAAAGACTCTCAGACTATGAGAAACAAGATTCTCTGGTCTGACGAAACCAAGATTCAACTCTTTGGCCTGAATGCCAAGTGTCACATCTGGATGAAACCTGGCACCATCCCTACGGTAAAGCATGGTGGTGGCAGCATCATGCTGTGGGGGTGTTTTTCAGCGGCAGGGATTGGGACTCTAGTCAGGATCGAGGCAAAGATGAACGGAGCAAAGTATAGAGAGATCCTAGATGAAAACCTACTCGAGAGCAATCAGGACCTCAGACTGGGGCAAAGGTTCACCTTCCAACAGGACAACGACCCTAAGCACACAGCCAAGACAACGCAGGAGTGGCATTGGGACAAGTCTCTGAATGTCCTTGAGTGGCCCAGCCAGAGCCCGGACTTGAACCTGATCGAACATCTCTGGAGAGACCTGAAAATAGCTGTGCAGCTACGCTCCCCATCCAACCTGACAGAGCTTGAGAGGATCTGCAGAGAAGAACGGAAGAAACCCTGCCAAAGTTGCTTCAACAAAGTACTGAGAAAAGGGTCTGAATACTTATGTAAATGTGATATTTCAATTTTGTATTTTGAATAAATTAGCAAAATAATTTGCTTTGTCATTATGGGGTATTGTGTGTAGATTGATGAGGGAAAGAAATTATTTCATCAAGGGGTCTGAATACTTTCCGAAGGCACTGATATATATATATATATATATATATATATATATATATATATATATATATATTCCATGTGCCTAGTGTTGTGTTCTCAAATGACCCCTTATGGCCTGAACCAGTCATGAACCCCAATTTAGGGTCATTATTCATCATGTTTATGGCTTATGTAATGGGTTATGAGAAACAGAGGGCACACGTTGAAACATTAGGCCTTGTTTTTGAGCAAACATTTGGATTGGATAGGTCACAGAGTCTATAGCCCATCTTTGGCCACTTTCCAGGGCTAGGTCCCAAATGCCACTCTATTCCCTTTATAGTGAGAGCACTCTGGTCTAAAGTAGTGGACTGTATAGGGATTTGGGACACACACCAGGTGTCAGGCTGAAGAGAGGTGAGGTCATGGGTGAAGAGCTGAAGCTCTCTTATTAACCTCAATATAAAAACCACTACTTATCACCTTCACTTTGTAGTTAATATTATACAAAAACTGTGTGCACTTAAAGCCAATGTTTTTCACGTGCATAAAGTGCTGTCCTTAGAAACCTGAAATGGTTTCATGTGGAGAGAGGAAATCTAAATAATGAACAGAGTTTAACCAATCGAATATGGCTTTTGTATGAGTTAACCTATTAGGGTTCTGATAATGTATAATTTTAATGGTCCATATTCATATTTAACGGTTCCCAGATGGCCTCTGTGTAGACTACACACTGTGAGAGGTAAATCAATACTATTTGCAAACACATGGGTCATTCAACAAAGATGTGACTTACACTGTTATATAAAATGTCAGGGAGAATTTGAATAGACCCCCTCACAAATAAGTGTTTAGGCTATTCTACAAAGACAAAATAAACTCATGATTACTTGAATGCAATATGCCTTTATGGATCACAGAGCATTTCAAATGAAAAATTATTTGTCTAGACTTGATGACAACATCCATCAGAAAATGACAAGGAGTAATTCATGTGCCATTTACTCACTACTGATGCGTCAGGAATGATTAGCCAATTAAGTGTGCTGATTTTAACCACTTTGCTATGCAGTGCTGTTGTTTTAAACAACCATTTAAAATATTTATATTTAATAACGTCCTTGCTTGTGGTCACATCCACCTTGCTAGTGATTCCTCTGTCTTGACTAGTAACTTCTGAAAACTCTCTCTTCTTTCCTTTGAGAGGGGATTATTTATATAGCATACTAATGAGATCAGTGGGTTTATGTCATATCACTCTCCTCTCCTGGCAATGAGCTAGCTACCTGATCCATCTTAATGCCTCATTGTTAAACATCTAAGCAACCTGTATCAACCTTTCAGTCCATCCCACACAATGTTTGCACTTCCCTGCATTAAATGTGCCAAGTCTTGAATTGATGTTGAATTTATTTGAATAATATTCTGCCACGAAAGCCCATGGGCCCTTGGATTAATGATGACATTCAGATTCGACTGATGGCGTCTTTTTAAAGATCAAAACCTCGAACCCTGTCTGAGGCATGTTGTGTCAGTTGCCTCGGAAATGGGTATGATTCATAAGACAACAGGAAGTAAAGGGTAACTTTACCAGGACTGAGGGGAAACGTCCTATGCTAAGCATCCATTCCTGCCTTCCTGCATTGAAACGCATCAGAGCTTGACAAATTAATGATAACACACCCAAAAAAATGCTGGGTTAAAAACAACCCAATTTGAATAAATATTGAACAGAACTGTCGTTGGGTTATTTGGACCCAGCCAGTTGGGTCACAAACAACCCATTGTTTTCTTTAAATTGGGTTGTTGATGCTGGGTTATTGAGCTATGGTCAACCGGGTGAGATCAGAAGACTAGAGGCAATGCTTAGTAGGGGTGTGGCTTTCAGATAGTAATTTTTGGCCACCTGTGAGAGGAAATATCATTCTGGTTAATCTGTTCTGTTGTATTGTCAATACATGTTAAGGTTGAGCACTGACACTTTTGTAGCTTTAATAAGTCTTATGAACATATGTGACTCGTTTCAGGAAACTAGGCGTAGGTCGCGGGTCACTACTTCACAGGAGAGTCTTTTGAACGTAAACTTTTTTTTACAAATTTAAATGCGTTTTTTGGCAGAAATTACTTCTGGAACATGTGAACTTTCATGTGCCTTAAAAACAAACTTGTATGCCATCTGTAAATAGGAATACAATTGTTAAATTACGTGGCTAATTGGTGAAGCCACAGAAAAAGACAGCAACCTTCCCACTAGACATGATTAGCTGAGATAATGAGTGGGCTGGACATGCCGAGAGAGGAGTTCGGATTGGTCTGCCATATAGCATGCTTCTGTCTATTTGAGCTGGTCAGTATGTGTAGGTAATCCTGTCTAACACTGCTTTTTTATTATTATTATCGTGTAGTGGAGCTGCATACGTGTTGCTCTCCACTTTCTGGAGGATCGAGTTTTGAAATCAGTGGAATTAGAGTATGATAGCTAAAGAGATGGAGAAAATACCTGTCTCTGGATTACATCTTTAAACTAAGGGCAACCATGGCATCCGTGACAGGGCGACGCGTCCATCATGCATGATGTATACGGGTAAAATAGTCTGGCTAGCTACATTTTAAGATATTACAAGTTTCTAATTTTGACAGAAAGTGGTTTCATTTCAAGTTAAAGTGAACTGTTAGCTAGCTAGCTAACGTTATCTGGCTGGTTTGCTAGCTAACGTTACGTGTATGATCTTATTATTCATATCTCAGAGCCATTTGCTTGCTAACATTGAACCTGGTTGGTTAGTTACCTGCTGACTCATGCAAAGTAGTAAGGTCATGAGTTGGGATTATGGTTCATTGTTTAGCTTGGCTTTGCTTGACTAGTTAGAGCCTAATGTTAGCTAGCTAACAATGAACCTGGTTGGTTAGCTACCTGCAGATTCATACCTGCAGATTAATGAAGGGTAGTAACGTCATGAGTTGGTATTATGGTTCATTGTTTAGCTAGCTAGCTAACGTTAGCTGGCTGGCTCGCTAGCTAATGTTACATGTATGATCTTATTATTCGTATCTCAGAGCCATTTGCTTGGCTAGTTAGAGCCTAATGTTAGCTAGCTAACATTGAACCTGGTTGGTTAGCTACATGCAGATTCATTTTAGGATAGTAACATCATGAGTTGGGATTATGGTTCATTGTTTACCTAGCTAGCTACATGTCTTAACAAAAGACTCCACTATGCAAGTAACCATTTCAGGTGCGCTTGTAAATTCAGTCTGAGTGTGCCAGAGCACAGAATAACTGATGAATTTACGAACGCACAACACCCATTGAATATGGCTAGTGTCAGTAAACGTTGGCAAAAAAACGTTATTAAATTGTTGCCAGCAGCACAGTTACAGTCAACAACGCTCTTGATAACATGAAAATAGCCTAACCAGCTCTGCTAGGGTGAGTAAAATGGTCAGTGGGGTGTTCGCTCATTAAATGATCATAGCTCCGCTAGGGCGAGTAAAATGGTCAGTGGGGTGTTCGCTCATTAAATGAGTGAACACCCCACTGACCATTTTACTCACCCTAGTAGAGCTGGTTAGGCTGTTTTCATGTTATCCAGAGGTAAACAATGAACCATAATCCCAATTTTGTGTCTGGAAGTAGCTAGCAAGCTAGCCAATGTTAGCCATGTTAGCCAGCTTGGACAGAGCGTTACGTGTGCACTCTGTACGCTCTGAGAGCGAAACGAGATGTGTGGGGCTAAAGCTTAAGAGGGTGTGAACGATGCTGAATGGGTGTAGACAAAGAAGAGCTCTTCAGTAGGTACCAAAACATTCAAAGGCCATTTTCTCAAAAGTGAGATTGAAAGTTTATCAACTGTCAAAGCAGAATGACTTCCCCACTGTTCCCTTAAATGCAGTGAATGATGTACCATTTTTGAGCTCTGTGTCTCTTCTTTCATCCAATGTACAAAACACAATTTCAAATTTTGCTACATAAGACCGAATCAAGGTCTCATTTGTAATGTGCAAAAATGTTGATGGAAAATTGAAATTTGTGGTGAACAAACTTAACATGAATCACATTTACTCTCACGGGTGGCCACAAATAACCCCCATAGGCCATGCCTTTGGATTACCCAAACATGGGTTAATATAAACATCAGTTGGGTTTTTATTCACATTCATGCTGGGTTGACCAAGCAGATGGGCCTTTTTTAATGTTATCCAAAGGTAATTTTCAGGAGGCATGGCCTATTGGGGATGTGGCTTTCAGAGTAAATGCCACCGGTGGCCAAAAATATATATCTGAAAGCCACACCCCTACTAAGCCATGCCTCCAGTCTTATGATCTGACCCGGTGGATCATAGCTCAATAACCCAACTAAGAGACCCATCTGGCTGAGTAAAAAATAACACAATGTGTGTTCTGTTTACTATTTACCCAGCGCTGGGTTGTTTTTAACCAACAAAAAACTAGTGCAAATTATGAATGGATATGGATATTGAAGATGGAAGATGGTACGAGTTTAGGGCCTCAAGTTTTAAGTAGTGGTATCTTGCACTGAATATGTATACTGTATATGAGAATAAGGTGGAAGTTTGTGGCATCCTGAGATGTATTGTATGCTGTAGTGGAACATGGTCATCCCTCGGCTCTTACACTGTGGTTTGTGGATACCCCTCCAGCTCTAATTATTCATCACTTTGTAACCAGGTTATACATTTTGATATTCTTTGGGCAAAAGTCTAACCCTGGGGCTGTGCTCCGTCGGGAACATAAACTTGACAGATATATACTGTTTGTAATCTGGCAATGAGTCTCCCCCTCACCACTTAGCCACCAGTGGGTAATTGTTAGAGTGCAGGTAAATGTATCTTGTCATGCTGTGACTGACAGTCAGAGTGATCTCCAAGCCTTCATTGCCTATTTGTAGCAACCATGTAAAGATCAGTTTGTCCAGTCAAATAAATACAATTTAATCAATCAGTTTAAAGCAATCTCAGTCATCAAAGGTGTGATTGTACTTTTTTATTCAACAATCAATTGCCATGCCAAGTAGGCCGACAGTAAGTCACTCGAATGCTGCATCAGTGCTGGCATCGGCAGCCAGCTGAGGCTTTACAACGTTCTACTGCGCTATTCACAACCAGATTCACCCTGTGTTTGGTAGCACGACAGCAAAACTGATTTCCTCATCTATCATTTAATACACACACTCATCAACTATTAATACAGAAGGCAGACCAAAATACAACACCAAGCATATGGATCAGGCACTCTCGTGCTCTACTCATGCTGCTTTCAGACTTACTCTCTTTCTCTCTGGTTCATTTGAACCTCTTTGTGATTGGTGTCCCGTATACGGGACGGTTGAGCTAACGTGTGCTAATGTGATTAGCATGATTGTTGTAAGTAACAGCAAACTTTCCAGGACATAGACATGTCTTATATGGGCAGAAAGCTTAAATTCTTGTTAATATAACTGCACTGTCTTATTTACAGTAGCTATTACAGTGAAAAAATACCATGCTATTGTTTGAGGAGAGTGCACAACAACAAAAAACTTATCACGGCAACTGGTTTGATATATTCACCTCTGAAGGTAAATAATGTACTTACATTCTGTCACGCCCTGGCTCTGGGGACTCTTAAATGTTGAGCAAGGGTGTGGACTTGTTATGTTTAGTTTTCTATGGGTTTGGTTCTAGATCGTTTATTTCTATGTTGGCCAGGGTGGTTCCCAATCAGAGACAGCTGTAGCTCGTTGTCTCTGATTGGGGTCCATACTTAGGCAGCCTGTGTTCACTAGTTTATTGTGGGATCTTGTTCCGTATGGTTTGTTGTATTACCTAGGACTTCACGTATCGTTTTGTTGTTTTTGTTCGTGCTGTGTACACTTAATAAAAGTATGTACGCCTATCACGCTGCGCCTTGGTCCGCTTCTCATAACGATCGTGACAGAAGATCCCACCATCAGAGGACCAAGCAGCGTGCCAAACAGGAGAAGTTGGCGATGTCCCAGGTGGGCGAATGGTGGTCTTGGGAGGACATATTCGCGGGCAGAGGGCCATGGGCAAAAGTAAAGGCCCAGGCAGGAGAGGAGAAATGGCACCAACCGTGCCGACGACGGACACGCGAGAGGCAACCCCAAGTAATTTTTTGGGGGGGGCACACGCCATGGACGACGGGCGGCTGGAGGCAATTACAGGGCGCATCGGCGATCTAGGAGAGGAGGCCACCAGGTTTGGGGGGCTGGAAGGGTGGTTGGTGGAGTCTAGAGGTAGAGCAGAGCCAACTCCCCGTACTCAGGCTAGGCAGCATGAGACTGGGCAGGTTCCGGGTTATGCGGAGCCACGTACTGTGCCGCGAGTGTTCCGGCACAGTCCTGTACATCCTGTGCTAGCACCACGCACGTGTCGTGCTAAGGTGGGCATGCAGCCAGGACGGAGTGTGCCAGCTCAACGCTCGTGGCCTCCAGTACCCCTCCTCGGTCCCGGATATCCTGCGCCAGTGCCATGTGCTGTAGCGCCAGTACGAGTGCACAGCCCTGTACGTCCTGTGCTGATGCCTCACACACAGGGTGTGGAGATAGGCATTCAGCCAACACGGGTTGTGTCAGCTCTCCGCTCCAGACCTCCAGTCCGTCTCCACAGCCCGGTCCGGCCTGTTCCTGTCCCTCACACCAAGCCTGTGGTGCGCGTCGTCAGCCCGGTCCGGCCTGTTCCTGTCCCTCGCACCAAGCCAGTGGTGCGCGTCGTCAGCCCGGTCCGGCCCGTTCCTGCTCCCCGCACCAAGCCAGTGGTGCGCGTCGCCAGCCCGGTCCGGCCCGTTCCTGCTCCCCGCACCAAGACAGTGGTACGCGTCGTCAGTACGGCACGGTCCGTGCCTGTTCCACCGGTGCCTGGTCCGGCACCGGTCAGCTGCTCCACTCCGGAGCCAGAGCAATCCGCTCCACCGGTGTCCAATCCAGCTCCGGCCAGCGGGGCCAGACCAGACCAGGGGCGCTACGGGGGGGTAGAGGGATAGTGGTGGAGCTTACATTTTGTATTACCATATCATTTTTGTATGTTCTCTATAGTTATGTACTTGAAAATGTATCAATTGACCAATTCGGCACATTTGGACAGACTTGAAACAAAATAGTCCAGTATTGCAACGCTTCACTGGATCAATTTGACACTTTGCACACACACTGCTACTGCCATCTAGTGGACAAAATCTAAATTGCGCCTAAACTGCAATATTATATTGTGTTCTTTCTCTTGCATTTCAAAGATGATGAAGAAAAAAAAACATTTTAGAAAACGCATGGTTTTTTGTTTGTATTATCTTTTACCAGATCTAATGTGTTATATTCTCCTACATTAACTTCACATTTTCACAAACTTCAATGTTCCTTTCAAATGGTATCAATAATATGCATATTCTTGCTTCAGGTCCTGAGCTACAGGCAGTTAGATTTGGATATGTCATTTTAGGCGAAAATTGAAAAAAAGGGTCCAACTTTGATCAAGAGACCAAAATACAACAGCAAACATACGGATCAACCGCTCTTGATCTCTGTGCATGCTTCTTTCTCTTACTCTCGCTCTCTCTATCTTGCTGTTTCTCCCTCACCAACTTTGATACAGGAGGAGGCAGAGACAAAAATACAATCCTAAGCATTCCATGCTTCTTGTGGTCCTCTGTAGCTCAGCTGGTAGAGCACGGCGCTTGTAACGCCAAGGTAGTGGGTTCGATGCCCGGGACCACCCATACACAAAAAATGTATGCACGCATGACTGTAAGTCGCTTTGGATAAAAGCGTCTGCTAAATGGCATATTATTTTATTTATTATTTATTTTTCTTTCTCTCACTCTCTTTGTCATTCTCTCTCTAGTTGGTGATAGAATAATCAAGGCCAGGGGTGTTTCAGAGAGCTTGCTTTGGAGTTGTTCAGTCTCGTTTACTCATGTAGGGAAGGGATGAGGGACTGGTATCTTAAGTTGTGTGGCTGTCAGATAGATTGGTTGGAACAGAGATTAAATTAAGATCATATTGCTTGATAGCTGTTTCCAACTAGGAGAGTTCCCTGGGAATGTATTTTGGATTGGAAACTCCACAATTGGATAATGCAACACTGACATGTTGAATACTCAATGTCAATACCTATAGCTCAGGGTCCTGTAATTATGTCACTAGCTAATACACAACATACTAAACAGGATCAACCACATCATCTTGGTCCAAACACACCAAGACAGTCGTGAAGAGGGCACGACAAAGCCTATTCCCCCTCAGGAGACTGAAAAGATGTGGCATGGGTCCTCAGATCCTCAAAAAATTATACAGCTGCACCATCGAGAGCATCCTGACTGGTTGCATCACCGCCAGGTATGGCAACTGCTTGGCCTCCGACCGCAAGGCACTACAGACGGTAGTGCGTACGGCCCAGTACATCACATTTTACATTTTAGTCATTTAGCAGACGCTCTTATCCAGAGCGACTTACAGGAGCAATTAGGGTTAAGTGCCTTGCTCAAGGGCACATTAACGTCATTTAGCAGACGCTCTTAGCCAGAGCGACTCGCAAATTGGTGCGTTCACCCTATAGCCAGTGGGATAACCACTTTACAATTTGGGGGGGGGGGGGGGGGGGGGGGGTTAGAAGGAACACTTTATCCTATCCCAGGTATTCCTTAAAGAGGTGGGGTTTCAAATGTCTCCGGAAGGTGGTGAGTGACTCCGCTGTCCTGGCGTCGTGAGGGAGCTTGTTCCACCATTGGGGTGCCAGAGCAGCGAACAGTTTTGACTGGGCTGAGCGGGAGCTATGCTTCCGCAGAGGAAGGGGAGCCAGCAGGCCAGAGGTGGATGAACGCAATGCCCTCGTTTGGGTGTAGGGACTGATCAGAGCCTGAAGGTACAGAGGTGCCGTTCCCCTCACTGCTCCATAGGCAAGCACCATGGTCTTGTAGCGGATGCGAGCTTCAACTGGAAGCCAGTGGAGTGTGCGGAGGAGGGGGGTGACGTGAGAGAACTTGGGAAGGTTGAACACCAGACGGGCTGCGGCATTCTGGATGAGTTGTAGGGGTTTAATGGCACAGGCAGGGAGGCCAGCCAACAGCGAGTTGCAGTAGTCCAGACGGGAGATGACAAGTGCCTGGATTAGGACCTGTGCCGCTTCCTGTGTAAGGCAGGGTCGTACTCTCCGAATGTTGTAGAGCATGAACCTGCAGGAGCGGGTCACCGCCTTGATGTTGGCGGAGAACGACAGGGTGTTGTCCAGGGTCACGCCTAGGCTCTTCGCACTCTGGGAGGAGGACACAGCGGAGTTGTCAACCGTGATGGCGAGATCATGGAACGGGCAGTCCTTCCCCGGGAGGAAGAGCAGCTCCGTCTTGCCAGGGTTCAGCTTGAGGTGGTGATCCGTCATCCATACTGATATGTCTGCCAGACATGCAGAGATGCGATTCGCCACCTGGTTATCAGAAGGGGGAAAGGAGAAGATTAGTTGTGTATCGTCAGCGTAGCAATGATAGGAAAGGCCATGTGAGGATATGACAGAGCCAAGTGACTTGGTGTATAGGGAGAAAAGGAGAGGGCCTAGAACTGAGCCCTGGGGGACACCAGTGGTGAGAGCACGTGGTGCGGAGACAGCTTCTCGCCACGCCACTTGGTAGGAGCGACCGGTCAGGTAGGACGCAATCCAGGAGTGAGCCGCGCCGGAGATAACCAGCTCGGAGAGGGTGGAGAGGAGGATCTGATGGTTCACAGTATCAAAGGCAGCAGACAGGTCTAGAAGGACAAGAGCAGAGGAGAGAGAGTTAGCTTTAGCAGTGCGGAGAGTCTCAGTGACACAGAGAAGAGCAGTCTCAGTTGAATGACCAGTCCTGAAACCTGATTGGTTTGGATCAAGAAGGTCATTCTGAGAGAGATAGCAAGAGAGTTGGCTAAAGACGGCACGCTCAATAGTTTTGGGGCCAAGCTTCCTGCCATCCAGGACCTCTATACCAGGCGGTGTCAGAGGAAGGCCCTCAAAATTGTCAAAGACTCCAGCCTCCCTAGTCATAGACTGTTCTCTCTACTACTGCACGGCAAGCGGTACCGGAGTGCCAAGTTTAGGTCCAAAAGACTTCTCAACAGCTTCTACCCCCAAGCCATAAGACTCCTGAACAGCTAATCATGGCTACCCAGACTATTTGCACTGCCCCCCCACCCCATCTTTTTACGCTGCTGCTACTCTGTTAATTATTTATGCATAGTCACTTTAACTCTACCCACATGTACATATTACTCCAACTACCTCAACTAGCCGGTGCCCCCGCATATTGTCTCTGCACCGGTACCCCCCTGTATACAGTGGGGGAAAAAAGTATTTAGTCAACCACCAATTGTGCAAGTTCTCCCACTTAAAAAGATGAGAGAGGCCTGTAATTTTCATCATAGGTACACGTCAACTATAGCAGACAAATTGAGAAAAAAAATGCAGAAAATCACATTGTAGGATTTTTTATGAATTTATTTGCAAATTATGGTGGAAAATAAGTATTTGGTCACCTACAAACAAGCAAGATTTCTGGCTCTCACAGACCTGTAACTTCTTCTTTAAGAGGCTCCTCTGTCCTCCACTTGTTACCTGTATTAATGGCACCTGTTTGAACTTGTTATCAGTATAAAAGACACCTGTCCACAACCTCAAACAGTCACACTCCAAACTCCACTATGACCAAGACCAAAGAGCTGTCAAAGGACACCAGAAACAAAATTGTAGACCTGCACAAGGCTGGGAAGACTGAATCTGCAATAGGTAAGCAGCTTGGTTTGAAGAAATCAACTGTGGGAGCAATTATTAGGAAATGGAAGACATACAAGACCACTGATAATCTCCCTCGATCTGGAGCTCCACGCAAGATCTCACCCCGTGGGGTCAAAATGATCACAAGAACGGTGAGCAAAAATCCCAGAACCACACGGGGGGACCTAGTGAATGACCTGCAGAGAGCTGGGACCAAAGTAACAAAGCCTACCATCAGTAACACACTACGCCGCCAGGGACTCAAATCCTGCAGTGCCAGACGTGTCCCCCTGCTTAAGCCAGTACATGTCCAGGCCCGTCTGAAGTTCGCTAGAGTGCATTTGGATGATCCAGAAGAGGATTGGGAGAATGTCATATGGTCAGATGAAACCAAAATATAACTTTTTGGTAAAAACTCAACTTGTCGTGTTTGGAGGACAAATAATGCTGAGTTGCATCCAAAGAACACCATACCTACTGTGAAGTATGGGGGTGGAAACATCATGCTTTGGGGCTTTTTTTCTGCAAAGGGACCAGGACGACTGATCCGTGTAAAGGAAAGAATGAATGGGGCCATGTATCATGAGATTTTGAGTGAAAACCTCCTTCCATCAGCAAGGGCATTGAAGATGAAACGTGGCTGGGTCTTTCAACATGACAATGATCCCAAACACACCGCCCGGGCAACGAAGGAGTGGCTTCGTAAGAAGCATTTCAAGGTCCTGGAGTGGCCTAGCCAGTCTCCAGATCTCAATCCCATAGAAAATCTTTGGAGGGAGTTGAAAGTCAGTGTTGCCCAGCGACAGCCCCAAAACATCACTGCTCTAGAGGAGATCTGCATGGAGGAATGGGCCAAAATACCAGCAACAGTGTGTGAAAACCTTGTGAAGACTTACAGAAAACGTTTGACCTGTGTCATTGCCAACAAAAGGGCATATAACAAAGTATTGAGAAACTTTTGTTATTGACCAAATACTTATTTTCCACCATAATTTGCAAATAAAATCATTAAAAATCCTACAATGTGATTTTCTGGATTTTTTCCCCTAATTTTGTCTGTCATAGTTGACGTGTACCTATGATGAAAATTACAGGCCTCTCTCATCTTTTTAAGTGGGAGAACTTGCACAATTGGTGGCTGACTAAATACTTTTTTTCCCCACTGTATATAGCCTCCCTACTGTTATTTTATTTTACTTCTGCTCTTTTTTTCTCAACACTTTTTTGTTGTTTTATTCTACTTTTTTATTTAAAATAAATGCACTGTTGGTTAAGGGCTGTAAGTAAGCATTTCACTGTAATGTCTGCACCTGTTGTATTCGGCACAAAATTTTATTTTATTTTATTTGATATAGCTGGTGAAGGAGAAACTGTTTGAGGTACTGGTACACTGTAAACCCCAAGGCATTTTTAACTCAAATATTAATAGTAAGTTGAATTCAAAGTCAATTAAAAGTAATTATTACTTAATATGTGTGTGGTACTGACTTAAAACTAATTGAGAAGTCACATTAACATTTAAAAACATAAATTATGATAACAAAGGACATTTTTTCCCAGCATGCTCTACTGCAGGTAGATTTTTGGGAATTGGTTTAATATCTATTTTTTTGCATGTATATTGAGTGATTGTTTGATTGATTGATTACTCTTATGCTATGCAAAGATAAATAATACATTTTCTAAACGAATCTAATCATTTACTTAGATTTTTAGCACCAGTTACTGAAATGGTTGTTCCAGTTTAAAGGGCTTAGGTAGTCTCCTCACACTGTTCCTAACCCTGGCAGTTATTATGAATGAGGGGGAATAACATTTTTGGATATCCTAACTCTGGCTGGATTCCAATAGGAATTACACATCACTTTCCAAGCCAGCATAATGTGAGTTGCAGGTAGGGTTGCGAAATGTTGGTACATTTTCCAAGTTTCCCAGAAATCCAGGCTGGAATATTCCAGAAAATCCTTCAACTAGGATTTTTAAAAGATCTGAGAATTTTGGGAAAGTTTTGCAACCCTGATGTGGCCTGTAAACCATGTTTCAGGCCACTGTATTAGGGTAAAGCTAGGCCTCAAAAGAAGGCCTTATGAGACATGTAATGTATTGTCACAAAGAGCTTAATTATAATGATAACATTCGCTTACGAACTCACTTGGTGAAGGCCACAGGACTGAAAATGAACAAATTCGACAACCATGTCTTTGTCACTAACAGATACAGTCATGGGTGGTATCTATACAATTCACTCGACAGGCAAGGCACATTGGAAAATGACATTGGAGGCGTGGCTTATTGGAGGCATTACTCTAAATGTCCAAGCTGATACAACTCAAATCTGGAAACCCTACAGCAGGGAAGGGCAACTCCAGTCCTCGGGTTCCAGAGTGGTGTCACACTTTCCCCCCATCCCTAACAAACACAGCTGATTAAACTAATTGCATTCTAAACAGAATATCATGATTAGTTGATTATTTGAGTCAGGTGTGTTAGCTGGGTCTGGGGCAAAAGAGTGACACCAATCAGGTCCCTGGGGACTGGAGTTGCCATCCCTGCCCTACATGGTCAGTTTGAGTAATGCCAAAATCAATTTAAGTAACTGTACTCAGATATATCAAGTTTTGAGGAATGACGCACATTGGGGTTTACTATGTAGTGATATAAATACAACAAAGAACAAGTGAACAGAAAATACATTAATTACTCCCTGTATAGAGCAGCCAGTAATTACAGCCAGCTGTGTGATGGGTTAATTATGATATACTGTGGCCTGAAACAGGGTTTAATGAAATACATTACTGAATCATCCAGGCAGCCTCTCTTTACTAACCAACTGAAATGACAGACAGCAACTGAATTGAAATGTTCATTCTCACTGAAATTAGACTTTCATTTTCTGTAGAAGTCCAATGCAATATTCCCTAAAAAGAGTGTAGACTATAGAGAACAGCCTGCCCAACCAATGCCAAGCTGCCAAGCTCACACTCACACATTTTGTTCACACATTTCTTGAAAATATTTGGTCTGCTCTTGACCCTTTTTCCATTCAGTAAGCTCCTAGTAATCAAAATGGTTTTAAACTGATAAAACTGTGAAAGGGAGAAATATTAAACAAACATTCAGTACTAACTGCTAACTGCTACTAATTATGTAATAAATAAGGTTTTTATGTAAACACCAATTTTTACATCAGGATAACGTTTTCTCTTGGAGGAACCAACAAACACAAGAAGAGTAATAATGCAGTGTGCAAAGTAAAGAAAATAAAGTTATCTGTCTCTAGATGGATTCATATCCCTAAACAAATGCATTAGAATCACACTTTACTTAATTGACACCTCACGGGAAAACAAACAGAGCAAGGCTCCATTCCAAATGGCTCTCTATTCCCTACATAGTGTACTACGTTTGACCAGAGCCTTATGGTCCCTGGTTAAACGTAGTGCACCATACTGTATAGGGAATAGGGTGCTATTTGGGATACACCCCATCAGAGTATGTGAGCGGAGCGGAGTTTAATACGTCATGTAGCCTATTTGAAATGATGAGAGCTTCTTACGGTCACCTTTTCATGTGTTGTTTATTCAAATACTTTTCATTCAAATCATATGGTTTAGTTTCAAAACCAAATGGTAGGGCCAGGTAGTCTTACAAATAGGTGGGTGTTGGTTAAATAGTGATTTTAATGAATGGAGCGAATTTGGAGCTGCAGTTTTTTTTCCTATGAGGGAGGAGCGATTTTTAGCAGAATGGTTAGAAAGGACATGGAGCGCCGATGAGCTGAATATCCGACTGTTCAACTCCACTCACATACTCTGACCCCCATACACAACAGACATAACAATGCAGCTTCTGAAAAGGTCAGGAAGTTGTCTGGTAGACAACATGCTTTTCTGAAATAGGAGGAGTGAAGAAATAATTAAATGAATGCAAAGTGAACGCAAACTTGCAATCAGACACAATTTGTGCATCAGTGTCATTTGTCAACGGTCATCAAATGAATGGGCATGTTGTTGAAAATATCTGACTGGAAGCATGGAGATGTTTGCTGCTGTAAACAATTACCAATCTATCCTGTCATCGTATAGGCCTATGTGCTGTCTTGAGCAGTTCTACGCAATTTATTGAATCGCCTGGACGTTACGGTTTGTTGTAAGCCTGTTATCTAATGGCATCATCTTTTTGTATGGTTTTCAATCATGCTGACACTCAAGAAATAGAGACAAGTTGGAATTTCAAATTGGTCATTGAGTAAATGACCGCCAGGTCATCTTTTTTGTGAATTGCTGTCATTGAATAATATAGGCTTAACAAAATGTAATAAACCTAGCTAGTCCTTTCAGAAGTGATATTTTTGAGAATGTTATCCTCAATTGACAGTAAGAACATGTATCCTGCTATGTGTTGGAAGGATATCAATGGGATATCAAGTGCTTCTGGCATTATGGTGACATAACACCTCTCCCAGACACGCCTGTATTACTGGTCATGGTAGAGCCAGCCATGGCCATTGTCTTTGACGTTTAGAACAACCACTTTGGAGAAGAGAGATGTCTGAGGGGAAAAGAGGGAGTAGAAGAGACGGATAATCTCATACTGACACAATTCAAGGAGAGACAATCAGGGCCGGACTACCGCCCCAGGGTATTTATTTGGTAATCTGGCCCTGGAGACAAAAAGTACTCTGGTTGTCACTCTCCTTTGGTATTTGTTTCTCTGGGTAGAACCACTTTGAAGAATATTTGGATAGTGCTTTTTATTGTATGAAATTAAACACATTGTGAGGATAGTTCTGTGCTACTGTACATGGGAGCGACAAATAAATGGGAGCCTTGTTTTTGAAAAGTAGTTTTAGTCTGCAGAGTTGCTTGATCATGGAATGCTGATTCCAAAATTGTGACAACAATAATTGGGGACATCAAGTAGGACAGCACTGATTGCATTACTTTGAGAGGGAGGGATGAGTTAAAAGTAATCATTATCATTGTGTACCTCATCCTCAACATGCTGGGGAAATGATGTGAGAATGTTGTGCAACTTCCCGTGCACGTTTACAGTGAACACTGAGGCTGTACCCTTACAGTTTTAGTCAGTAGCCAATAGGCTATTGTGGCTATTTGAGCATAATGTAGGTCTACCAACAAAACCAATGGAGCAAATTACATAACATTTTCACATGGAAATAGATTTTGATTTCTATGATATAGCCTACAGTAGCTTATATGTGGTGTTCAATGCAGGCCTGCATTGCATGAGACTTTTAAAAACGTTTTTTACATCATGAAGGGCTAGACATTAATTTCTGATTTTTTACTTGGTCTGTAACATCATGGGCCAAATAGGTGACTGTAAATTGCATTGTATTGTGTTGTATGATGCAAGAAACCACTTTGATTGCCCCTTTAATTAAGACAGCTTTTTAACTGACTGGCTTTTCAAAGACAGCTTGAAATGTAGCCTACAAGTTTTGTGCTCTTGTAGGAAGCAGTAACTCCCCATTGCTGACCTATACTTATCTATAACTGGTCTAATAACTCGTTAACTAGAAAAGAATAGCAACAAATGTGCACATGGCTCTGCGCTCTGATCTGAACTGATCTGAAAAGCGCATTCACTCATGGGTGACTGAAAGACTGTTAATGACCTACTCCCGCCAATATAATTCTACTCCGTTGCGCTCTGGTTCTGCCTACAACAAAATCACAGACTCAATCTTGCAAAGTTAGATTGATTTTGGTTTGTTGCATTGAAAAGGGTCTGATATAATATTGATCCAATCACAGAAAAAACGTTGATCTATACAGTGAGGGAAAAAAGTATTTGATCCCTTGCTGATTTTGTACGTTTGCCCACTGACAAAGACATGATCAGTCTATAATTTTAATGGTAGGTTTACTTGAACAGTGAGAGACAGAATAACAACAAAAAAATCCAGAATAACGCATGTCAAAAATGTTATAAATTGATTTGCATTTGAATGAGGGAAATAAGTATTTGACCCCTCTGCAAAACATGACTTAGTACTTCGTAGCAAAACCCTTGTTGGCAATCACAGAGGTCAGACGTTTCTTGTAGTTGGCCACCAGGTTTGCACACATCTCAGGAGGAATTTTGTCCAACTCCTCTTTGCAGATCTTCTCCAAGTCATTAAAGTTTCGAGGCTGACGTTTGGCAACTCGAACCTTCAGCTCCCTCCACAGATTTTCTATGGGATTAAAGTCTGGAGACTGGCTAGGCCACTCCAGGACCTTAATGTGCTTCTTCTTGAGCCACTCCTTTGTTGCCTTGGCAGTGTGTTTTGGGTCATTGTCATGCTGGAATACCCATCCACGACACATTTTCAATGCCCTGGTTGAGGGAAGGAGGTTCTCACCCAAGATTTGACGGTACATGGCCCCGTCCATCGTCCCTTTGATGCGGTGAAGTTGTCCTGTCCCCTTAGCAGAAACACACCCCGAAAGCATAATGTTTCCACCTCCATGTTTGACGGTGGGGGTGGTGTTCTTGGGGTCATAGGCAGCATTCCTCCTCCTCCAAACACGGCGAGTTGAGTTGATGCCAAAGAGCTCGATTTTGGTCTCATCTGACCACAACATTTTCACCCAGTTCTCCTCTGAATCATTCAGATGTTCATTGGCAAACTTCAGACGGCCCTGTATATGTGCTTTCTTGAGCAGGGGGACCTTGCGGGCGCTGCAGGATTTCAGTCCTTCACAGCGTAGTGTTTTACCAATTGTTTTCTTGGTGACTATGGTCCCAGCTGCCTTGAGATCATTGACAAGACCCTCTCGTGTAGTTCTGGGCTGATTCCTCACCGTTATCATGATCATTGCAACTCCACGAGGTGAGATCTTGCATGGAGCCCCAGGCCGAGGGAGATTGACAGTTCTTTTGTGTTTCTTCCATTTGCGAATAATCGCACCAACTATTGTCACCTTCTCACCAAGCTGCTTGGCGATGGTCTTGTAGCCCATTCCAGCCTTGTGTAGGTCTACAATCTTGTCCCTGACATCCTTGGAGAGCTCTTTGGTCTTGGCCATGGTGGAGAGTTTGGAATCTGATTGATTGATTGCTTCTGTGGACAGGTGTCTTTTATACTGGTAACAAACTGAGATTAGGAGCACTCCCTTTAAGAGTGTGCTCCTAATCTCAGCTCGTTACTTGTATAAAAGACACCTGGGAGCCAGAAATCTTTCTGATTGAGAGGGGGTCAAATACTTATTTCCCTCATTAAAATGCAAATCTATTTACAACAATTTTGACATGCCTTTTTCTGGATTTTTTTGTTGTTATTCTGTCTCTCACTGTTCAAATAAACCTACCATTAAAATTATAAACTGATCATTTCTTTGTCAGTGGGCAAACATACAAAATCAGCAGGATATCAAATACTATTTTCCCTCACTGTATGTGAAGCATGGCATTTTTAAAATGTTAAACAATATTATTTAATTCATTCATTCATTTGTATTTATTTTTTATTCATTATACAAAAAAATCAATAACTTACATACCCACATCAAACATGTCTAACAAAACCACACAGGTATAAACAAGAAAATACTAAATACATACAATCAACATACAGTGGGGAAAAAAAGTATTTAGTCAGCCACCAATTGTGCAAGTTCTCCCACTTAAAAAGATGAGAGAGGCCTGTAATTTTCATCATAGGTACACGTCAACTATGACAGACAAAATGATGAAAAGAAATCCAGAAAATCACATTGTAGGATTTTTAATGTATTTATTTGCAAATTATGGTGGAAAATAAGTATTTGGTCACCTACAAACAAGCAAGATTTCTGGCTCTCACAGACCTGTAACTTCTTTAAGAGGCTCCTCTGTCCTCCACTCGTTACCTGTATTAATGGCACCTGTTTGAACTTGTTATCAGTATAAAAGACACCTGTCCACAACCTCAAACAGTCACACTCCAAACTCCACTATGGCCAAGACCAAAGAGCTGTCAAAGGACACCAGAAACAAAATTGTAGACCTGCACCAGGCTGGGAAGACTGAATCTGCAATAGGTAAGCAGCTTGGTTTGAAGAAATCAACTGTGGGAGCAATTATTAGGAAATTGAAGACATACAAGACCACTGATAATCTCCCTCGATCTGGGGCTCCACGCAAGATCTCACCCCGTGGGGTCAAAATGACCACAAGAACGGTGAGCAAAAATCCAAGAACCACACGGGGGGACCTAGTGAATGACCTGCAGAGAGCTGGGACCACAGTAACAAAGCCTACCATCAGTAACACACTACGCCGCCAGGGACTCAAATCCTGCAGTGCCAGACGTGTCCCCCTGCTTAAGCCAGTAGATGTCCAGGCCTTGTCTTGAAGTTTGCTAGAGTGCATTTGGATGATCCAAAAGAGGATTGGAAGAATGTCATATGGTCAGATGAAACCAAAATATAACTTTTTGGTAAAAACTCAACTCGTCTTGTTTGGAGGACAAATAATGCTGAGTTGCATCCAAAGAACACCATACCTACTGTGAAGCATGGGGGTGGAAACATCATGCTTTGGGGCTGTTTTTCTGCAAAGGGACCAGGACGACTGATCCGTGTAAAGGAAAGAATGAATGGGGCCATGTATCGTGAGATTTTGAGCGAAAATCTCCTTCCATCAGCAAGGGCATTGAAGATGAAACGTGGCTGGGTCTTTCAGCATGACAATGATCCCAAACACACCGCCCGGGCAACGAAGGAGTGGCTTCGTAAGAAGTATTTCAAGGTCCTGGAGTGGCCTAGCCAGTCTCCAGAACTCAACCCCATAGAAAATCTTTGGAGGGAGTTGAAAGTCCGTGTTGCCCAGCAACAGCCCCGAAACATCACTGCTCTAGAGGAGATCTGCATGGAGGAATGGGCCAAAATACCAGCAACAGTGTGTGAAAACCTTGTGAAGACTTACAGAAAACGTTTGACCTGTGTCATTGCCAACAAAGGGTATATAACAAAGTATTGAGAAACTTTTGTTATTGACCAAATACTTTTTTTTCCACCATAATTTGCAAATAAATTCATTAAAAATCCTACAATCTGATTTTCTGGAGAAAAAAAATCTCATTTTGTCTGTCATAGTTGACGTGTACCTATGATGAAAATTACAGGCCTCTCTCATCTTTTTAAGTGGGAGAACTTGCACAATTGGTGGCTGACTAAATACTTTTTTCCCCCACTGTATATAAATAAAAAATATACACCACCAGTCAAAAGTTTTAGAACACCTACTAATTCAAGGTTTTTTCTTTATTTTTACTATTTTCTACATTGTAGAATAATGGTGGAGACATCAAAACTATGAAATAACACATATGGAATCATGTAGTAACCAAAAAAGTGTTAAACTAATCAAAATATATTTTATATTTGAGATTCTTCAAATAGCCACCCTTTGCCTTGATGACAGCTTTGCACACTCTTGGCATTCTCTCAACTAGCTTCATCTGCAATTATTTTCCAACAACAGTCTAGAAGGAGTTCCTACATATGCTGAGCACTTGTTGGCTGCTTTTCCTTCACTCTGCCGTCCGACTCATCCCAAACCATCTGAATTTGAGGTCGGGGGATTGTGGAGGCCAGGTCATCTGATGCAGCACTCCATCCCTCTCTTTCTTGGTAAAATAGCCCTTACACAGCCTGGAGGTGTGTTGGGTCATTATCCGGTTGAAAAACAAATGATAGTCCCACTAAGCCTAAACCAGATGGGACGGCGTATCGCTGCAGAATGCTGCGGTAGCCATGCTGGTTAAGTGTGCCTTGAATAAATCACAGACATTGTCACCAGCAAAGCACCCCCAAACCCCCACACCATAACACCTCCTCCATGCTTTACGGTGGGAAATACACATGCAGAGATAATCCGTTCACCCACACCGCGTCTCACAAAAACACAGCGGTTGGAACCAAAAATCTAAAATTTGGACTCCAGACCAAGGGAAACATTTCCACCGGTCTAATGTCCATTGCTCGTGTTTCTTGGCCCAAGCAAGTCTCTTCTTCTTATTGATGTCCTTTAGTAGTGGTTTCTTTGCAGCAATTCGACCATAAAGGCCTGATTCACACAGTCTCCTCTGAACAGTTGATGTTAAGATGTGTCTGTTACCTGAACTCTGTGAAGCATTTTTTTGGGCTGCAATTTCTGGGGCTGGTAACTCTAATGAATTTATCCTCTGCAGCAGAGGTAACTCTGGGTCTTCTATTCCTGTGGCGGTCCTCATGAGAGCCAGTTTCATCATAGCACTTGATAGTTTTTGCGACTGCACTTGAAGAAACTTTCAAAGTTCTTGAAATGTTCCGTATCCCCCCCCCCCCTACCTTTTGGATCATTTGTGAGAAGGAGGCAGTGATACTTTCTTTAAAGTCTCACTGCCTCCTTCTCACGAATGATCCCAAAAATATAAAAATTAAATAAAGTTGGTTCAACACAGTGGCGGGTCATTTTGACCCTAGGACAACGGGAGGGTTAAGAAGGCACACCTGTGAATTGAAATGCATTCCAGGTGACTACCTCATGAAGATGGTTGAGAGAATGCCAAGAGTGTGCAAAGCTGTCATCAAGGCAAAGGGTGGCTATTTGAAGAATCTCAAATATAAAATATATTTTGATTTCTTTAACACTTTTTTGCTTACTACATGATTCCATATGTGTTATTTCATAGTTTTGATCTCTTCACTATTATTCTACAATGTATAAAATAGTAAAAATAAAGAAAAACCCTTGAATGAGTAGTGTATATAAAATATGGATGAAATCAAAAATCTAACTATAGTACAATTGTGTTCACTCAGAGAAATCTCAATATAATGATTGAGGAATATGTTATAATTTTTTTTTATTCACTGTGGAGAATGTCTTAACAAGATGATTACATTCAATAAAAAATATTTGTAATTTTGGTATAGAATTCTGGAAATATAAAATATATAAAGTATTTGGCAACAAGAATACAAATAATTTAAATGGTCTTGTTATCATTGCAATAGTAATGGACAGATACCCCAATCTCCGCTGTGGAGCTTTGCAGCTCCTTCAGGGTTATCTTTGGTCTCTTTGTTGCTTCTCTGATTAATGCCCTCCATGCCTGGTCTGTGAGTTTTGGTGGGCGGCCCTCTCTTGGCAGGTTTGTTGTGGTGCCATATTCTTTCCATTTTTAAATAATAATTTAATGGTGGCAGAAACACAGAAGCCCCATGTGCAGCTACGACGGACAGTGTCTGAAAACCCCCGTCCTGCGTCCACCCCTCCCACCATTGCCTCTGGAGACAAGTAGGAGGGAGAGGAGGACAAGATCACTGCTGAACTGGAGGTACTGGTATACCAGCTTCAGAAATAGTGTATTAATAGTGTTAGCAGAGTTTATATAGTATTATTATAAGTGGTCCCTGAAGGATTTTAGGTAAGGGTGCAGGGAATGGGTAATGTTACTGAAAAACGACACCTCCTCCGCTTCCCTAATTTTCCCTAGAGCTTGTAGCTACACATGCCCATACACACACACACACACACACACACACACACACACACACACACACACACACACACACACACACACACACACACACACACACACACACACACACACACACACACACACACACACACACACACACACACACACACACACACACACACACACACACACACACACACACAGGCCTCATTAGCTGGCTGCTTGGTGTGTTAGAGTGGATGGTCAGGCCAAAGCAGCAGGTGCCATATGTCCTCCACACCCCAGGCCTCCTCACTGGGACAGAGAGCTCCAGTCACGGTGGGCCCAGATTACTGCAGATCACACAGCTTACATAAGCTCCAATATTTGTTTATTCTTGGACCTTTTAGATTATTCAGATGCAATTGACTCAGATGCTGTTGTTTTATATTGGGACTTCTGTAAAGCCATTGACACAATTGACCATGAATTTATTTTTCGTTCTCTTAAACTTTTTGGTTTCGGTGAACATTTTATCAAAGTCATTCGCATGCTTTACAAAGATATAAATAGTTCTGTGATACTGAACCTTAATACATCCAAAAGATTCAGTATCAACAGAAGTGTACGACAGGGATGCCCAATTTTGCCCTTTTTATTCGTTTTGGTAGTGGGACTTCTATCTCAAGATATTTTGAATAATGCAAATCTGCATATAATCCATTTTTAACAGAGAAATCAACATTTCCCAACTGGCTGACGACACTACTCTTTTCTTTTGGACATGTGTGCATTCCTTTCAAAGTAAGTGGCATATTATTTTCTGTATATCGTGTTGTCGTTTCTGCTGTAGCACAGCGTATGAATGTATGGATCATAATGTATTTACTGTTTTATTCACATGTTTTCAAGTACTTGTGACAAAACATGCATTCCGATTCTTTCAGAGATTGTAATGGACACATATGATGTGTGTAAAATATTATTTTGAATGTTGTACTGATTATGATGAGCTAATGCTACGCTATTTGCCGGCTATGTGTGGCGCCATGTTTGTTGACATTATACAATGCATTCTGGTTGTCATGTAAGCGTCTGTCAGACCAAAGATAGTGTACTTTACTGACTCATGGTGCATTCAAGACAACTGTGAACTCTGAAAAAAACTAAGTAAAATCATGACGTCAATAATCTTCAGGTCGGAGCTCTATAAAGAGGCCCGAGTTCCCGAGTTGGAATTCCACGTTGGATGACCGTTCAAAACGATTTTTCCCAGTCTGAGCTTGTTTTTTCCAGTGTTGCCAGTTGTCTTAAACACACTGAAGTCGGAATTCTGAGATTTCCCAGTTCCCAGTTGTTTTGAACACGGCATCAGATTGTAACTTTGGTACCTCAGGGTTGACAGCTCAGACCCCCTTTCCAGGGGTTTTATTTTAATTTAGCATATAAACTTCTCTTGTGTTTAACCCCCATTTATTGATAAATCCCCCATCATAGCAATATTTCCCACATTATATACCCCCACCATACCTTCCCCCATTTCTATCCCCCATAGACTTGAAAACCCCCCACAAATGAAATGAAACACCCCCCCCACAAATCCCCCTAAAATGGTTTTATCCATGTTTAGCTTTTGCGCTACGGTTAGGCTAGGCAGTACGCTGGTATTTGGTGTGATGATCTGTGAGGTGAAAACATTTTATCTGCTTTGTGATTTGTCAAAAACGTTAAACGACTTGTCAAGCCATGTGCTCCGGTTCTTGTGTACATTGTAACAAGTACATCAACGATTTGTAATATGCTGAAAAGTGGCTAAACTAAGTTAATGTTTTTCAGGCAAATGAGCGCAGCCATCTTTGACTTTGTTTATTTGTGTCTTATAGTGAATGGCATTCTGGGATTAGGGAGTTTTCGCCAAGTAAAACATAAACTAACGTGGCTGCCATCATAACGGCTGTTAGCTTAGCTGACACGCATTTATTTTCTAAACAACATTACATTAGTCTCTTGTGCTCACCAGAGATGTGGTACATTGTAAACTAGTCTAGCTGTTAGTTCGCTAACTTATGTTTTGTTTTTTGTCCACGCAACCTGTTATTTAGACTGGTTTATGGAATGAGTTTGGCTGTGGATGTGTTCCGTGTGATGCTTGGATGATTAAGTTTGCATTTATCTTTTACAATAAAAGGTAAAATTGAGGAATAAAGTTTAAGACTTTATTTTCCATCAGTACAAAACAATATTTAGATGCTGTTTAGATGCGTTTGTTGCATCATACAGTCTATTGGCACTGTTCCAATCACATATTTGAGATTGTACGCTGCAGGGACCACTCAACAATGATCACAAATACGTGATCATATGCGTCAAAGGGTTAAAAAGAGGATCCCATCAGCTTTCCATACGCTAGGCCTACTATATTTATTTCTCAACTTTTCTAATATTAAGCACATTGCTTCTCGTTACAACAGGAGTATAGCCTACCTGGCTGGCATGAAAATGAACGACGGAAAAAGCTTCCTTCATCCGCTATTTAAGTGTCTAGATGACATGAATTGTTTTCCTCTACCGCGGTTTCGAGACCGGTGCATGATAATGGCTCATTCTAAATCAAAACAGATTTCACACATATATTATTTAGTATATGTAAAGACAAGATTAAATCAAGAATAGTCTGATGGGTGACAATATTAGCCCATCACTTGTGAATGCCCAGCTTGTGCAAGAAACAGTGCATGCCTTTTTTTTGCGACTTTTTCAAATCATAGTCGCACACCTCATAGGCCTATATGTTTTGATAAGGTTTGTATCACAACTAAAGTGGCCAAATAACTTCTTAAAATTAAGCACATTAATCCGCTTTACAACGGGTATAGAGCCTAACTGGCATACATACGCAGCGCGTGAGTTTCAAGTTTGGGGAAGATAAATTTCACCATATAAATGCACCTTTATAATAAAAGTATCACATGCATAATCGCATTTGCAGTCACTTTTGAGAATGGTGTTTTCTCGCTAATTGATTGCATTTTGGAACATTTGTGATTATAGCCTACTGCCGCACTTATAATGTGAAGAATAGCCTAAAAGTTTTCAACATTTTAAGCTAAACATTCTGATATGTTGCTTCAGCCTCATTGCTTAAAAAAAAATGTTTTTATGCTAATGGTTGTATTAATTAGCGATCTATCACATCCCACAACTATCCCAGACTATGTTTGGAATATTTATTTCTCGCACAGAATAGGATAGGTCAACTTTTATACTATGGGGGATAGTATATTGACATAGGCTAGTGCTTTTGCTGTTCATTAGGCCTACTCAACTTGTTGGCTGACAATGTGGACAGCTTCCAATATCTTCAATATGCGCCTCGGAATTGGATAAGGACGCGCACAGTTGCATCCCCGATGTGTCTGTCTTCACTTGTAGCCTGTGAGAAAGACCCGATCACGTGATGGCATTGGTTAATAAGAATTGATCTATCTGAGAGAGCCATGTGAGTGAGAGGTGCTTCGGAGCACGCAGCCGGGAGAAGGGAATTATACTATATATATTCAGCCCATGGGCACAACCTCCACCGGCCGTGTTAAGGTATGGATTTTTTCAGGGGGCATTACGGCCACACAAAGGGGATGACACCGGGAAATTCTAGGCATTATCAAGTGCTTGTCAAATTGTGAATGAGAGACTGATGAAGTGTGTGCAGCCTGCTCCAAAAACAAAGCAGAGCCTTTGGTGCAAATTTTTTCTAATCAACATTAGAGTCACATCATCTACCCTTAGAATGTATCAAAAATCAAAACATATAGACCAATGTTTGTATTACAACTAAAGTTGCATAAATAACTCTAAATTAAGCATATAGGATTACCTGTTTCTTTGTTAACTGCTCAACATAGAATAGCCACATGTGCACACTCCCTCAAATTGTTTGGAGAAAATATCCTTTCTATTTTATTCAGCTGTGTTCAATTGTATTCTTAATACTATCAAATAATATAAGATAATGCCAAGGAATTCCGAGCAAATCTTGTCTGCTAAATGAACTAGTGTAGCCCACAGTCATATGACATAGCCAGATCAGGGCAAAACATAAGGACAACTCAGAGTATGCTATTCTGTTCTTCTGAAATAGACTACATTTTCTTCATATGTTTCTTTAGACTTGTCTAAAATAAATAATGGATTTATTGTGATAGTGTAGGCTATATTACATGGATGTATCATACTTTTTAAAAGGTAGATGTACCAAAGGTCTGTATCGGTGGCTTGTAGGCTATGCGTGGAAGCCAGGAGATGCTAAATGTGTTTATGTTAATTAACTGCCAATTACCATGAGACTGGCAGTTATTTGCATGACAATCACCGGCTGACAAAATGTCATGACCGCCACAGCCCTAGTGTTCACACCCCTGAGTCAATACATGTTATAATCACCTTTGGCAGCTGTGAGTCTTTCTGGGTAAGTCTCTAAGAGCTTTGCACAAGTGGATTGTACAATATTTGCACATTAATTATTTTTTAAATTCTTCAAGCTCTGTCAAATTGATTGTTGATCATTGCTAGACAGCCATTTTCAAGTCTTGCCATAGATTTTCAAGCCGGTTTATGTCAAAACTGTAACTAGGCCACTCAGGAACATTCAATGTCATCTTGGTAAGCAACTCCAGTGTAAATTTGGCCTTGTGTTTTAGGTTATTGTCCTGCTGAAAGGTGAATTAGTCTCCCAGTGTCTGTTGGAAAGCAGACTGAACCAGGTTTTCCTTTAAGATTGTGCCTGTGCTTATAGCTCTATTCCGTTTCTTTATATCAAAAAAATACCCTAGTCCTTGCCGATGACGAGCATACCCATAACATGATGCAGCCACCACCATGCTTGAAAATATGAAGTGGTACTCAGTGATGTGTTGTATTTGATTTGCCCCAAACATAACGCTTTGTATTCAGGACATAAAGTTAATTTCTCAGATGTTTTTGTTTTGTTTTACTTTAGTGCCTCATTCCTTATTCTGTACAGGCTTCCTTCATTTCACTTCATTTAGGTTAGTATAGTGGATTAACTGCAATGTTGTTTATCCACCCTCAGTTTTCTCCTATCACAACCATTAAACTCTGTAACTGTTTTAAAGTCACAATTGGCCTCAAAGTGAAATTCCTGAGCAGTTTCCTTCCTCTCCAGCAACTAAGTTAGGAAGAATGCCTGTATCTTTGTAGTGACTGGGTGTATTGATAAACCACTTATATAACATCTTGTCATAGTGTTGTGGGAACAAAGTTAAATCTGTTAGATAGGTAACTCTTGGAGCCACAGTGTCTGAATGCCAGGGATTCCAGTATGTCGAGGGAGCTTACTCGTGTTTATCTTAGAATGATTGATAGATGGAATATATTGACTTGGGTACAAGGTAATAACATCATAATGGGGAGTGTCCACTGATGGTTTTTTATTTATTTATTTTTATTTCACCTTTATTTAACCAGGTAAGCCAGTTGAGAACAAGTTCTCATTTACAACTGTGACCTGGCCAAGATAAAGCAAAGCAGTGCGATAAAAACAACACAGAGCTACATATGGGGTAAAAAACATAAAGTCAAAAATACAACAGAATATATATATACAGTGTGTGCAAATGTAGCAAGTTATGGAGGTAAGGCAATAAATAGGCTATAGTGCAAAATAATTACAATTAGTATTAACACTGGAATGCTAGTTGTGCAAGAGATTATGTGCAAATAGAGATACTGGGGTGCAAAAGAGCAAAATAAATAACAATATAGGGATGAGGTAGTTGGGTGGGCTAATTTCAGATGGGCTGTGTACAGGTGCAGTGATCGGTAAGGTGCTCTGACAACTGATGCTTAAAGTTAGTGAGGGAGATAAGAGTCTCCAGCTTCAGAGATTTTTGCAATTCGTTCCAGTCATTGGCAGCAGAGAACTGGAAGGAATGGCGGCCAAAGGAGGTGTTGGCTTTGGGAATGACCAGTGAGATATACCTGCTGGAGCGTAGACTACGGGTGGGTGCTGCTATGTTGACCAATGAGCTAAGATAAGGCAGGGATTTGCCTAGCAGTGATTTATAGATGGCCTGGAGCCAGTGGGTTTGACGACGAAAATGTAGTGAGGACCAGCCAACAAGAGCGCACAGGTCACAGTGGTGTGTAGCGTATGGGGCTTTGGAGAAAAAACGGATGGCACTGTGATAGACTACATCCAATTTGCTGAGTAGAGTGTTGGAGGCTATTTTGTAAATGACCGCCGAAGTCAAGGATCGGTAGGATAGTCAGTTTTACGAGGGCATGTTTGGCAGCATGAGTGAAGGAGGCTTTGTTGCGAAATAGGAAGCCGATTCTAGATTTAACATTGGATTGGAGATTCTTTATGTGAGTCTGGAAGGAGAGTTTACAGTCTAACCAGACACCTAGGTATTTGTAGTTGTCCACATACTCTAGGTCAGACCCGTCAAGAGTGGTGATTCTAGTCGGGTGGGCGGGTGCCAGCAGCGTTCGATTGAAAAGCATGCATTTAGTTTTACTAGTGTTTAAGAGCAGTTGGAGGCTACTGAAGGAGTGTTGTATGGCATTGAAGCTCGTTTGGAGGTTTGTTACACAGTGTCCAATGAAGGGCCAGATGTATACAAAATGGTGTCGTCTGCGTAGAGGTGGATCTGAGAGTCACCAGCAGCAAGAGCGACATCATTGATATACACGGAGAAAAGTGTTGGCCCAAGAATTGAACCCTGTGGCACCCCCATAGAGACTGCCATAGGTCCAGACAACAGGCCCTCCGATTTGACACACTGAACTCTATCTGAGAAGTAGTTGGTGAACCAGGCGAGGCAGTCATTTGAGAAACCAAGACTATTTAGTCTGCCAATCAGAATGCGGTGGTTGACAGAGTCGAAAGCCTTGGCCAGGTCGATGAAGACGGCTGCACAGTACTGTTTATTATCAATCGCGGTTATAATATCGTTTAGGACCTTGAGCGTGGCTGAAATCCACCCATGACCAGCTCGGAAACCGGATTACATAGCGGTGACGGTACGGTGGTATTCGAAATGGTCGGTTATCTGTTTGTTAACTTGGCTTTCAAATACTTTCGAAAGGAAGGGCAGGATGGATATAGGTCTGTAGCAGTTTGGATCTAGAGTGTCACCCCCTTTGAAGAGGGGGATGACCGCGGCAGCTTTCCAATCTCTGGGGATCTCAGACCTTATGAAAGAGAGGTTGAACAGACTAGTAATAGGGGTTGCGACAATTTCGGCGGTTAGTTTTAGAAAGAAAGGGTCCAGATTGTCTAGCCCAGCTGATTTGTAGGGGTCCAGAATTTGCAGCTCTTTCAAAACGTCTGCTGGTTGGTTACCAGATGTTGTTGAAGAAACGTGAAACATGAAGTATATAACTGAGAGATTTCCTTTGTTCAATAGTTCGAATGACAAGAGGCAACGCATGTGCCATTTGTTATGCGAACCCGGTACCGTATCTATTAAATACTTTGCATCAACGCTCCATATAATTGTTTAAGTATATTCTTGCATTCTGAATTACTTGATACCAGAGAAACTTATCATAACAGATTGGCGTCTACGAACGGGATACAGTTTCATCCTAGCTGACAGGTGAGCAGACTTTCATTTTTTGGGGATTTTGTCAAACTCTGTTTATCTGTGGTAAGGCTTAGCTGTAACAAACGTTTAAAATTCAATATTTTAAAAGGGGGAAGATTAGTTGTATTGAGTTGTTTAATGAGATGTAGGGAGAAATATCAAATTAGACAATGAGATGGTGCATTGATTCAAAACAGGGTGTGTTCAGAGTAATGAGTAAAAACAACAGAGGACAAGGAGAGTGGGTTTAACAAGATTGGGCACAGGGTCCTTGAATGTGTACGACATCATAAAAGATAGAAAAATGTTGAGTCCTTTGGTGTGTAAGAATCATCATAAAGTGTTAGGTTTGAGTAAAGGTTAGAGTCCTTTGTTACGAGGTTCAAGTCCTAAACAAGCTTTGTTAAAGGTTGGAGTCCTTTTGTTACAGGTTTGAGTCCTTTCATGTTTATAAACATCATAAAGAATGGGTTTGAGGCCTATGTTCAGTCCGCTGAGAGTTAGAGTACCTTGGTGAAGGGAGAATTAGTCCTTTGTGACTTACACAAGACGGGCGAGAGAGAGAGAGAAAACCATAACTAATACAGCAACTACAATTAATAATAATTGAATCATGGCATCAGTGATTAAATAATGAATACAATTAAATAAATACAACTTTTTAAAAAAGATCAAGGTGGGGATTTGATTCAATTTTTTTGTTACTAATATGAACTAATAAAAATAAAAAATAAACACAGGGAGCCAACTCAGTAGACCGGTATCTGGCAGGACAGTGACGATTAAGAATCAATCAGAACTTGATTTACCTCGAAAGGAACGAAAGGCAATTACCAAATTATTGCAGACAAATCTCTATGTCTCTTTCAAAAGTATCGAAAATCAGACCCCCGCGTGAATGGATGTTACTTAAATTAGGCTTTTTCTATGTGGAATCATATCTTAGTGATTTATCAGCATGGACAGATAATGAGTATTCTCAAGATGGTAGTTTTAAAAGGGATACATATCAGGTAGCACAAAAATATATCATTGATAATACAGCCGTAAGCAACCTGAAATGAGATTTAGATTATATGACAGAGGTGTATAAAGCATGGGATTTAATGAGCGCACAGTGGCCGGTTTATATAATTAGGAAGGATAAAAAATCAGTTAGAAAATTAAGTAATTTAGCAATGGAACAACATAATCTACCTATTGAAAAGAGTCTATAAAAGGATATGACAATATGAAAGGAATTTATCCACAGTTAGCGAACTCTATTCAGCCTCCAGCTTATAGTACAGAAGACGACGTAGAAGAGGATAGCGACATTTATGATTGGTTATTTATAGAATCTTATGGATGTCAGGCTAAGAAAAAAAGTACTCCTAAAATCAGTTCACCTTCATGTTTCCTATAGTTAAAACAGATTTTGAGATAAGACAGTGGCGTGAGGAATGTAGGGCATTGTGGTTACAACAATTTAGTAGAGCTTTCGAAACGGTAGAAAGAAGGTTTAGGGGTAATGCAGGATGAATAGACATTGAAAAAGGGAAATATACTAGAGAAAGTATGGAGAGTGAATAAAAAAATACATTTACAATAGTCAGACAAAGCCAAAACGTCGATTTAAACGATAGGATTAGTAAATACAATTATGGATTTTTTTCGTTGAAGCAGTGGAACGATACCAAATAGAAAAAAAAGATTACACTTGATCCATCCTCCGTAGTTCAGCCAAAGGATATAAAAGAGTTTTATCTGGTTTTTCGGACAATTAAGTGAAAATTATTTCTCAAAAAGTTGAATTGATTGTGGATGATTTGGCAAGAAGAGATAGAAATAGACAATATGAAGAGGATAATATACAGGAGGGCGAAGTGATGGCACCACTGTTAGTTATGGAAGACACGGTTTTGGATAAGCCGCTTACTTTAGCCGAAATTTCTCAGATTACGAAAGATGCATCGCCGCCATTAATCAACCCACTAGGATTTATAAATTGAAAATGGGTCGTGGATGGGTATTCCAGCATGACAATGACCCAAAACACACGGCCAAGGCCACAAAGGAGTGGCTCAAGAAGAAGCACATTAAGGTCCTGGAGTGGCCTAGCCAGTCTCCAGACCTTAATCCCATACAAAATCTGTGGAGGTAGCTGAAGGTTCGAGTTGCCAAACATCAGCCTCGAAACCTTAATGACTTGGAGAATATCTGCAAAGAGGAGTGGGACAAAATCCCTCCTGAGATGTGTGCAAACCTGGTGGCCAACAACAAGAAACGTCTGACCTCTGTGATTGCCAACAAGGGTTTTGCCACCAAGTACTAAGTCATGTTTTGCAGAGGGGTCAAATACTTATTTCCCTCATTAAAATGCAAATCAATTTATAACATTCTTGACATGCGTTTTTCTGGATTTTTGTTGTTGTTATTCTGTCTCTCACTGTTCAATAAACCTACCAATAAAATTATAGACTGATCATGTCTTTGTCAGTGGGCAAACGTACAAAATCAGCAGGGGATCAAATACTTTTTTCCCTCACTGTATGTCTAGGATTTGATCTTGATTATAGTGTTGTATTATTCTTACTCAACTGAGGATTTATTTCCTTATTGGGCGATGCCACTTCAGGGGTCAGAAAGATTGCCAACCCTATGCATTCTTGCCTATCAGTATGTATTAAACACTCATCCTGCAATGGGAGTAAAATCAGTCAGACCGATAATTTTGCCAAATAACATTTACATAGGCAAAACTAATAACATGATAATAAAGAATGATGGGATTCTTCATAAGATGTCTCAATATGTTATTTATTCTAACATAAATACAGACAGGAGAATGGGATAGATTTGTATAAGGTTCATTCAACCATATTTGTGATACCGGAACATTTTCCATCTGTTACTGGATGTACTATTTTCTATAATAGACATGTAATACAAGTACCTAGTGAATTATCAATTGTACCTACTAAAGTATCAGCTATGATTAATGCATCTTTGGTATTTGATGTGTGTGTAAAGGTACGACAGAGGGATGAGTTTTCAGTAATGGATATTGGGTTTTTGAAAACTTCTCAATGTCTCATGATGTTTGAGGATATGGGAGAAGGCTATCGCATTTCAAAACGAGGAAGCCTACCGATTCCAGTTTTTTTTTTTGGTGTTGTGGAAATAATATATGGACTAATCTTCCTCCACTATTCAGGGGAATATGTGGAGTGTGTACTTTAAACGACCTTCTCTATGTGATTCAGCCTGTTGAATTTGTCTATAAAAACATTACGGGACGATTTAGAAGGGAGACTTCAGAATGTATGGGTTATGTACATTTAAGGAATTCGAATCCGATTGATTTCGCTACTAGATACTATGGAATGCCTCAAGATTTTAGAATATTTACACGTACTCAGTTGGTTTTTAAGACTATTTTTGGGAATACGGAATTACAATATTCCAACCATTATCTCATAGCATTGATGCATCATGATGTTGCTAGAGTGGCTAATGCAACCGTCATGGGTTTTCAAGCAATTGGGTCTGAAATGGCACTCATTAGATAATCGCATAGCATTGGATGCTATTACAGCAGCGCAAGGGGGTGTGTGTGCGATTGTAGGCGGAGATACATGTTGCACATACTTACCATCTGATTCGGAAGGTCTTGGGAATTTAACTAAAGCTATGGGAAATAATAGAGAAATACAGGAGGGAATAAGGAATATGAATAGGGATGCAAAAATATTAGGGGTATATAGCAATTTGAACGCTGTTGAAGTCTTTTCACGTTTCTTTAGTGGTAATTCAATAGGAACATGGATGGCAAGCATTCTAGGTCCCTTAGTGGCAATTGTACTTATTGTAGTTATAGTTATGGGGTGCTGTTTTCCCATATTTCGGGGGTTGATTTTGAGATCTGTACAAACGATTACTAACATGCCAGTGATTACAGCTAGAGATGTATCAGTCAATATTAATGCAAGGAGGGAAAGTACAAATTCTTCATCTATATCAACTTATTCAAGTGTAGAGTCCATTGATAATGTTGATTGAGGATTTGAAAATGATGTGGGAATGGTATAACGTTGAATATAAGGTCTACAGGATTGAACATGTGGAAACTGGACTACCTCAGTCGAACAGATAGCGCCCCAAGTGACCAGAGAAATGCTTGGGGTTCCTTTGAATCAAGAAAATGAAGACTGAAGTTATTTTTATTGGGATATATTTATCTACCTATAATTTAGTTTACATGTAACTTAGAAATGGTCATGAATCAATGTATTTTCTTGGATGATGTCATGATGTACAACATTCATTGTAAGTATGTTTTTCTTGTATGGTCTATGTGGCATTTTTCCCTATGTATAATTGAGGTTTTGCTTACATAGCTTATTATTGATATTTTACTCAGACTGACTCCATAGAGGTTTGAGAGGTTTTATTTTGCATGTGCTAGGTGACTGAGAATGTATACCTTTATTGATTAAATATATTGAGATTCTGGTTGGATTCAGGTATGGAAGGTAGAGGGGGATGAATTCTCAGGTATCTAGCATCGTTTAGGCTCTAATCTTATATCTATACTACTGATTGGAGAACATTTTAGTTGATATTAAGTTTTATGTGAATTGTTGGGTTTAAGTAATGTTATACAAGGGGAATTTTACTTACCACAAAATTAAAAAGAAATGGGGGATTGATATAACGTCTTGTCATAGTGTCGTGGGAACAACGTTCAATCTGTTAGATAGGTAACTCTTGGTGCCACAGAGTCTGAATGCCAGGGATTCCAGTATGTCGAGGGAGCTTACTCGTGTTTATCTTAGAATGATTGATGGATGGAATATACTGACTTGGGTACAAGGTAATAACATCATAATGGAGAGTGTCCACTGATGGTTACCAGATGTTGTTCAAGAAACGTGTAACATGAAGTATATAACTGAGAGATTTCCTTTGTTCAGGAGTTCGAATGACAAGAGGCAACGCATGTGCCGTTTGTTATGCGAACCCGGTACCGTATCTATTAAAGACTTTGCATCAACTCTCCATATACAGTGGGGGAAAAAAGTACTTAGTCAGCCACCAATTGTGCAAGTTCTCCCACTTAAAAAGATGAGAGAGGCCTGTAATTTTCATCATAGGTACATGTCAACTATGGCAGACAAAATGAGAAAAAATTATCCAGAAAATCACATTGCAGGATTTTTTATGAATTTTTTGCAAATTATGGTGGAAAATAAGTATTTGGTCACCTACAAACAAGCAAGATTTCTGGCTCTCACAGACCTGTAACTTCTTCTTTAAGAGGCTCCTCTGTCCTCCACTCGTTACCTGTATTAATGGCACCTGTTTGAACTCGTTATCAATATAAAAGACACCTGTCCACAACCTCAAACAGTCACACTCCAAACTCCACTATGGCCAAGACCAAAGAGCTATCAAAGGACACCAGAAACAAAATTGTAGACCTGCACCAGGCTGGGAAGACTGAATCTGCAATAGGTAAGCAGCTTGGTTTGAAGAAATCAACTGTGGGAGCAATTATTAGGAAATGGAAGACATACAAGACCACTGATAATCTCCCTCGATCTGGGGCTCCACGCAAGATCTCACCCCGTCGGGTCAAAATGATCACAAGACTGGTGAGCAAAAATCCCAGAACCACACGGGGGGACCTAGTGAATGACCTGCAGAGAGCTGGGACCAAAGTAACAAAGCCTACCATCAGTAACACACTACGCCGCCAGGGACTCAAATCCTGCAGTGCCAGACGTGTCCCCCTGCTTAAGCCAGTACATGTCCAGGCCCGTCTGAAGTTTGCTAGAGTGCATTTGGATGATCCAGAAGAGGATTGGGAGAATGTCATATGGTCAGATGAAACCAAAATATAACTTTTTGGTAAAAACTCAACTCGTCGTGTTTGGAGGACAAAGAATGCTGAGTTGCATCCAAATAACACCATACCTACTGTGAAGCATGGGGGTGGAAACATCATGCTTTGGGGCTGTTTTTCTGCAAAGGGACCAGGCCGACTGATCCGTGTAAAGGAAAGAATGAATGGGGCCATGTATCGTGAGATTTTGAGTGAAAACCTCCTTCCATCAGCAAGGGCATTGAAGATGAAACGTGGCTGGGTCTTTCAGCATGACAATGATCCCAAACACACCGCCAGGCAACGAAGGAGTGGCTTCGTAAGAAGCATTTCAAGGTCCTGGAGTGGCCTAGCCAGTCTCCAGATGTCAACCCCATAGAAAATCTTTGGAGGGAGTTGAAAGTCTGTGTTGCCCAGCGACAGCCCCAAAACATCACTGCTCTAGAGGAGATCTGCATGGAGGAATGGGCCAAAATACCAGCAACAGTGTGTGAAAACCTTGTGAAGACTTACAGAAAACGTTTGACCTGTGTCATTGCCAACAAAGGGTATATAACAAAGTATTGAGAAACTTTTGTTATTGACCAAATACTTATTTTCCACCATAATTTGCAAATAAATTCATAAAAAATCCTACAATGTCATTTTCTGGATTTTTTTTAAATTTTTTTCTGTCATAGTTGACGTGTACCTATGATGAAAATTACAGGCCTCTCCCATCTTTTTAAGTGGGAGAACTTGCACAATTGGTGGCTGACTAAATAATTTTATTCCCCACTGTAATTGTTTAAGTATAGTCTTGCATCCTGAATTACTTGTTACCAGAGAAACTCATCATAACAACCACCCAAAGTGTAATTAGTAACTTCACTGTGCCATATGTGTCCTTCTTTGCGAGGCATTGGAAAACCTCCCTGGTCTTTGTGGTTGAATCTGTGTTTGAACTTCACTGCTTGACTGAGGGACCTTACAATATGTGTGGGGTACAGAGATGAGGTAGTCGTTCAACAATCATGTTAAAAACTATTATTGCACACAATGAGTCCATGCAACTTATTAACTGACTTGTTAAGCAAATGTTTACTCCTGAACCTATTTGAGCTTTCCATTTTTCATTAATAAAAAAATATATATATTACATTGACATTATGGGGGTGTAAGCCAGTTACACAAAAATTATGTGGAAAAAATAAGGGGTGTGAATACTTTCTGAAGTATACCAAACATTAGGAACACCTTCCTAATATTGAGTTGCACGATGGATTCAGTGTGATGGTGTAGGCTATATTTCATGGATTTATTTGATTTTTTGAAATGTAGATGTTCCAAAGGTCTGCATTAGTGGCATGTAGGCTATGCGTGGAAGCCAAGAGATGCTTAATGTGTTTATGTTAATTAATGGTAAATTACAGTGAGACCGGCAGTTATTTGCTTGACAATCACCGGCTGACAAAATTTCATGACCGCCACAGCCCTACTCCTGGCACCTACTACCATACCCAGTTCAAAGGCACTTAAATATTTTGTCTTGCCCATTCACCTTCTGAATGGCACACATACATCCATGCCTCAATTGTCTCAAGGCTTAGAAATCCTTCTTTAACCTGTCTCCTCCCCTGATTGAAATGGATTTAACAAGTGACATCAATAAGGGATCATAGCTTTCACCTGGAGCAGATGTTCTTAATGTTTTGTATACTGAGTGTATATGGGCCTTCTGTGCCTACCAGGACATAGCATGGTTGTGATTTATTGTTGTGGTCTATTGTTGATTGTTGGCACATCCTAATGGCAATCCTTCCATTCTCATGTCATATCCACTTTCCTGTCCGGGATTGACGAGCGCCAGAGTCATTCTGTTGTTTTCTCAGAGGACCAAATCAATTATGATCTTTTGTTTTTGTTGTGTGTGAACAGCAGTTCACTGTAGAGTCATTTTTGTATAACAGTTGTTGTTATTTGAAACCACCTCTGGTTGGATAGCCTGCACACAATGTTGACAGCTCCACTTTGTCTACTTGAAGAAAACAGGCCAGGGGTATGTTGTTATTTGCCTGGAGAATCTGGTGTGTGTGTTTTTGTGTGCATTCTTGCGTGTGTGTTGAGAGGAGAGGGAGGGCTGCCCATGCAGCTAACGATCGATCACATGCGTAGAACCAGGCTAAGTGAATTAGAAGAATCAGGACGGATAGGGATAGGGCTGATGTAACATAGGTGCACATGAGACACTTTGGTGCAACACTTTTGTCTCCTGTTTTATTTTTATTTTTTTAAGTATGAAACTTCAGTATGAAGGATGACACTTCAATATTTTTTTAGTTCTGCAACATCAGAACTCTAGATGAGAAGTGTGCGAATTTTCATTTATCTTGCAGGTTGAATTTATTATGTAATAATAATTAAAGTTATGTTTTATGTGTTTCCGATTCCTCAGGCTATCTGTGGTCGTCTCTGTTGATACATCTGAGAGAATTATCTCCGATGTGGAAATGCAAAGCATTGTGGGTGGAGGTGTAAATGATTTATGCTAATTTGAATCGAGCCCAGCCTACACTCTGTGCTGCTGAGTCAATGGATACAGATGGTGAAGCTCACTTTTCGCTTGCCAGTGATGATGAACTATCTGATTCACATTCCAGATTCTGCCTCATTGGCAGTCATTGGATCCAAGTTAGCCTGATAAAACTCAGTATTATTTTTAGTTTATCACTTGGCATTAGGTTATACAGAGCCTTTCCAGCTTTCAAGATGGACCAAATTAAACCCTTTAGAACCCATAGCTGCAGTAAACGGCCTTCGGCCTTTCTTTAAATTACTATAGCGGCAATATCACAAAATTAACTTGCTAACAACCTGTTGTCGTATTCGCGTGGCTGTTGTCATCAACCAGAAACAGGGCATGCTGTCATTTTACAAAAAAATAAAACGTTAAATTACAGTGCCGAAGCAGCCACGACTTTTCACTGTGGAAGAGGATGTATCTATATTGGTTGGTGAAATGGATTCGGACACTTCCTTGCACTTTGAAAGCGTATCACATAATTTAATATGGAAACCCCTAAGAGGTGATTATTAGGAAGAGAGTATATGTATGGTTGAGAAAAAGAAAGAGAGGAAGGAAGAGAGAGACAGTGTGAAAAGGAGAGGGAGGAGAGAGAGAGATATGTTCCTGACCACAATTGTATCCTAATTGTTGCTCCTCTCTCTCTCTCTCTCTCTCTCTCTCTCTCTCTCTTTCTCTCTCTCGTCCTTTGTTACTCTGTTCCTCTAGGTCAGTGAAAAGGAGGGAAGTGATGTGGAGAGTCAGGGCTCAGCAGCAGAAGGCAGGGAGGAAGATGAGTTATAGATTATTGGAGGGAAAGAGATGTGGAGCGAGGAGGAAGAGGAGGGAGGAGTGGAGCGAGAGGGAAGTGGAGGGAGAGTGAAGTGGAGGGAGAGAGGAAGAGCAGAGTGAAGAGGAGGGAAAGTGGAGGGAGAGGAACATGGAGAGGAGGAGGAAGAGGGAGAGGAGGTTCGTGCATTCACTTTGTGATCCTGCCACTGTAGCCATCACAGTTGTAACTCATAATTTGAAAGTTCGAAGAGCGCAAGAGGTGATGTGTTGTGTGATGTGTATCTGGAGTGGACGCAGGGCAAAGGGTGGGAGATGTGTAGAAACCTCCTTTGGGTGCTCTACGTGTTCTGTGCTACTTTGCAGGATGGGGCCATGCTTCCAGAAGTTCCATGACATGTTGTAGGCTAAATGCAAACACAAAGGTGACAGTGTGAAATATGAATTTGTCCTACAAATCTTTTATTGTCTCTGAACAGCTGTTGTGTTTTGTGTCTTCTCTCTGTATTTGTCTCTATCTAATACTTGTTGCATCACTGAATTGTTGTCAAAGTAAGCTACTATTTCTACATTTTGTGTCAGGCCTGGTCTGTACTAAATCTTAATGAGATAGGTTACCTACATTTTGAAATAGTCTCTGAATAGTTGTTTGCATTTTTACATTGTCACAGAAGTAAGAATTGTTGTCAATCCAATAGCCTATTTTGTGTGGGTTTTGAAATACTTTCTGAATATTGTCCTCTGGTCACATACCAAAAGAGAGGTATGTGTATCTCTTCAGCTAGCTGTTGTAAGTAATCAACACAATCAACTATATTATCTCCACCTATGCTATGGTGAGTTGATGTGTGTCCCAAATAAACATAATGTTTAATAACAGATTTTCTATTTTTGTATTATTTTGGATATTCTCCCTCCTCTCACAGACACCAAGCTCCACCAAAACCCTTCAGACATCAAAGCGCCTGGACCAACAACAGACAGTAAGCATTTCACGGTAAAGTCTACAGCTGTTGTATTTGATGCATGTGATGAATAAAATGTTATTTGACTGCTAGCATGACTAACCAAGTCTATGTCTCCTGAGTGGCGCAGTGGTCTAAGGCACTGCATCGCAGTGCTAACTGTGCCACTAGAGATCCTGGTTCGTATCCAGGCTCTGTCGCAGCCGGTCGCAACCGGGAGACTCATGGGCGGCGCACAATTGGCCCAGCGTCGTCCAGGGTAGGGGAGGGAATGGCCGGCAGGGATGTAGCTCAGTTGATAGAGCATGGCGTTTGCAACGCCAGGGTTGTGGGTTCGATTCCCACGGGGGGCCAGTATAAAAAAATATGTATTCACTAACTGTAAGTTGCTCTGGATAAGAGCGTCTGCTAAATGACTAAAATGTAAAATGTAAAAAAATTGTCCCTTAGCTCAGTGGTTCTCTCTCTTTTTTGGTTACTGTACCCAGTGGTGACCCGTCATTCAGAACATCATATATTTATTTTTCTTCTGCTTTTCATGTTATTTTGGCATTAATACGTGTCAGTTTGCAAACAAAAAAATAAATACATAATAATTGAGTTAATAAAGCCACATACAAACATGGTCTCTTTTTTGCTTTCTTGAGTAAGGCAGCTCCAAAATGCAGGTGTTTCAGCCTAGCTCAGTGTTTTCTGTGGTGGTGGGGCAGCAAGCGGAAAATACGGAGCGTAGGGGTTGGTAATGTTCTCTAGTTGCGCCGTGATTGGCTCAGTGTTCTGTCATTCATAGGGGCACTAAGTCACCGCAAAATCTACAGGAGAGCTCGAAAATTCAAGCCCCTTGGGTGCTGCCATAGAGTTGCAGTTGAAGTCGGAGGTTTACATACACCTTAGCCAAATACATTTAAACTTAGTTTTTCACAATTCCTGACATTAAATCCTAGTAAAAATGCCCTGTCTTAGGTCAGTTAGGATCACCACTTTATTTTACGAATGTGAAATGTCAGAATAATAGTAGAGGGAATGATTTATTTAAGCTTTTATTTATTTCATCACATTCCCAGTGGGTCAGAAGTTTACATACACTCAATTAGTATTTGGTAGCATTGCCTTTAAATTGTTTAACTTGGGTCAAACGTTTCGGGTAGCCTTCCACAAGCTTCCCACAGTAAGTTGGGTGAATTTTGGCCCATTCCTCCTGACAGAGCTGGTGTAACTGAGTCAGGTTTGTAGGCCTCCTTGCTCACACTTACTTTTTCAGTTCTGCCCACACATTTTCTATAGGATTGAGGTCAGGGCTTTGTGATGGCCACTCCAATACATTGACTTTGTTGGCCTTAAGCCATTTTGCCACAACTTTGGAAGTATGCTTGGGGTTATTGTCTATTTGGAAGACCCATTTGCGCCCAAGCTTTAACTTCCTGACTGATGTCTTGAGATGTTGCTTCAATATATCCACATAATTTTCCTTCCTCATGATGCCTTCTATTTTGTGAAGTGCACCAGGCCCTCCTACAGCAAAGCACCCCCACAGCATGATGCTGCCACCCCCGTGCTTCATGGTTGGGATGGTGTTCTTCGGCTTGCAAGCGTTCCCCTTTTTCCTCCAAACATAACAATGGTCATTATGGGCAAACAGTTCTATTTTTGTGTCATCAGACCAGAGGAAATTTCTCCAAAAAGTACAATCTTTGTCCCCATGTGCAGTTGCAAACCGTAGTCTGGCTTTTTTATGGCCGTTTTGGAGCAGTGGCTTCTTCCTTGCTGAGTGGCCTTTCAAGTTATGTCAATATAGGACTCTTTTTACTGTGGATATAGATAATTTTGTACCTGTTTCCTCCAGCATCTTCACATGGTCCTTTGATGTTGTTCTGGGATTGATTTGCACTTTTCGCACCAGAGTACGTTCATCTCTAGGAGACAGAACGCGTCTCATTCCTGAGCGGTATGACGGCTGTGTGGTCCCATGATGTTTATACTTGCATACTATTGTTTGTACAGATTAACGTGGTACCTTCAGGCGTTTGGAAATTGCTTCCAAGGATGAACCAGACTTGTGAAGGTCTACAAATTTTTTTCTGAGGTCTTGGCTGATTTATTTTGATTTTTCCATGATGTCAAGCAAAGAGGCACTGAGTTTGATGGTAGGCCTTGAAATACATCCACAGGTACACCTCCAATTGACTCAATTTATGTCAATTAGCCTACCAGAAGCTTCTAAAGTCATTTTCTGGAATTTTCCAAGCTGTTTAAAGGCACAGTCAATTTGTATGTAAACTTCTGACCCACCGGAATTGTGTTACAGTGAATTATAAGTGAAATAATCTGTCTATAAACAATTGTTGGAAAAATTAATTGTGTCATGCACAAAGTATATGTCCTAACCGACTTGCCAAAACTATAGTTTGTTAACAAGAAATTTGTGGAGTGGTTGAAAAACTAGTTTTAATGACACCAACCTAAGTGTATGTAAACTTCCGACTTCAACTGTACATTAGAAGTGCCCATCCAAGAATGGTCAAGGTCATTGGCCACAGATAAAATTACATCAAGTCACGTTATATCTATTGTAGCTTTGATTGGACTGATCATCTCAACATCATACTTTCAAAATCTTAGCTAGCAAACTAGCAGTCATCATCATGAATCAAGTCGACAATCTACTGGCAAATCCTTTTCAATCCTTGTCATATGAAGAGAAATTATGAAGAGAAATTATAGATAAAACTTATCGGTGCTCATCGGCCATTGGACATAAACATTACACAACAAGTTGGAAATCGCAAATTCAACAATGAGTGGTTTGGAAGGAATCAGTGGGTAGCTGCATGCATTACAAAGCAATCACTAGCCTGCTATTCAGTGGAGTGGATGTGTGGTCCTAGTCTAGGTTTAAGTGTCTATTTCTCAAGCTTAAAAGGATAAACATTCAACATTGGCCATGCTGTCAATTCAGCATGACTTCTGCCGCATTCAAAACAACTGGAAACTCGGGAACTGGGAAATCTCAGACTTCAGTGAGTTCAAGACAACTGGGAACTCGGAAAAAAATGAGCGCCGACTAGGAAATAAGTTTTGAACGGTCATCCAAATTGGAATCCTAAGTCGGGAACTCTGGCCTCTTTCTAGAGCTCCGACCTGAAGATCACTGATGTCATGATTCAACCTTGTTTTTTTCCCAAGATCCCAGTTGTCTTGAAAGTACCATAAATCCAGAGAATGCCAGACTTTGATGACAAAGTTTGATTAAAAGATTTGCCCACGAAGGTCTTCGCCTAAAGTAAATTGATGTTTTGCCATACTTATATAATTACTCCTGTCTAAATAAAATACCTTCCCAGAGAGCTTGACTTAGCCACAGAGGATCATTAGCTTCTTTTATTAAAATAGCTGTGAATTGTTTCATATCACAAGTGCATAGGCCTATTTGGGAAGCCAGCAATTTGGGCAGCTCGCGTGGCAATAGGCCTAGCTGATTATTGAGTTGAGGCCGTCAGTGAAAAGCATGTAAAACGTGTGAAGATAATGTGTCTTGAGTATAATTTCAAAGAAGGGAAGGGGTGTGTGGTGAAGATATGGGTGTCTTTTCATTGAATTTAGCCTACTGTTAAACAATGAAAATAATGTACATTTTGCTGATTTTGGAGCAATACACATCTTAAACATGCTTTCTTGTGTTGTTTTAAATGTAGGAAATAAAGATTAGGCATACTATGATTTTATTAAACAACAATCAAGCATTGGTCAAAGATAAAAGATACAATTGTGTAGTAGGTTATTCACAGGGGTTAAAAAATAAAACCTATTTTAATATACAGTGCATTCGGAAAATATTCAGATCTCTTGACTTTTTCATATTTTGTTATGTTACAGCCTTATTCTAAAATGGATTAAATAGTCCCCCCCCCCCCCCCTCTCCTCAATCTACACACAATACCCCATAATGACAAAGGAAAAACTGGTTTTTAGACATTTTAGCTAATTTATATGAAATAAAACTGAAATATCACATTTACATAAGTATTCAGACCCTTTACTCAGTACTTTGTTGAAGCTCCTTTGGCAGTGATTACAGCCTCGAGTCTTCTTTGGTATGATGCTACAAGCTTGACACACTTGTATTTGGGGAGTTTCTCCCATTCTTCTCTGCAGATCCTCTCAAACGCTATCAGGTTGGATTGGGAGCGTCGCTGCACAACTATTTTCAGGTTTCTCCAGAGATGTTCGATCGGGTTGAAGTCCGGGCTCTGGCTGGGCCACACAAGGACATTCAGATACTTTTTCCGAAGCCACTCCTGCATTGTCTTTGCTGTGTGTTTAGGGGCGTTGTCCTGTTGGAAGGAGAACCTTCGCCCCAGTCTGAGGTCCTGAGTGCTCTGAAGCAGGTTTTTATCAAGGATCTCTCTGTACTTTTCTCTGTTCGTTTTCCCTTGATCCTGACTAGTCTCTCGGTCCCTGCTGCTGAAAAACATACCCACAGCATGATGCTGCCACCACCATGCTTCTATGTAGGGATGGTGCCAGGTTTCCTCGAGACGTGATGTTTGGTATTCAGGCCAAAGAGTTTAATCTTGGTTTCATCAGACCAGAGAATATTGTTTCTCATGGTCTGAGTCCTTTAGTTGCCTTTTGGCAAACTCCAAGCGGGCTGTCGTGCAATTTACTGAGGAGTGGCTTCTGTCTGGCCACTCTACCATAAAGGCCTAATTGGTGGAGTGCTGCAGAGATGTTTGTCCTTCTGGAAGGTTCTCCCATCTCCACAGAGGAACTCTGGAGATCTGTCAGAGTGACCATTGGGTTCTTGGTCACCTCCCTGACCAAGGCCCTTCTCCCCCTATATAAGGGAGTATAGTAGTACTTTAATAATCCCCAGTGGTAAAATCATGTGATAGGGGGTATAATAACCAAAAAAAGGGAGAGAACCACTGAGCTTCAATAATCCCCAAGGGTTAATCTCTGTAATAGGGCATACAGCAGGGCTGGCGCCAGAATGAATGAGTTTGATGGGCATTCTATTTCTATAGGCTGGCAAGTTTAAAAGGGAATTGCACTCAAACTATCTTTTGGCATTTTTTTTCATTAGTCCACTGTTGATACAGCAAAATGCATCATATGATGCAAACTACATCATCATGATGATGTGGCTGGAGACACCTTTCTTCTTAAAAGTCCAATAACTTGACAACTTGACTGCTGACATGCAAAACATGTTGGGACTGTATCAACAATGGACTAATGAAAACAATACCAAAATATACTTTTTGAGTGCAATTCCACTTTAAGTTAATAATTAAAAAATATATTTTACATAAGAACTTCAGCCAGTTTAGTCTAGATATGTTTGCTGCTGGTGTCTGACATCCTTTAATGGCTTGGACAAACTGTCCAAATAAATCTATGAAGTTGTTGTTAAACGAGGTGGTCTGGACAATCTCAGCTGCCCTGTCTGCTGCACTGGCTGCTACCTCATATTCACGCAGATGATTGAAGTGCTGATCCTGCTACTGACACTGGGCCTCAAGTGTCTCCAGGTATGAGGCTTCGGTCTCCCTCATGAAATTCAGGTATTCGCTGGTTGTGCTCGTAGTGTGTTTTCTCTTTCCTGGGAAAATACACTATACTGTATGTACACAAAAGTATGTGGACACCCCTTCAAATTAGTGGATTCGGCTGTTTCAGCCACACCCGTTGCTGACAGGTGTACGAAATCGAGCACAAAGCCATGCAATCTCCATAGACAAACATTGGCAGTAGAATGGCCTTACTGAAGAGCTCAGTAACTTTTCAATGTGGCACCATCAAAGGATGCCACCCTTCCAACAAGTCAGTTCATCACATTTCTGCCCTGCAAGAAATGTAATCAGTAATCAACTGCCTATGAACCAGATGTATACTGTTAGCACTGAGGCGGTGTGCCCTAGTAGGAAGTCCACTGTGTGCAGCTCACCCTGCACTAACAATTAGCATGAGCATATCTACTTCTGCTAAGCTTCCCAGTAAAGCAATGAAAACAAGTAAGCATCCCAGAAAAGTGCTCAAAATAACCCATGTTAACATATGTAGCTTAAACAAGGCTCATGAAATAAATTATTTGCTAGTAACAGATGATATTCATATTCTGACTATCTCTGAAACTCACTTAGATAATACCTTTGGTGATACAGTAGTAGCAATACAATGTTATAACATTTACAGAAAAGACAGAAATGTCAGTGGTGGAGGTGTTGCTGTTTATATTCAGAACCACATTGCTGTAAAGCTTAGAGAGGATCTCATATTAAATACTGTTGAAGTAATATGGCTACAGGTTCATCTGCCTCAAGTAAAGCCCATTCTGGTGGGAAGCTGCTATAGACCACCAAGTGCTAACAGTCAGTATCTGGATTACGTGTGAAATGCTTGATAATGTATGTGATATCGAGAGAGGTATATTTTCTGGGTGATTTAAATATTGACTGGCTTTCATCAAGCTGGCCACTCAAGAAAAAGCTTCAAACTGTAACCAGTGCCTGCAACTTGGTCCAGGTTATCAGTCAACCTACCAGGGTAGTTACAAACAGCACAAATGAAATCATCAACATGCAACGCATTTTTATTTGTATTTTTATTGATCACATCTATACTAATGCTTCAGAAATTTTATTGAAAGCAGTATCCAGATACATCAGATGTAGTGATCACAATATAGTAGCCATATCTAGGAAAACAAAAGTTCCAAAGTCTTGGCCTAATATACAGTCGTGGTCAAAAGTTTTGAGAATGACACAAATATTAATTTTCACACAGTCTGCTGCCTCAGTTTTTATGATGGCAATTTGCATATACTCCAGAATGTTATGAAGAGTGATCAGATGAATTGCAATTAATTGCAGTCCCTCTTTGCCATGAAAATGAACTTAATCCCCAAAAAACATTTCCACTGCATTCCAGCCCTGCCACAAAAGGACCAGCTGACATCATATCAGTGATTCTCTCGTTAACACAGGTGCGAGTGTCGACGAGGACAAGGCTGGAGATCACTCTGTCATGCTGATTGAGTTAGAACAGACTAGAAGCTTTAAAAGGAGGGTGGTGCTTGAAATCATTCACTAAACCCTAAACCTTAAGTAAATCTTGTCATAAATAATGTGGAAATTGAGCAAGTTGAGGTGACTAAACTGCTTGGAGTAACCCTGGATTGTAAACTGTCATGGTCAAAACATATTGATTCAACAGTAGCTAAGATGGGGAGAAGTCTATCCATAATAAAGCGCTGCTCTACCTTCTTAACAGCACTATCAATGAGGCAGGTCCTACAGGCCCTAGTTTTGTCGCATCTGAACTACTGTTCAGTCGTGCGGTCAGGTGCCACAAATATTGACTTAGGAAAATTGCAATTGGCTCAGAACAGGGCAGCACGGCTGTCCCTTGGATGTACACAGAGAGCTAACATTAATAATATGCATGTCAATCTCTCCTGGTTCAAAGTGGAGGAGAGATTGACTTCATCACTACTCGTATTTGTAAGAGGTATTGACTTGTTGAATGCACCGAGCTGTCTGTTTGAACTACTGGCACACAGCTCGGACACCCATGCATACCCCACAAGACATGCCACAAGAGGTCTCTTCACAGTCCCCAAGTCTGGAACAGACTATGGGAGTCATACAGTACTACATAGAGCCATGACTACATGGAACTCTATTCCACATCAAGTAACTGATGCAAGCAGTAAAATTAGATTTAAAAAACAGATAAAAATACACATTTTGCAACAGTGGGGACTGTGAAGCAACACAAACATAGGCACAGACACATGCATACACACACGATAACATAAGCACAATACACACACATACACATGGAGTTTGTATTGTAGATATGTGGTAGGGGTGGAGTAGGGGCCTGAGGGTACACAGTGTGTTGTGAAATCTGTGAATGTACTGTAATGTTTTTAAAATTGTATAACTGCCTTGGCATCAGCTAATGGGGATCCATAATAAATACAAATACAAACTATGCGTACCTGCCCGAACTGTGAAGTTTGGTGGAGGAGGAATAATGGCCTGGGGCAGTTTTTCATGTTTCGGGCTAGACCCCTTAGTTCTAGTGAAGGGAAATCTTAAAGCTACAGCATACAATGACATTGTAGATGATTCTATGCTTCCAAATTTGTGGCAACAGTTTGGGGAAGGCCCTTTCCTGTTTCAGCATGACAATGTCCAAATGCACAAAGCGAGGTCCATATAGAAATGGTTTGTCGAGATCGGTGTGGACGAACTTGACTGGCCTGCACAGAGCCTTGAGCTCAACCCCATCGAACACCTTTGGGATGAATTGGAACTCTGACTGCGAGTCAATCCTAATTGCACAACATCAGTGCCCGACCTCTCTAATGCTCTTGTGGCTGAATGGAAGCAAGTCCCTGCAGCAATGTTCCAACATGTAGTGGAAAGCCTTCGCATAAGAGTGGAGGCTGTTATAGCAGCAAAGGGGGACCAACTCCATATTAATGCCCATGATTTTGGAATGAGATGTTCGACGAGCAGGTGTCCACATACTTTTGTAGTGTATATAGGCAGAAGTAATGGTACCGGAATGATAAGGTACAGACTCCAACACAAATCTGTGGGCAGCTAGCGTGAGTGCAGTTTGTATTGTCTCATCAAATTTCTTAAGATCTTATCCAGTGTGGGGCCAACCAGATACACCAATGACGCAAATAATAAAGGTCTTGGGTCAGAATATGATTAATTGAATCAGTGTGACAGTTTTATATGTAAATTCATAGATCCACACTGTCTCCTTGAATAATGTTTAGAAACATAACACTGCCATGACAAAAGCCCTCTGTGGATGACATTGCCCACCCATGTTGAAGACAGCGAAATTGTGTGATTAGGGCTAAACAAGTGAACATGACAATCAATTGACATTGAACTGTTTACCAACCGAAAATGGACACTTGGTGCCTGGGCTGGGTGTGGAGAGCTCAGGGGTTTTCAGGAGCATTGATTGTGTCGATGGACCCTGGGTGTCTGAGAGTGCAGGGCTCTGAGGTTGTGGCTTCACTATTTGAGCATGTAGCTTCTTCTGAGTCTGTAGGTTCAGGAATGACCTCTGAAAAGTATGTTTGTTTGTATATTGTAAATTCGGATACTCCGGCTTACGTCAAACATATAGCTAAGTCCATGGCGTTGGCCTTCCATGGACGTTTATATGACAAGTTATCAACCCTGGTTCATATCTTGCGCAGTGTTCACTCTCAGACGCTACAGCTAGCTACGCTGAAGACATTGGTAGTTAGCTAGCTAACAATGTATTACCGTGTTGGTCATCGCTGCTTGGCATCATCATGGCTTTAAATATCGTAGTCTGATCCACTTTTGTTGTTGTGGTCTTTTATCTTTTTATATTCTAGTATGAGTTTCTTTATTTTTTCCCTGCACTGTTTTACTGACCTATGGACTCCCATCTCGGCTAATGTATCAAATGTTTTTGAAGACCTTTTCAATCCTGGAAGAATCCAGTTGCCTCTGGATGCTGGAGTCTGACCAGATGTTCAAAAGCGCTTGGACATCTCCAACTGACCAATTTGCTGCTTCCATTATTTGTTTTTAAATTGAGAGTTATTTGTTAGTGTATCTGTACCGTTTGTAGTCAGATTTTCCTTCTCTTATAAAAATGGCGCCAGTGGCTCATGCATGAGTATTAACAACATACGCAACACTGTGACATCATTGCGTGAGGCCAATCATTGAGTACGGGTATTTGGAACCCCACCCACCGGCCTACTTGGTTTGAGGTCAGGACCAGATATCAAACGAGGCTGAATATCCAGCTTGGTTCCAGGAATCAAGTGGGCCATGGGCAAATGGAAATGAAATAGGAACCCTGATATTCACAGCCCCGGCACGTCACTATCCTGCAGTGGAAAAGCGCCAAAACGACTATGAAACAGTCTGGTTTGCATCAAACATGCCATCTGGTTTTTCTTTTTCGATTCCAGATAGCTTATCAGGAACATGTGTAATGACAAATAACCTTCAGTTTCATGGAGGAAATGTACTAACTGTTTTCATTATAGATAGGGGCGGATATCAACATAATCTTAAACTGTATCAAGTCTTTACAGCGTTCAAAAATTATTCCATTTAGCACTGATTTAAAGTAGTTAAGTACATGTAGCTTTCCTCTTGGGTAATTGCATATTCACAGAAAGAAAATGTAAGAAGTTGCAGGTTTGATAGCTATATTACAAAGAGGATTTGCTGTCTATGTCTCAGAGGAATCGGTTAGAATTGCAAATTACAAAATTATATTGATAATCAGCCCCATGATTCCGCTTACCCAGGGAATTTGTACATGAACCAACTACATTATTGTGCAAATAATCAAGTGGGTGTCTGTTTAAGTGTGTGTGTGTGTGCATCACTTTATTACCTGTCTTGTCTGCTGGCTGGAAGTTGGGATGCCTGTCACCCTCTAAGGCCTAGCTAGTGGACGTGATCCAGAAAACTTCTCAGCCATGAATCTGGCCTGGCATATAATCAATGATGGGGCCCAACACCATCCAGCCTCAAGACACTGTATGTTAATGTTAAATAATGTGTGTGCATCTGTGTGTGTGTGCCTCTGTGTGTGTGTGTGTGTGACTGCACACATGCGCGCGTGTGTGTGAATGCACCTCTTGAGAGAACACACCTTGCTCTTCCTTAATAGCTTTGGCAAATGTGCCCCATTCCTCATTGAGCTGAAATGAGAAAGGCTGAGGTGGGGGTTGAGATGTTGGTGAGTCATTTTGTCAGGGATCAGGGGGGTTGCTAACAAATTCTGGACTCAACATGGTAGCAATGCATTTACTCAGAAAGATCACGACTCTGGGGACCTACTGTAGATATGCTCTGCTCTGTGTACACCCTTTATTCCTACAGTGGCCGGCAAATATATTGGCACCCTTAAATAAAACCTTATTTCTTCTCAAATATGTTTTAATTCAGAAAAAAACTTTTGATCTCCAGACATTGCAGAACCATTTATTTATTTTTTCACTTACGTTTACAATTTTAATTTACAAAAGAAAAACAAATGGCATGGACAAAACGATTAGCAGCCAAGAGCAAATATTTGTCTTTGGAGACCCAGTTTTTGGACTCTGGGATGAATAGTGGAATCTAAAACAGTGTAAAACATGTACAAAGCCCATAGTACCAGAGGCAGCAAAGCAACTCTGCAGCATGTTTGATTGTAGGCAGGGTGTTTTTTTATTTGAAAACTTTATTTGGTCATTGGTAACTGGGTCTCTGTCGGAGGTTGTGGGTCTCACAGCACGACGACCCCAAACACACATCAAAAAGGACCCAGGAAGGGTTCAAGAAGAAACACTAGACTGTTCTGTTGAGTCCCGATCTGAATCCCATCGAAAACCTTTGGTGAGATCTGGAAACAGCCGTTGGTGGAAGGCACCCCTCAAACATAGCAGAATTGGAGCAGTTTGCAGCTGAAGAGTGGGCCAAATGTCCTGTAGAAAGGTGCAGCAGGCTCAATGATGGATATAAGAAAGGGTTGTCAGCAGTTATCTTGGCCAAAGGCTGTGCAACCAACTGTTAGCTGTTGTGTGCTGATAATTATGTCCATGCCATTTTGTTTTTCTTTTCTAAATGAAAATTGCTAGCTTAAGTAAAAAAAATAATAATAATAATAAAGATTTGGTTCTACAAGTTTGAAAATCCAATAACAATGTCTGGAGTTCTATTTAAACTTATTTGTGAGGAAAAAGGGAATTATTTAAGAAAAGTGAAAAGGTGCCAAATATATTGTAAAGATATTCCTCTCGTTTCTTTCTATCATGTGTTGGGTTATTTACATTTTACATTTTAGTCATTTAGCAGACGCTCTTATCCAGAGCAACTTACAGTTAGTGGCATTTACAGTTACATTTTAAAAAATGTTTTATACTGGCCCCCCGTGGGAATCAAACCCACAACCCTGGCGTTGCAAACGCCATGCTGTACCAACTGAGCTACATCCCTGCCGGCCATTCCCTCCCCTACCCTGGACGACGCTTGGCCAATTGTGCGCCGCCCCGTGGGTCTCCCGGTCACGGCCGGCTACGACAGAGCCTGGATTCGAACCAGGATCTCTAGTGGCACAGCTAGCACTGTGATGCAGTGCCTTAGACCACTGCGCCACTCGGGAGACATATAATGGGCAAGTTCGTTTAGCATGGCCCAGTGCACTCGGTGGGTGTGGGGGATTTTTCCTTAGGACCAATGGAATGGTCGAAAATGAGCAAACCTCGCCCATCAGGGGCAACGGGCTATGCAAAATGAGTTTGCCCATTTGTGTGAGGTGGTGTGAGAGCTGAGTAATTGCAGAGAGCTGGCTCTATCCCATCATGCATCCTGAGATGATAATGTCCGCAGTGGCTACACAGCAGCTGCAGCCATCCATCATGTCCTATCACCCTGTCTGGTGGAAAGATGTACAGCCCTAGGTAGCGCAGAATGAAATTGGCTACAGGATGAATGGAGCATCTCCTCTCCGAACTACAGTGTAGCCTACACGCTCCCCTGTGTAGCCTATTCTTCCCTCACCACTGTACTATGAAGTCAGCTCTCCGCCAACGCCCTTGTCGATGCACTTTGTGTCCACTTTAGTTACCATACAGCACATGCACTCACATTCAATAGTCCTACAGTACTTTTCATTCAACAACTACATACTATAATTCAATTCTACAATTACATTATATTTAAAAAATGTGCACTGTCAATGCCCTCACACCAAACTCCCACCCTCAGCCGTATCAGAGCGTCAGTACAAAATAAAATCCCTCTCGGTTATACTACTCATTGAGAGACATTGGGTTGCCCTAACACTCCCCAGAGCTGACATTTAAACCCCTCCTTCTCCTTCTCCACAGGGTTGATTACTGTGGTGCTGTGTTATACACCTGGAGGTGGACATGCCTCTTTTTAGACAGCTTTTAATTTCAAGCTTTAATCAATGATCACATCTCTCTGGGGGATGCTTGTGACTCACCCGGGCCCGAGGGAAGGAGAGGAAGAGAGAGATGGAGAGAGAGAGGAGAGAAATAAAAGAGAGAAATGGAAGGAGGACAGATAGAAGAGTGTGCCACCATGCTGTCTCTAGATAGATACTCAGTTATTATTCTATTGTCCCTGTGTGGAAGTCTTCATGTCATCACTTGACCCTTATATTTGTTTGTTCCATTTGGTTCCACTCGGTGCCGGAGATAAAAAGCTGAAAGGCATAGATGGAGTCTTATTGACTGGAGCTTTGGAGAACCGTATTTAGACTCTCGTCTTCCTTTTGGTTTGTTTGAAGGCAAGTGGGTAGAGAGGCTGTGGCAGAAGTGCTAGACATCTACTTAATCCCCAATAGAGCCTTAACCTTGCAGAGAGTAGAAAGAATACACACACACTCACGTGCACAAATGCACGACACAGCTCACATACCCACACACACGCGCGCGCACACACACACAGCTCCTGGCTGTTGGCTTGGTGTCGGCACCATAAATAAGTGGACGTGGTGAGTGGACAGGAGCTGCAGAGCAGCACGGCCGGTGAGGCTGTAGATGACGGATGAGGCTGTAAAAGCCAGTGAGCACAGAGCGGTGCTGTGGGCTGTGAGGAGGAGAGACAGGCTGTGTGCTGGAGGAAGAGGCGGCCTTCGCCTTCGCCACAATTTACTCCCCCCATCAGTGTGGGGGTGCACAGGTGCTGTTCTGAGCCTCAGCCCACATAGACAGCACAGGAGGTTGGTTGGTGGCACCTTAATTGGGGAGGACGGGCTCGTGGTAATGGCTGTAGCCGAATTAGTGGAAGGAATTAGTGGAATGGAATCAAATACATCAAACACATGGTTTCCATGTGTTTGATGCCATTCAATTCGCACCGTTCCAGACAATATTATGAGCTGTCCTCCCCTCAGCAGCCTCCACTGATAGATAGATAAGGGATCCAGCAGCTGTGGATGCCAGTCAGATTGTGTCCACAGGGATGGAGGAGTGGTGACCACTTGTTACAGAGACAGGCACTACCATTTGAGTGTTACAGAGACAGGCAGCACCACTAAATGGTGACAGGCCCAAATCCACAACAGAAATCTACCATCCTTGAGGAAGTCGAAAACATTAAGTAAAATTAAAACTGGAAAATAAGAAAAAGTAAAACTAAGTAAACTTCTATTATGATGGATTATGAATATACCACTCCCGAGGGATTCACATCATTTCAGAAAACCTCTACAGAGACAGTTTGGTTGGCTTGGATACATCAGTAAAACTATGCAATCTTCTGTTAGTTATATAATTAGTTAAAATAATTCCCTCTTGTTACTCCCTGCTGCTTCCCCAGTTTTCACAGTTCTTAGTGTTTACAGAAGCTGTATATCAAACCTAACATGGGAGTCAGAGATGTGGTCCAGGCATAGAACCAACAATACACTTTCATAAAGAACCACAATTGGATTTGCCCTTTGACAAGGGATGTTCTGAATCCTTTTCAGATGCAACACAGCAATAAAAAGGTTTGATTGTGGTCTTCAGGTCTCGTATGGATCATTTTTATAGCTACTGTAACACTTGGTATTTCTTAGACCCTGGCGAAGGATCATTCATTTTACAACAAGAAAGCAAGCACATCCACGCAAGCCAGGAGATGATGAATAGAACTAATCTGATCCTGTGGTTGCATTACGGTGATATTTCACATAGTGCACTGTATACGCAAAGCTTAAAGGTAACACATAATTTAAACTACTAGTCACCCTCTGCCTTCCTAGTTAACATATTCAAAGTACACTCCCACACACACGTGGCAAACACACACACACACACTACAAACACACACACACACACAAAAACACCACCTTTTGTTCTTGAAAAGTGGAGCAGTTTTTCTGAGGCCCGCCTCAGCATTGATGTGAGTGTTACTGCTGAAACGTGATGCATTGAAAAGGTTAACATGCTTCTCCTCAGATGCTCTCCTTCCCTTGCCTCAGGCAGTCTGACCTATTTAGAGAGAAAATTATTAGTATTCCTTTTCACAGGACCTAGTTTTCTTTTTTCAACATTTTAGATGACTTCAGTTTATCGGTTCCGGAGGGAGGATCCTTTTTTATATTAGCTTCGCCAACATCAGCTAATCTGCACCAAAGGCTTCTCCCTCAGCTAGCTTGTAAACAAACCCTGAACTAATAATGTGCTAAAAGGGGTTGCATGCAAACAGCTACTTGCCATTTTAAACAATATACAGTGCCTTGCAAAGGTATTCATCCCCCTTGGCGTTTTTCCTATTTTGTTGCATTACAACCTGTAATTTAAATTGATTTTTATTTGGATTTCATGTAATGGACATACACAAAATAGTCAAAATTGGTGAAGAGTAATGAAAAAAATAACTTGTTTCAAAGAATTCTAAAAAAATAAATAACGGAAAAGTGGTGCGTGCAAATGTATTCACCCCCTTTGCTATGAAGTCCCTAAATAAGATCTGGTGCAACCAATTACCTTCAGAAGTCACATTAGTAGTTAAATAAAGTCCACCTGTGTGCAATCTAAGTGTCACATGATCTGTCACATGATCTCAGTATATATACACCTGTTCTGAAAGGCTCCAGAGCACCACCAAGCAAGCGGCACCATGAACGCCAAGGAGCTTTCCAATCAGGTCAGGAACAAAGTTGTGGAGAAGTACAGATCAGGGTTGGATTATAAAAAAATATCAGACATTTTGAAAAAAGCCATTGCTTAAGAAAAAAATAAGCAAACACATTTGGTGTTCGCCAAAAGGCATGTGGGAGAAGGTACTCTAGTCAGATGAGACCAAAATTGAGCTTTTTGGCCATCAAGGAAAACACTATGTCTGGTGCAAACCCAACACCTCTCATCACCCCGAGAACACCATCCCCACAGTGAAGCATGGTGGTGGCAGCATCATGCTGTGGGGATGTTTTTCATCGGCAGGGACTGGGAAACTGGTCAGAATTGAAGGAATGATGGATGGCGCTAAATACAGGGAAATTCTTGAGGGAAACCTGTTTCAGTCTTCCACAGATTTGAGACTGGGACGGAGGTTCACATTCCAGCAGGACAATGACCCTAAGCACACTGCTAAAGCAACACTCGAGTGGTTTAAGGGGAAACATTTAAATGTCTTGGAATGGCCTAGTCAAAGCCCAGATCTCAATCCAATTGAGAATCTGTGTAATGACTTAAAGATTGCTGTACACCAGCGGAACCCATCCAACTTGAAGGAGCTGGAGCAGTTTTGCCTTGAAGAATGGGCAAAAATCCCAGTGGCTAGATGTGCCAAGCTTATAGAGACATACCCCAAGATACTTGCAACTGTAATTGCTGCAAAAGGTGGCTCTACAAAGTATTGACTTTGGGGGGGGTGAATAGTTATGCACGCTCAGGTTTTCAGTTTTTTTGTGTTATTTCTTGTTTGTTTCACAAGAAAAAAATATTTTGCATCTTCAAAGTGGAAGGCATGTTGTGTAAATCAAATGATACAAACCCCCCAAAAATCCATTTTAATTCCAGGTTGTAAGGCAACAAAATAGGAAAAATGCCAAGGGGGGTGAATACCTTAGCAAGGCACTGTATATTGTTTAAAATGGCAAGTAGCTGTTTGCATGCACTGTAGTACCAAACCTGTACTGAATCGACCATTAGAGATTGGATATTGTGGTACACCTACATGCTGGAGCAGAAAGATATAGCCAGCCTCCTCTCACGATTAATCAGTGTTTTTCATCAACATTATGAATGAGTTGCATTTGAACAACACTCACTGTGTAAATTAAACAGATAACAGGTGCTGACTTATCTTTGTTTGTCATAAATACAGCCAAGGCTTTTCTATTTTACCGTAATTTCCCTGTGCACTGGACACAGACGTCAATTCAACGTCTATTCAACGTTGGATCAATGTAATTTCATTGAAATGATGTGGAAACAACGTTGATTCAACCAGTGTGTGCCCAGTCGTGGGTGGTGTCTAATAGAACCAAACCGCCTGGCGCTTTGTGAAGAGAATAAAATATGTTGATGTTATCTCCTTTACTCAATGATAGATTGACTGCAGTCTTCTCTTTCTTCATTGTGCATTCACCTACGGATGGATGGATGGAGAGAGTGGAGCCAGAGTGTTCTGCTTTCATTGGACCACTCGCCGTTGCCAGTACAATTACGCTAATATACTTTAATCGGATGCCATGCTTTCCTCTTTTTAACATTTTTAAATGCTTAGTGCCTTCCAATGAGAAGTCCGATGGAGCAAGTAACATTTACATTTACGTCATTTAGCAGACGCTCTTATCCAGAGCGACTTACAAATTGGTGCAGTCACCTTATAGCCAGTGGGATAACCACTTTAAAATATGTTTTTTCTTTTTCTTTTTTTGGGGTGGGGTAAGGGGGGGGGGGGGGGTAGAAGGATTACTTTATCCTATCCCAGGTATTCCTTAAAGAGGTGGGGTTTCAAGTGTCTCCGGAAGGTGGTGAGTGACTCCGCTGTCCTGGCGTCGTGAGGGAGCTTGTTCCACCATTGGGGTGCCAGAGCAGCGAACAGTTTTGACTGGGCTGAGCGGGAACTGTGCTTCCGCAGAGGGAGGGGGGGAGAGGGAGTAAGAGGGAGTAAGAGGAGAGGAGGATGAGTTAACCTCTCAGCAATGACTGGAAGAATTTTACAAGAATCCTGTTGGAAGCTTTCCAAAACAGACCTTAGTTAAAATCATATATATATATTTTTTAATGTTTTTGGGGTTTGATTGGGCCTGCCTGGAGTACCAGTTGGGGAGGATTTGGCACTTTTGGGACTATCCGATTGGTTCCAATGTGCCAGGCAAGCTCAATCAAGCACAGCTGTAGTATTTGATGGAAAACAAATGCAGGTCTGTTCCAAAGCACTCCATATCCAATGCTGATATGTTAAAAGCCAATAAAGACCTCTTTATCGAAGAGCTTCATAGCTGAACAAACACTCAAAATATATGTGGCACTGAAAGCCCAAGTGAGTCAGTAACAAATTGCCAAAATTCAAAGATCATTATCAATGTCTTTGTCTCCCAAGAGAGACAAAGCCATTTCATGGTTATAGTTTGTAACAATTTCTTAGCAACCATGTGAGACTGCACGGGAGGAAGTTCGGGGGCGGTAGAGAGGAGCATCAGTGTGTGTGTGTGTGTGTGTGTGTGTGTGTGTGTGTGTGTGTGTGTGTGGAACATTATCAGCGTGTGTGTTGAGCATTGTCAGTGTGTGTGTGTTGTCCGTGTGAGTGGGTTGAATGTCACCCAGCAGGAAATAAAATAATTACTCTGTGGTATGTGCATCAGTTTTACACTAAATATTCACCAAGGGAAAAAAACAAGTCATAATCGAGCCTTACATTTCTCAAATACAACATTTGTCCTCATGGGAGCTACAGTGGTAAATCAACCAAACTTTTTTCATCCACAGTGGCGATAGAAAATGATATCTTCAGTGACAGTGTGCAGACACTGAGACAAAGAGGCAGCAAAGTCAAACTACTGATGACAAAGTTTTTAAGGAATGGGAGTGTGCACTGCACTATATCCAGAGCATGCTGCTGTGCCTGGGACTGTAGAGGAGGTCTGGCGGTGTTTGGTAGAGACATGAGGACCAGCTAGCCATGTGGCATTGGTGTGAGAGACTCTGCCAGAGACCAAGGCCACCAAGGTACATGCATGCACACACATACACACCCATACACACACACACATTGGTCTCTTGTCAGTTAAGAGAGTACAAAGGCCTTGAGCACCTATCGATCCCCGACCACTCTACTCTGGGTTTCAATACAGCAACAAAGGCAGAGAGCTCTTCTAACTAACATGAAAGACAGCTCACCTTGTAATGTCCTTTCATTACACCTGGTAGACAATGCAACAGGTTATGAAGTTGGACAGAAGAAGAGCACCGTGCACACACACACACACACACATGCACACACACACACCGATACATTGTTACACAGAGAGCTGCACACAGACTTGAGGACTCTGTTGGTGTCTCTTTCACCTTGGATGCACACACACGCACACAGTTTGAAGCCATCTCCTTGAAGCCATCCTAAGGGCATACCACTATATTAGCCACTTCTCTTTGTTGCACCTGCCAAAAAATATGCACATCAGCTTCAACATTCCAACAGAGGATCTGTGGGCCCTGAATATTCCATCACAGAATTCCTCGGGCACCATTGTGGGCACCAGGAATGAGAAACACTAACCTTTCATAATAAATCACAACCAACTAATTTTACTGACGGAATGTTTGGCAAGACCACATTTTCCACAAAAACTTTTGCCTGTGTTCTCAGATGCTTCTTTTGGCCACAATCGATTAACACCATTTGACACATCAAGCAATTGTCACACTCAAGTGCAACCACATTATGAAAGTTTGTGGAAAGGGTTAGTCAAAGTCTTGCATTGCCATACCTCCAAAATCACGTCGTTGTCACGCCTTCCTTGGAGGTCTGAATAATATTTTATTACAAAAACGGTTTGAATGGTCAAGATTTTGATGGGAGGTTACATTTCAAGAATCCTCCCCCCACACGCGCGTAGAAGGGGTGTTGTGTGTTATGTGTGTCACTGTTTTCCGTCCAGGTAGTTGATGCCTATGCTAGTTTCAAGTGCCAATTTTCAAGTTATGAAGTGTGGTCGACAGTCTGCGATTTATATTTATTGAAATTGAAAGTGGATTACGCTGGTAAAGTGAAACGTCACAGCACGTTCTAAGCCGCTCTGGTGACAGACTTTTTTCCTTGTGTCCATTCGTCCACATGGCTGCTGGCTGCGCTTTGCTACCACCGAAAATGTTGTGATGATTGCCCATTATTTTGTTTTTGTGAGGACCGAAAAAACGTAGGCAGTGGGAGAACCTATTCCAGTTAGTAAATACATTTTTTAAATGTAAATAAACTATGTATTATTAGCTAGCTAGCCACTTTTTAGGCTAACTCAACTGATCTGCTAGATAGTAACTTTACACACTGTTTAGCTAAGTAAATTAAATGTAATCAGCTAGCTAACTTACTATTAGCTAGCTATCTTGATGTAATCATTGTAAATTAAAACATAGTCTCCAAATGCATTTGGAGATAACAGGCATTGAAGAGGGTGAAAATGCAGCTCCAGCTGTCAGTAAAGGGAGTAGGCTACTGGATAGGGCAAGTCATTGATAGTCAAGTGTGCTATTGCTGGGCTGGAATAGAAGTCTGCTCACCCAGTAGATCAGGGTCAATGGAACAAGGTTGGCCACCGCTGGTATGGAGTTTTTTATGTTCACCTGAAATGATGCTTTAGTAATAATAGCCTACTTGTTTCTACTCAATGATCTATTGTTGTTTAGACTAAGATGTCTAATCTTTAAATACGAGTTAGCTTATTTGTACATTTTTAAGTGAAAAAGTGTTGATTCTTTGAAATGAAGTGTTTAAACTTGTTTTCATTGTTAAACTATTATTCAAAATGAACAAGTGTCAATGTTGATTAATCACAATCCTGCAATAAAAAGGGGAAGGGATTCTGTGTTTCTGTGTTGTATTCTCAAATGAACATTTCCTTTATGTCTAGTTGTAAGATCTCCAATCTTTTTTTATTTGATTGTCACTCCCTATCAGTATATCAGCTATGTGAATCCATTTAGCAACTTATCATATGGCATGCATCACCAATGCAGCCATAAGTCTACAGTATGATGGCATTGCTGACCTTATGTGCATCTGTCATGTTAAAGAGAGAATTGTTAAACTCACACATTGTTTACATGTTGAGCTATACAGTACCAGTCAAAAGTTTGGACGCACCTACTCATTCAAGGGTTTTTCTTTATTTTTACTACTTTTTACATTGTAGAATAATAGTGAAGACATCAACACTATGAAATAAGACATATGGAATCATGTAGTAACCAGTGTTAAACAAATCAAAATGTATTTTATATTTGAGATTCTTCAAATAGCCATTCCAGGTGAAGCTGGTTGAGAGAATGCCAAGAGTGTGCAAAGCTGTCGCAAGGCAAGGGGTGGCTATTTGAAGAAAATATATTTGTATTTGTTTAACACTTTTTTGCTTACAACATGATTCCATATGTGTTATTTCATAGTTTTGATGTCTTCACTATTATTGTACAATGTAGAAAATAGTAAAAATCAAGAAAAAACATTGAATGAGTAGGTGTGTCCAAACTTTTGACTGGTAGTGTATGTTCTCAATTTAAAACGATACAAGTAGACAATGTATATGAGGCAAACCATAAACCAGATTTTGTACATGCCTTTAAGGGCTGACATATAAAATTGTTTAGTGCAAATCGAACCCTTGTAATTTATGTACAGTATGAGCATAAGGAGATGACAATTAGGCTACACTAGATGAGCATTGCAGATAACATTTTATGAGGTACATTTTATTTCATTCATTTTAGAAATGTTGCTTGCAAAATTATGCAGTTGTTCCCATAGTTAGCCAGTACATGGTTGCTCTATGTATAACTGACCCTGAATAAGCTAGCGACTAGGCTAACACAGCTAACCTTTTAGGTCAATAATATGCTGTTTTTATTCAAATGTTGTTGGCTTTATAATTATGAGAGAAATGTAACTAGTGAGTAGCTAGCTAGTTAGTTATGTATACCTACGTAGCTTACAAGGTTAGCTGACTTCTCTAAAAACGAACCTCATTGTACTTAGCTACTTCTTGTCCCTCATGCTAGCCTTTACAGCCAAATATCACTTCAGAAACGTCTAAATGTATAATATTGATATGGCCAGCATTGAAGACCATTTCTCTCCTCTTGCTGCAACTTTAGCTCATCTCGAAATAACAGAGAAATGCTGTGAAAACCAGCGTGTCGCAAACGTTCTAAAATGTTTGTTATAAACTGTGTAGTTAGAGCCCTGAATGCTGATTGGCTGAAAGCCATGGTATATTTAAGCAATATTTAAGATATATTTAAGCAATATTGCTTTTATAAACTGATTACCAACGTAATTAGAGCAGTAAAATAAATGTTTTGTCATACCCGTGGTATACCACGGCTGTCAGCCAATCAGCATTTAGAGCTCGAACCACCCAGTTTATACCACGGGTATGACACTTTTTGCTGTTCTAATTACATTTGTACTCAGTTTCTAATAGCAATAAGGCACATTGGGGGTTTGTGGTATGTGGCCAATATACCATGGCTAACGGCTGTATCCAGGCACTCCATGTTGTGTCGTGCGTAAGAATAGCCCTTAGCCATGGTATATTGGCCATATACCACACCCCCTCATGCCTTATTGCTTAAGTCACCAGTGCTTGTTTTGTTGACATTTTTTGTCCTCACGCATTGTTGCTCTTACGACACTAATCTGGTGAGCAGCTATTTAATTGGTTTGACGTGTTGTGACATTTGAAACCCCACCTCTTTAGACATTTAAAACCCCACCTCTTTAAGGAATACCTGGGATAGGATAAAGTAATCCTTCTACCCCCCCCCCAAACGAGGGCATCCTTCTACCCCCCCCCCCCCCCCCAAAAAAAATTGTAAAGTGGTTATCCCACTGGCTATAGGGTGAACGCACCAATTGGTGAGTCGCTCTGGATAAGAGCGTCTGCTAAATGACGTAAATGTGCCCTTGAGCAAGGCACTTAACCCTAATTGCTCCTGTAAGTCGCTCTGGATAAGAGTGTCTGCTAAATGACTAAAATGTAAATGTAAATGTAAATGTTGTGACGCGTCACTGATTTACACCGGTTTCCGACTCCTCTTTAGCTGATTTCTGCCATGAAACTTCCCCAGTCTTCCTGTTTGGTTCGCGGCGAGGCTAGTCAGTCATAAAATGAAATGACATGTTTTGGGTAACAGTGATGGCTTCGGCATCCAGGGACCTCAAGAAAATACTAAAGAAGGCAATGCTGTATTATCCCCATCAGTTATACAGCACAGTGAAGTAAAACCCATTCCCCATATCGCTTTCAGAACAGTCCCATATAGGCACTGTAAGCTGTTAAACAGGCTGACAAAAGGCTGTCTTGCTTCATAGGCACTAATATACAAGCTTGACCAGGGTGATGTGAAAAATATGCACTATTTTCACATGCAATGCCATTCTGGAATCCCAGGAATGCTGAAAATAACTGTCTGGGTTCCAGTTCCACTGCATAAGAAGTTAACAGGATATCCCTGTGAACTGCGGTTCTGTGCTTCTTAGAGAGAACCTCTCTTAACCCATTGTGATGTTCTTTATGACCGTGATAAAATCTGACAACCAGCAGGAAAAGCCCATTCCACAGATGGTATCACATTTTACATTTCTTCGTGGCACACAACATTCTGTTTCCCATATGCCTTAGCCCAGGGATGGGCAACATTGATGGGGGTGGGGGGCCACCAGAAATATGCTAAACATGAGGGGCCATAGTGGCTCGTACGCCTGCATACCCATATCCAGTCAGAGCCCCAAGTGAAATTTTGTTGGGGGGCCCCCCCACCTTACGAGCAAAACATGTTAGCAGCCCCCCTCTTGACAGTGGAGAAGAAGTTGAAGTTTTAGAGTTAATTTCCTGCAAGTCTACACATTTTGCCATGGGGCGTAGAGAACATTTAGCAGTTTTAAAGCAAGTTTGTTGCAATTCTACAAATGTTTCTACTGGGTGGAGAGAAGATTTAGCAATTGTATAACTAATTTCCTGCAATTCTACACATTTTGCCATAGGGAGAGAAATATTTGCAGTTTTTAATATGATATCTGGGGGCGCCTCGGTCGGTAATTCGACCATGATTACTGCACGTTTGTGGAGGCCAGGTCATCTGATGCAGCACTCCATCACTCTCCTTCTTGGTAAAATAGTCCTTACACAGCCTGGAGGTGTGTTGGGTCATTGTCCTGTTGAAAAACAAATGATAGTCCAACTAAGCCCAAACCAGATGGGATGGCGTATCACTGCAGAATGCTGTGGTAGCCATGCTAGTTAAGTGTGCCTTAAATTCTAAATAAACCATAGACAGTGTCACCAGCAAAGCACCCCCACACTATAACACCTCCTCCTCCATGCTTTACGTTGGGAAATACATATGCAGAGATCATCCGTTCACCCACACCACGTCTCACAAAGACACAGCAGATGGAACCAAAACTCTCCAATTTGGACTCCAGACCAAAGGACAAATTTCCACCGATCTATGTTCATTGCTCGTGTTTCTTGGCCCAAGCAGGTTTCTTATTATTATTGGTGTCCTTTAGTAGTGGTTTATTTGCAGCAATCGACCATGTAGGCCTGATTCACACAGTATCCTCTGAACAGTTGATGTTGTGATGTGTCTGTGACTTGAACTCTGTGAAGCATTTATTTGGGCTGCAATTTCTGAGGCTGGTAACTCTAATGAACTTATCCTCTGCAGCAGAGGTGGCTCTGGGTCTTCCATTCCTGTGGTGGTCCTCATGAGAGCCAGTTTCATCATAGCGCTTGATGGTTTTTGCAACTGCACTTGAAGAAACGTTCAAAATTCTTGAAATGTTCTGTATTGAATGACCTTCATGTCTTAAAGTAATGATGGACTGTCGTTTCTCTTTACATATTTGAGCTGTTCTTGCCATAATATGGACTTGGTCTTTTACCAAATAGGGCTATCTTCTGTATACCTTGTCACAACACAACTGATTGGCTCAAACGCATTAAGAAGGAAAGAAATTCCACAAATTAACTTTTATGATGGCACACCTGTTCATTGAAATGCATTCCAGGTGACTACCTCATGAAGCTGGTTGAGAGAATGCCAAGAGTGTGCAAAGCTGTCATCAAGGCAAAGGGTGGCTATTCGAAGAATCTCAAATAGAAAATATATTTTGATTTGTGTAACACTGATTTGGTTACTACATAATTCCATATGAGTTATTTCATATTCAACAATGTAAAAAATAGTAAAAAATGAAGAAAAACCCCTGAATGAGTAGGTGTGGCCAAACCTTTGACTGGTAGTGTATGTTTTACTGCAATTCAGCTTTTAGCTGCCATAGTAGGCCTGCACATTAAACTAAATGAAATACATCATTATCATCAGCATCACCATAAATCTCCATTCAGTGATATGAGGTTTGTACATTATTCCACTATTACAGCCTTCTGCCAAGCTCCCTGTAGTGTAGTCCACCCTGGTCAATTAATTCAAGCATTACTTTATTACTCAAAGTGCTGTTAATTGGTTATGGAGAGTACATTGACCAACAATTGTCTTCCGTCCAGCAGTGCTTTCCCCAGACAGTTCAATGAGCGTGCTTGGTGTGAGTTCTAGGAAAGGTTGGGGTGGGTTTCCATGGAGAGCCAGAACTAGCGCTAGGCGAGAGCAACGGGAGACTGAGCCAGCAGTAAAGATAACTGACTGTCACCAGCTCCCATAAAGGCACTGGATCAAAGCAGCTGCTGTCTGCTTGCTTCTCCAAATCTAAGACTATCTCACTCTATGTGGAGTCTTGTCATGACTGGCAGAAACATGTAACATGTACATCTTTATCCGTCATTTCAGAAACATGTAACATGCATCTTTATCTGCCATTCCTGAAACGTATAACATGTATATCTTTATCTGTCATTACTGTCATGTGACCTGTATCTTCATCAGTCATTTCTGAAACATGTGACATGCATCTTTATCTGCCTTTCCTGAAACGTATAACATGTATATCTTTATCTGTCATTCCTTGATCAGTTTCTGTCCTGTTTATCTTAGCTTATGTATGTCCAGTCATATATTTTATAGATCAATTAAAGGAATAAAGTCACCCAGAAATGTGTGTCCCTTCCTCACTCACTACATCGTGCCAGCTAATGCATAGAGCAGCAAAAGTGTAGTATTTTAAAATGTATTACTGTAATTCGCATCTCGATAAAATTATACTATTCTCTCAAGCCATATGGCTCAGTGACCCAGAAGACACTGCAGTGAATCAGAGCCATATGGAAGGGTCAAACACTGCTAATGCATGGAGGTTTAAGGATGAAATGGCAGTGAGAGTGCACATCTCATGAGTCATGGCTCAATGGTCCCTCAGAGAATGATAGAGGAATTAGCCACACTCACTCACGCATGCACACACAAACACATAACACTACAGTTAAACTGAAGACAATCTTATCCACACACACGAAACTCCAGTTAAACTGAAGACTCATCTTATCTAAAATACTGCAATTACAAATGTTTGTATCCTTGTTTGACCATCTCTTTAGTAATTCACTTTTTATTGGATTTTAAATAGGTTCCTTTCAAAAAATGTATCTCGGCTCTCACGACAACAAATGCTATAAGATTACTATTAACCCTTGGATACTGGCATATAACCTTCAGACAGTGGATACAAATTTAAGGACTTCCATTCTGAAAAGGTAGGCAGCATAAACGTAACCACATGTAACATATGGATTTGCATTACTGTACACATCAAAAGTCCCAATGCAACGTTACACCTCACTTTTTTATTTTTGGAGTTATTACATAAAACTGATCAGAATTCCGAAGACTGTCGAAGTCATGTCTGATTTTTTTTTAACGAGGTGTGATGTAATATAGAGGACCCGGCAAGCCAGCCTATTCCCTATAATGTAAGCATCAACAGAAATAACTTCAAATGTATAACTTCAACTTAAACTAAATTGTTTGCACTATTGGTTTCAATTAAATGTTCAGCCAATTTACAAGCAAATTCTTTATGAATCTATTGTTACAAATCAACTTGCAAGGTTGCTAGCCAACTAGCTTGGTAAAGTTTGCCCTACTATCCTGCTAACGTTAGCCCAACCAGCCTGCTAACGTTACATTAGCACTGAAGTTGCTATCACTGAAGTTGCTACCGCCTAGCTTACAGCTACATTAAAGTAAACCAACGTTTTGGAAATAAATAACGCCATCTAACCAAATATCAAATAATGTTACCTATATGCAGTTATCTTAGCCAGCCAGCTAAAGTTAGCTATTTAGCCAACTAACATTAGCTATTAGCCTAGCCAGCCTAGCCAACCAGCACGGCTGTGGTCGGAGACAAGTTAGAACACAACTAAAACATAACCACAGATCAAAAGAGCAGAGACTTGCCTCCCGAGAGGTGCAGCGGTCTAAGGCACTGCATCGCAGTGCTTGAGGCATCACTACAGACCCGGGTTCGATCCCAGGCTGTGTTTCAACTGGCCGTGACCGGGAGTCCCATAGGGCGGCACACAATTGGCCCAGCGTTGTCCGGGTTAGGGGAGGGTTTGGCTGGGAGGGCTTTACTTGGCTCATCGCGCTCTAGCGACTCTTGTGGCAGGCCGGGCGCCTGCAGGCTGACTTAGGTCGTCAGTTGAATGGTGTTTCCTCCGACACATTGGTGCAGCTGGCTTCCGGGTTAAGCGGGCGGGTGTTAAGAAGCGCGATTTGGCGGGTCATGTTTCGGAGGACGCATGACTCGACCTTCACCTCTCCCGAGCCCGTTGGGGAGTTGCAGCGATGAGACAAGATCATAATTGGATTGCAATTGGATATCATGAAATTGGGGGAAAAAACGGGGAATTTTTTATTTTTATTTAAAATAATACCAGTAGAGACTTACAGATTGATGACATGAGTCAGGAAAAATCCAATAGCTATATCGAGAAAAATCCCAAATAGATAGATTTCAGATGTCAGTCATCTAGTGCGCTAGCACTGAGCCAAGTTGGAAAAAGTTACAAAACTCCCGAAGCCTACATCACAGAGAGCATGCCGAAATGTTGACAAAACATAAAGGAGAACAGACAAAACTAGCAGATATGATTTTCTCTTTTGTTTTGATCCCACGGCAAGAAGGCACCAGAGCCTGCATTGTGGGTAGTTCTGAAGCTATCCAGAAATAAGTTAATAAATATGCACAAAAAAACAAACATAACTATGTTTGTAGTTATAGGTAATCAGGTTGTGACTACAACTAAGTCTTTGACCACATTGTGTTGTTACTTTGGTAAATGAAAACTCATGCTTCCTACCATTAAGGGTAATTGAGGGTTTCAATTCTATTAACCTCGCTTAAAATGTCTTAAGGCAGTGTTTCTCAACTCCAGTCCTCGAATACCCCCAACAGCACACATTTTTGTTGTAGCCTGAGGCAAACTCACCTGAGGGCTTGATGATTAGTTGACAAGTTGAATCAGGTGTGCTCATCCGGTGCTACAACAACGTGTACTGCTGGGGGTATTTGAGGACTGAAGTTCGGAAACACTGTGTTAAGGTGTACGTGTGTGGCTTTATACATTTTATATACTCATTGGAGCGCAAACCCACCTACTTCCTAATGACCACCAACCAACTTGCTTTTAAGGATTCAACTAATGTACCTTAATTCCATATTTAATCTTGATTTGTTGAAAATATGAATTACTGTCATTCTTTTGGATTGCAATCTTTCCCAATGTTATGAACCTACCCTGGTAAGGTCAAGGTTTGAAAGCTATTGTTCACCTTCACCACTGCACAGGGACGGCCTCTTCAATAGGGCGATATGGGCGACGCACTGCCAAACGGGAAAAGGAAGGGATTTTTTTTCTAATCAATTATATCACGGCAACAGTAGTTATCAGTGTTGTAATCTATACGTCTGATCTGCCACAGTGCCACACTGCCACTAAATGTCGAATCAGGCTAAAGTCGTGCTTCAAATGGCTCCCCCCCCTTTTGGGGCGATTTCAGTCAGATTGAAAATCGCCCAGAACTTCTGTCATAGACTCCCATGTAAAATCTATTTTTTTCAAATTTCAGAGCCTTCAATACAATCTCAATGGGTGTCTGTGGGCTTGCACTTACGCGCTTTCGTCATACGTAACGTAACGTAACCATGAACGTAACTGAGAAAAGAGTGGATTGTTTGAAAGAAGTTCCTTTTTGTCGGCGAACAAATGAAGATAAATTGGCAACGAAACAATTAGGACCTCCCAGACCAAATTTAATAATTCAACAGGTTTCTACTAAAGGCGGAAAGTCCTACACCCGAGGATTTTCCAAAAATTGGTACGAACGAAAAAAGACATTGCCACTCACTCAACTGGATGACGAGGGATACAGGCTAGCTGTCCGCCGCCACAACGATGAGGTTAGTGTTGATAATCACAAGTTTACTGGATGTGGATATGGTGTAATAAAGGCAGTTTATTCAGAGGTAAATATATCTGGAATCGCGTTCACGGACCCGTTCGTCAAACTCTTAAAAATGAACTTGGCCTGGGAATTGCCAGGAACCTCACGATAATATATATGCATCAGCATTGCGAGTCTCATGATTCTATACGTATTGCGATTCGATACTGTGATTTTATTGCGCACCATATGTCTGTTGCAGAGGGATCAGAAAGCCATGAGAACGAGTTTTGATCAGTCATGGAAATAAAAGTGCTGAAAACAAATTGGCTCCCAATGTGAAAAGATTGAGAACAAGCTATGAAGGAACAATAATGGTGTTTTGGTGCAGGTACAGCCAACTAGCGCTAAAATATTGCGATATTGTCAATACAGTATATCGTAAAGTATCACTATGTAACTCGATTTCTTTCACCCCAATCCCTCAAATTAACGGTAAATAACTGAATTGTTTGCCCCACATTTAGCTAAGATGATTAGCTAGCCAGCTAAAATGTTTTAGTTAGTTAGCAGTCGCATCTACAATAGTTTACTGTCAATAACATGTCTCCAAAAATGACGTGGTGTCTCCAATTGTGTTGACATTTTACAATTGCAATGCGCATCCATGAGTATCCACTTTCTGTAGCTCAGCTGGTAGAGCATGGTGCTTGTAACGCCAAGGTAGTGGGTTCGATCCCCGGGACCACCCATACACAAAAATGTATGCACGCATGACTGTAAGTCGCTTTGGATAAAAGCGTCTGCTAAATGGCATATTATTATTATTATTATTATTATTATTATTATTATTATTATCTGAAGAGAGCCCCGAAACATTGTGTGCAGACATTTTATGCAATAAATGAAGTAGGTTCAATCTAGTAGTTCTGATCTTCTGATTGGTCCTGATGAGTTGGGCGAGGTCCCCTGCAGGCTACTGTCACTGTTGCATTGGCTCTGAGTCGGGTTCTCTGTCTTCAAATGTTCAGCCTAAGAGAGGGGATTTTTGTGTGTGTGTGTGTGTGTGTGTTTAACAGTGATGATGTGTGTGTGTGTGTTTAACAGTGATATGTGTGTGTGTGTGTGTGTTTGTGTGTGTGTGTGTCCTCAGAGCAAGAACTCGTGAGTTGGAAGAACTGAGAGGCCTATGGCGTGGGTGTTGTCCTTGGCCACCTGCTGACAAGGCTGACAAGATAGGACCCTTTTGTCCATTGTTATTGGATAGGAACAGAACTTATAACCAGCTCCTGACCTAAATAGATCTTAGCACAACATTTTACTCAACATATCATATTCCATATTCACTATAACAAATATATTTACTACGACATTAGCAAGAACCGCCACATCCTCAGCCGGCTAATCCAGTGTGTGAAGTTTTGCGGAGTGTTTGAGTTAGCTTTGCGAGGCAAAGATGAAACTGAGGGCTCCACCAACCCTGGTAAGCCAACACTTTTGAGATCAGTCAATAAATGCTTCTGGTATTGACTTATATGCTGCCCCTGTCTTCATGTTGTTGCTGGACATATCTTTTTTTAAATGTGTGTAGGTCACCTAAATCATCAGAAAAATTGCCCCTCCTGAGAATTTTTTCAGGAGCCGCCACTGCCACTGCATCTATGTTGCTTGATTGTCTCTGTGTCTTGAAATTACAACATGAAGCATTGCTATATTTTTGCTAATATCTAGGCCTAATGTTATTATTGACCAATGGAAGCCCTTGGGCTAGGGGTAGGCTTAGGGCTGCTGACTAGGGCCCAGTTTCCCGATAGCGATGGAATTTAGGCTTATGAGTGTTTTAACAATGCTTCTTTCCTACAACATGCGTTTCCCAAAACACCACACAGAGAGAAGATTCGCGAAGTGCGACGTTGAGGCATGTGTCGATACTGATAGGATTGAAAGAAAGGCAGCACTGTTCTCAGGTCAGCTTTCTCCATTCAAGTCTTACCTTAACATTAGAATTACTCCACAAAACTGATGACAGATCAGTTAAAAAAGTGTTGATAGGGGACAAAATGCGGTCAGACCATCAGATAATTGGCATATACATTACTCTTACTGAATTTCCACGTGGGCGAGGATATTGGACATTTAATCAAAGCCTATTGAATGATAACTTGTTATTAACTAGGACAGTAGAATTTATAACTAAATTTTTCCGACATAACATAAGTACAACAAATCCCCTTTTTGTATGGGACACTATTAAATGTGCCTTTAGAGGCCATGCAATTCAGTATTCATCTCTAAAACAAAAGCAATTTAGGTCAAAAGAGTCCATACTAACAAAGGAAATAGAAGGTCTAACAGAACAGATAGATAGCAATAAAAACTGTACCATAGAGGCTCAGAATAAGTTTGAGGAAATACAAAAATAAATGGAGGAACTTATTCAAGAAAGATCAAGTGTAATATATTATAAAAAATAAAGCAAACTGGATGGAATATGCAGAAAAAATTACCAAATTATTTTTTATCTTCAACATAGAAATGCCACCAGAAATAATTTACTGAAACTGGTTACAAATGACGGAGTCACCCATGATTCACCTAATTATATTTTGAAAGAGGAAGCAAAGTACTTTAAGCATGTGTTTTTGTTTCAGTCTCCTCCATCTCCACTAACCGAAGCTAATTGTATGGATTTTTTTTCTATTGATAATGTAAAATTAAAAGCCGTAGAAAGATTATTGTGAAGGCAAAATTAAAGAGGAGGAGCTTCGTGATGCAATTAAAGCCTTCAAGTCCGGGAAAACTCCAGGGCTGGATGGCATACCAGTTGAGGTACACTACCAGTCAAAAGTTTGGACACACCTACTCATTCAAGGGTTTTTCTTTATTTTTACAATTTTCTACATTGTAGAATAATAGTGAAGACATCAAAACTATGAAATAACACAAATGGAAGTGGTAAACAAATCAAAATATATTTTATATTTGAGATTCTTCAAATAGCCACCTTTTGCCTTGATGACAGCTTTGCACACGCTTGGCATTCTCTCAACCAGCTTCACCTGGAATGCTTTTCCAACAGTCCTGAAGGAGTTCCCACATATGCTGAGCACTTGTTGGCTGCATTTCCTTCACTCTGCCGTCCGACTCATCCCAAACCATTTTCAAGCAGACCACCATAGTCACCGTGCCCAAGGACTCTAAGATAACCTGCCTAAATGACTACCAACCCGTAGCACTGACGTCTGTAGCCATGAAGTGCTTTGAAAGGCTGGTTATGGCTCACATCAACAGCATTATCCCAGAAACCCTAGACCCACTCCAATTTGCATAACGCCCCAACAGATCCACAGATGATGCAATTTCTATTGCACTCCACACTGCCCTTTCCCACCTGGACAAGAGGAACACCTACGTGAGAATGCTATTCATTGACTACAGCTCAGCATTCAACACCTTAGTGCCCTCAAAGCCCATCACTAAGCTAAGGATCCTGGGACTAAACACCTCCCTCTGCAACTGGATCCTGGACTTCCTGACGGGCCGCCCCCAGGTGGTAAGGGTAGGTAACAACACATCTGCCACACTGATCCTCAACATGGGGGCCCCTCAGGGGTGCGTGCTCAGTCCCCTCCTGTACTCCCTGTTCACCCATGACTGCATGGCCAGGCACGACTCCAACCCCATCATTAAGTTTGCCGATGACACAACAGTGGTAGGCCTGATCACCGATAACGATGAGACAGCCTATAGGGAGGAGGTCAGAGACCTGGCCTTGTGGTGCCAGGATAACAACCTCTCCCTCAACGTGACCAAGACAAAGGAGATGATTGTGGACTACAGGAAAAAAAAAAGAGGACTGAGTACGGCCCCATTCTCATCGACGGGGCTGTAGTGGAACAGGTTGAGAGCTTCAAGTTCCTTGGTGTCCACATCACCAATGAACTATCATGGTCCAAACACACCAAGACAGTTGTGAAGAGGGCACGACAAAGCCTATTCCCCCTCAGGAGACTGAAAAGATTTGGCATGGGTCCTCAGATCCTCAAAAAATTCTACAGCTGCACCATCGAGAGCATCCTGACTGGTTGCATCACCGCCTGGTATGGCAACTGCTTGGCCTCCGACCGCAAGGCACTACAGAGGGTAGTGCGTACGGCCCAGTACATCACTGGGGCCAAGCTTCCTGCCATCCAGGACCTCTATACCAGGCGGTGTCAGAGGAAGGCCCTCAAAATTGTCAAAGACTCCAGCCACCCTAGTCATAGACTGTTCTCTCTGCTACCGCACGGCAAGCGGTACCGGAGTGCCAAGTCTAGGTCCAAAAGACTTCTCAACAGCTTCTACCCCCAAGCCATAAGACTCCTGAACAGCTAATCATGGCTACCCGGACTATTTGCACTGCCCCCCCACCCCATCCTTTTACGCTGCTGCTACTCTGTTAATTATTTATGCATAGTCACTTTAACTCTACCCACATGTACATATTACTTCAACTACCTCAACTAGCCGGTGCCCCCGCACATTGACTCTGCACCGGTACCCCCCTGTATATATCCTCCCTACTGTTATTTTATTTTACTTCTGCTTTTTTTTTCTCAACACTTACTTTTTTGTTAAAAAATAAATGCACTGTTGGTTAAGGGCTGTAAGTAAGCATTTCACTGTAATGTCTGCACCTGTTGTATTCGGCGCATGTGGCCAATAAAATTTGATTTGATTTGATTTTAATGTCATTGAGTGGCCCAGCCAGAGCCCAGACTTGAACCTGATCGAACATCTCTGGAGAGACCTGAAAATAGCTGTGCAGCGACGCTCCCCATCCAACCTGACAGAGCTTGAGAGGATCTGCAGAGAAGTTTGGGAGAAACTCCCCAAATACGGGTGTGCCAAGCTTGTAGCGTCATACTCAAAAAGACTCGAGGCTGTAATCGCTGCAAAAGGTGCTTCGACAAAGTACTGAGTAAAGGGTCTGAAAACTTACGGAAATGTGATATTTCCATTTTTTATTTATAATACATTTGCAAAAAATTCTAAAAACCTGTTTTTGCTTTGTCATTATGGGGTATATTGTGTGTAGATTGATGAGGGTTAAACAACAATTTTAGAATAAGGCCGTAACGTAACAAAATGTGGAAAAAGTAAAGGGGTCTGAATACTTTCCGAAGGCACTGTAGGTGCACAGGTCGAGATAAATTAGAGTAATCAAGGTGACAGACATTGACACATTCAGTACGGCCTTGCACAAACAGTCCACCTCTAGGGATTCTTATGCGTTGTGACCTCAATGACGCTCTATATATCTCTATGATGTCTATCGCTAGCCTATTTAAATTGAGGCGATCAATCAATATTTGTCTAAAGAATGCATTTTGCTCAATCTGCAAACTCATACTAGACTGTAGATACAGTGGGGAAAAAAAGTATTTAGTCAGCCACCAATTGTGCATGTTCTCCCACTTAAAAAGATGAGAGAGGCCTGTAATTTTCATCATAGGTACACGTCAACTATGACAGACAAATTTAGGAAAAAAAATCCAGAAAGTCATATTGTAGGATTTTTAATGAATTTATTTGCAAATTATGGTGGAAAATAAGTATTTGGTCACCTACAAACAAGCAAGATTTCTGGCTCTCACAGACCTGTAACTTCTTCTTTAAGAGGCTCCTCTGTCCTCCACTCGTTACCTGTATTAATGGCACCTGTTTGAACTTGTTATCAGTATAAAAGACACTTGTCCACAACCTCAAACAGTCACACTCCAAACTCCACTATGTCCAAGACCAAAGAGCTGTCAAAGGACACCAGAAACAAAATTGTGGACCTGCACCAGGCTGGGAAGACTGAATCTGCAATAGGTAAGCAGCTTGGTTTGAAGAAATCAACTGTGGGAGCAATTATTAGAAAATGGAAGACATACAAGAACACTGATAATCTCCCTCGATCTGGGGCTCCACGCAAGATCTCACCCTGTGGGGTCAAAATTATCACAAGAACGGTGAGCAAAAATCCCAGAACCACACGGGGGGACCTAGTGAATGACCTGCAGAGAGCTGGGACCAAAGTAACAAAGGCTACCATCAGTAACACACTACACCACCAGGGACTGAAATCCTTCAGTGCCAGACGTGTCCCCCAGTACATGTCCAGGCCCGTCTGAAGTTTGCTAGAGTGCATTTGGATGATCCAGAAGAGTATTGGGAGAATGTCATATGGTCAGATGAAACCAAAATATAACTTTTTGGTAAAAACTCAACTCGTTGTGTTTGGAAGACAAAGAATGCTGAGTTGTATCCAAAGAACACCGTACCTACTGTGAAGCATGGGGGTGGAAACATCATGCTTTGGGGCTGTTTTTCTGCAAAGGGACCAGGACGACTGATCCGTGTAAAGGAAAGAATGAATGGGGCCATGTATCGTGAGATTTTGAGTGAAAACCTCCTTCCATCAGCAAGGGCATTGAAGATGAAACGTGGCTGGGTCTTTCAGCATGACAAAGATCCCAAACACACCGCCCGGGCAACGAAGGAGTGGCTTCGTAAGAAGCATTTCAAGGTCCTGGAGTGGCCTAGCCAGTCTCCAGATCTCAACCCCATAGAAAATCTTTGGAGGGAGTTGAAAGTCTGTGTTGCCCAGCGACAGCCTCAAAACATCACTGCTCTAGAGGAGATCTGCATGGAGGAATGGGCCAAAATACCAGCAACAGTGTGTGAAAACCTTGTGAAGACTTACAGAAAACGTTTGACCTGTGTCATTGCCAACAAAGGGTATATCAAAATATTGAGAAACTTTTGTTATTGACCAAATACTTATTTTCCACCATAATTTGCAAATAAATTCAATAAAAATCCTACAATGTGATTTTCTGGATTTTTTTTCTCATTTTGTCTGTCATAGTTGACGTGTACCTATGATGAAAATTACAGGCCTCTCTCATCTTTTTAAGTGGGAGAACTTGCACAATTGGTGGCTGACTAAATACTTTTTTGCCCCACTGTATAGCCCTTGGCCTACCATAAAGCTTTAAGAGACTTCAAAACAATCTCTACACAAGGGATCATCAACTAGATTCAGCCGAGGGATTATTTTTTTCTTGAGCGAACGTTTGGGGGGCCGGAACATAATTACAAATAATTTGTAGACTGCAAAATGACCGCAAGAAGCCCAAACAGATGCAATATTTGACTAAAACATAATAATTTCAAACCATGCTTACATTTGTAAATGATCACGTGTATCTCTATTATGTGTGGGAATACGTTGGAAAAGATTTCCAACATTAAAATCACTTGGAGCTGATTTGCTGGTGTTTTTACAATCTTTCATGTCCATTTTTTTGTTACGAAAACTTTGGGGGCCAAATAAAACCACTCGCGGGCCACAATCCAGTTGGGGAACCGTAATCTATACAATGTTCTCATCTTAGGGAAGCCTGATGATGACAATTTACGGTTGTGAATGCAATTATATTTCTGTAAAAATAGGTTGTTCGTCTTGTCTAAAAACATGCGTATTCCGCTATCTGAGTACTCAGACTAGGCTGTAGATATGACATACAAGCTTTCACAGACTTCAAAACAATCTCCACAGAGTGCCACTGACAGTCAGACAATTAGATTGTACGACTTGCTTAGTAATCACACTTGGCTTCTTCTCATCTGCTAAATGGTATATTATTATTATTATTATCCTCACAGAAGATTTTCTCACTCTTCTTTCTACCATGAAACCATCATTGAGATGAAGTGTTAAGCATTTCGAAGCGCTCGTACCATGAATGTGATAAATAGCAGCTCAGGTACTTTAATGACAGCTTTCTGACTGCTTTCATTGTAGGAATATTCACCACCACGAGGGTTCGTCTTTAGTTGTAATAGAATGGGCTGACAGGAAGAAAAAAGGTTGAGGTAAAAAGGGGATGCACATATTCTGTGGGCTCTGCTTTTCTCATTTCAGGGAGTGGATGGAATGGGAGCTTTAAAGGTCAACTGCCCTTAGAACCAACTTCTCTGGTATTAACAGGCCTATATGTCATCATTTAATTATAGTGTAAAGAAATGCTACAAAGTTGGATAATTTTGGTCATAAAGTCAGTCTCGTCCAAACAGAATTTGTTACGTGAGTTTGTCACGTCTTACTGGAGGTTTGGGTATGGATACTTACATGCCTACTTTAGGAGAATGATACTGTAGCTAGCGAAATACATCAACCTAACTTGCAATGTGATGTAGAATATCAGAGGAAGATGTGCATAGCTCACGTTAGCTTGCTACTTTGCTAACAACAGCTAACTGTAGACCATTGGCATTTAGGGTCAATACAGGGCAGGCACTTGGATGCTAGCTAATAATAGGATGTAGCCAACTCATTTCAACTCAGACGATATATGATAGCTAACCCGGATTTGCAAGTTAGGTAGCTAGCTAGCTAGCATTCAGGGGCTTCATCTGCTAACCCAAAACAACATGCCTGTTCTCATAAAAGTTGATCATGTATTTTCAAGGGCAAAAATAAGTGAAGGATGGTACAAATATAACTATGGCTCTAGCAGCAAATACCAAAACGTATCAGCAAGCATTCAGCAACTTACACAGCTGGTTGCATAGTAACGGCATCAACGTCACCGGCATGAATCTATTCTGTAGTTACAGTCCCTCTATTAGCATATACATTACCTCCAAACTATATGTTATCGCCATATGTTTATTGAGTGATGATATTTTATTTAATTCACAGGCTACGTACAAAAATGTGTTGTTTAGCAGCGTCGTATTGGAACCCCGCTACCATATCAGGAGCTGTTACAGAAGGCTGAGACCAGTCCCGCTTCAGAATAATGGAGGACACTTGAATTAAGTTTGTCACATTTGATCTGGTCAATGGTGAAAATACTATCTGTCCTGAAATTCACCTAACCACCAATGATAATGTAATCAGTGCTGTGTGTATACACATACAAAACATTAGGAACACCTTCCTGATATTGAGTTGCACCCCCTTTTGCCCTCAGAACAGCCTCAATTTGTTGGGGCATGGACTGTACAAGGTGTCAAAAGAGTTCCTCAGGGATGCTGGCCAATTCACCCTCTGAATAGCACACATACACAATCCATGTCTCAATTGTCTCAAGGCTTAAAAATCCTTCTTTAACCTGTCTCCTCCCCTTCATCTACACTGATTGAAGTGGATTTTACAGGTGACATCAATAAGGGATCATAGCTTTCAACTGAATTCACCTGGTCAGTCTATGTCATGGAAAGGGTGTTCCTAATGTTTTGTACATTTAGTGTATGTGTGCATTGTATGTTGTAAGGAGGTGCCAATGGACTACTCCTGCACCCGAGTGAGTAATGCCAACCAGTCAGTGCCATGCTGGCACATGTCCCTTGTGAATTAGCTGTGAATCAGGGTCTCTGATTGGCTATGTTCAACCATGTAGTTACTGTTGGCTTCCATGACTGTATGGTGACAGTCTTTCTCTCTCTCCCTCCCTCTGTGATATAAAGGAAAGGGGATATCTAGTAAGTTGTACAACTGACTGCATTCAACTGAAATTTGTCTTCCGCATTTAACCCAACCCCTCTGAATCAGATAGGAGCTAGGTCGGATATAGTGTAACGTCTACGCTGGGAGTCGGAAAGCAAGTGCAGGTGGTGAGTTTAATAGTAAACGTAACATCGAACAATATAACAAACATGAGTAGCGTATAGACATGAAACACATAAACAATACTGACTGGGGAAAGAACCTAAGGGAGTGCCAGATATAGGGGATCTAATATGTGAGGTATTGGAGTCCAGGTGTGTCTGATGATGACGTGCAGGTGAGCGTAAAGATGGATCCCAGGACCAGTGGTTAGTATACCGGAGGGGAGGAGCGGGAGTAGACGTCACAGTACCCCCCCCCCCCCCGGACACGCGGCTCCAGCCCCAGGACGACGCCGACCAGATGGACGGCCCCTAGGACGAGGAGTGGGCCGTTCCAGGTGGCAAAAATGGTAATCACGGATGATGTTGGGATCCAGAATGTCCACCACCGGAACCCAACACCACTCCTCTGGGCCATACCCCTTCCAGTCCACCAGATACTGGAGCCGACCCCCACGACGTCGGGAGTCCAGTAGAGATCTGACGGCATAGGCCGGGCCCCCCTCGATGTCCAGGGGGGATGGAGGGGTGTTGTGGATGGTAGCATTAGCTAGGGGACCAGGAACCACCGGCCTGAGAAGGGATACATGAAAAGAAGTTGAGATACAGTAGTCACTGGGAAGCTGTAACCTATACGTCACCTCGTTGACCCTCCTGAGAACCTTGAATGGCCCCACAAACCGGGGGCTCAGCTTCTTGCAGGGCAGGCGGAGTGGGAGGTTCCTGGTAAAAAAGCCAGACATGATCCTCAGGGTGATACACGGAGGTCTCACTGCGGTGGCGGTCTGCCTGCTCCTTTTGATGGTGGACGGCGCGCTGGAGTCTCACGTGAGCATCGCTCCACACTTCTTCTGCACGCCTGAACCACTCATCAAGCGCAGGAGCTTCGGTCTGGCCCGGGGTCCATGGAGCCAGGGCCGGCTGAAAACCCAGAACACACTGGAAGGCGGTCAACGCAGTGGAGGAGTGATGTAGTGAGTTCTGGGGGTACTCCGCCCATGGAAGGAATCGAGCACACTCTCCCTGCCGGTCCTGACAGTGACTCCTCAGGAACCTCCCCAGCTCCTGGTTAATCCTCTCCACCTGCCCGTTGGACTGAGGCCTATACCCGGAAGTGAGGCTGACCGTGACCCTGAGCTTCTCCATAAAGGATCTCCATACCCGTGATGTTAATTGGGGGCCACGGTCGGAGACTATGTCCTCCGGAAGGCAATAATGCCGGAAGACCTGATGGAATAGTGCCTCAGCGACCTGGAGAGCAGTAGGGAGAACAGAAAGAGGGATTAAACAACAGGATTTTGAAAATCTATCCACAACCACCAAAATGGTGGTGAAACCATCAGAGGAGGGGAGATCAGTAACAAAGTCACTGGATAGATGGGACCAGGGATGCTGAGGCATGGGAAGGAGAAGGAGTTTCCCTGCTGGAGTGTTCCGAGGGGATTTGGTTTGGGCACATATGGAACAGGAGTTGACGTAACGAGTGACGTGCTGCGCCAAGGTGGGCCACCAGTACTTCTCAGAGATGGATTGGGTAGTGGGAGAAATACCTGTCAAGATCATCAGATACAGAGGACCAAGGCGAGAAACTTATGATATTGACCAAATACTTATTTTCCACCATAATTTGCAAATAAATTCATTAAAAATCCTACAATGTGATTTTCTGGAATATTTTTTCTCATTTTGTCTGTCATAGTTGACGTGTACCTATGATGACAATTACAGGCCTCTCTCATCTTTTTAAGTGGGAGAACTTGCACAAATGGTGGCTGACTAAATACTTATTTTCCCCACTGTATCCACAGTAGAACGAGTCCTATATCAACATAACCTGAAAGGCTGCTCAGCAAGGAAGAAGCCACTGCTCCAAAACCGCCATAAAAAAGCCAGACTACGGTTTGCAACTGCACATGGGGACAAAGATCGTACTTTTTGTAGAAATGTCCTCTGGTCTGATGAAACAAAAATAGAACTGTTTGGCCATAATGACCATCGTTATGTTTGGAGGAAAAAGGGGGACTTGTAAAACGAAGAACACCATCCCAACCGTGTAGCACGGGGGTGGTAGCATCATGCTGTGGGGGTGCTTTGCTGCAGGAGGGACTGGTGCACTTCACAAAATATTTAAAGCTTGGTCGCTAATGGGTCTTCCAAATAGACAATGACCCCAAACATACTTCCAATGTTGTGGCAAAATTGCTTAAGGACAAAAAGTCAAGGTATTGGAGTGGCCATCACAAATCCCTGACCTCAATCCTATAGAGAATTTGTAGGCAGAACTGCTCGGAGGCATTCCAGGAGTGCTCGGACGTGAGTGATGTGATCTTCCAGAGTAGCCGAGTAGACCAGGATGTCATCAATATACACGACCACCTAGCATCCGTTCATGTCCCTGAACACCTTTTTAACGAATGCCTGGAACACTGACGGAGCATTGGCTAAACCAAATGGCATCACCAAGTACTTGTAGTGAACAGACATCGTGCTAATTGCAGTCTTCCATTCATCCCCTCCTGGATGCGGATGAGATTGTATGCACTCCGCAGGTCCAGTTTGGTAAAGAACTGGGCCCCGCGGAGCTGCTCTATAGCTGCCGGCACCAACGGGAGAGGGTAACGGTACTTCGTGGTGATTTCATTGAGTCCTCTGTAAGCTATACATGGATCTCACACTCCATCCTTCTTGGCCACGAAGAAGAAACCAGCCGACGCAGGAGAAGTGGACGTGCGGATGAAACCTTGTTGGAGTGCCTCTTGGATGTAATCTTCCATGGCCTGGGTCTCAACAACAAACAGAGGGTAGATGCATCTGCACGGAGGCACAGACCCTGCCAGCAGGTCGATGGCACAGTCCCAGGGGTGATGAGGAGGAAGAGAGGTGGCACGGGTCTTGGAGAATGTCTCCCGTAGGTCCTGGAATACCTCCGGGATGTTAGGCTGAAGGGCAACCATAGGACTCTCAACCGACATGGAACAGCAGGGGATGGAAAAGCAGGTCCTCTGCATTTAGGTAACCAGTTTGGGATTCTCATCCTCAACCATGAGATGGTGGGGTTATGGTGTTGAAGCCAAGGGAGGCCGAGGATGATCTTGTGAACTGGTGCGCTGGTGATGAAGAAGGGGATTTTCTCCTGATGAATGGACTCCACGGTGAGGGTGGATGTGTGTGATGGTTCCAGATCCTAATGGCCGACTATCGAGTGCTTGAACCGGGAAAGGAGAGGAGAGCAGGTATGAGATGATGTTAAGAGAGGAGGCAAGGGTCTGACCAATAAAGTTCCCCACTGCACCGGAATCCAATAACGCAGCAGACACAGTACATGAGGGACAACTAGTGTAATGGACAACAGAAAGAGCTTAGCAGAAAGTGATGAAGATGGAATACACACTCCTGCCCCAGGAGGTGGAAGATCATGTGACCGTCCCTCTGCGCTTGTGGATCCTGGATTGGGAAGTGCCAGACATCGTTGGAGCTGGTGCGCTCCTTGGCCACAATACAGACAGAGCCCCAGCTGTCTCCGTCTGCGTTGCTCTGCCGCGGGGAAGCGTGTGACCCATACCGCCATGGGTTCAGGCTCTGATCCAGAGTGTTCACTGAGGGAGGGAGAGAAGTGATGAGAGTACCGACGCTCCCGAAGTAGGTTATCCAGACGGATGGCCATCGCAATGAGTGCGTCCAAGGAGAGGTTTTCATCTCGACAGGCCAGTCGGGGACACTTGAACAGAACCATGAACCCTCTGAGGGATGCACTTGAAGATAACCATGAACCCCACTTATGAACCTAGATCCTCCTCTCCTCACTCCCAGACGGACGTGGCCCATTCCAACGCCCGCCCAGTCAGCAGAGAAATAACTGTGGCAAACTTGGACCTCTCAGTGGTGGGGGCTCCCATCTGGTGTGTAAAGTAGAGGGAGCACTGAAGTAGGAAACAACGGCATTTAGATGGGGTACCATCATATTTATCCGGGAGGGACAAACGGGCATCTCTGACCTGAGCAGGTTGCTAAATGGGCTGTTGTGCTGGCTCGCTGGGTCGACTGGTTGTAGAGTATCCTCCGCTAGTTGACAACAATGCATCCCGGGCAAGTTTGAGACGTTGCACACTGCGAAGAGCCTCCTCCATAGCCGTCCCCAGTTGCGCCAGCTGGTCATGGTGTTGTGCCAGTTGTGCCAGCTGGTCTGTAACGTATACGCTGGGAGTCAGAAAGCAAGTGCAAGTGGTGAGTTTAATAGTAAACGGAACATCGAACAATATAACAAACACGAGTAGCGTATAGACATGAAACACATAAACAATACTGACTGGGGAAAGAACCTAAGGGAGTGCCAGATATAGGGGAGGTAATAAGTGAGGTAATGGAGTCCAGGTGTGTCTGATGATGACGTGCAGGTGCGCGTAAAGATGGATCCCAGGACCGGTGGTTAGTATACCGGCGACGTCGAACACTGGAGGGGAGGAGCGGGAGTATGCGTCACATATAGGAGCCGAAGTCAAACTCCTTCATGACCAGTAGCTGTGATGAGAGGGGCCTGGAGCTGATCTATGCTGCCATGCCGATCAGGTGTTGGCAAACACGTCAGAAAGGACATAAGGTGATTACTAATAAGACAGTACATCACAAGTGTTTAGTAATATCACCCTTTCAATAGTGTCACTCATCAACACTTCCTAGTTTTTCTACAGACGGGCAGAAGAGATGCTTTTGAAATCAGTCCTCTGACTGAAAGACAGGTTGATACTGACATCTGAATTGGGAGAGACCTTACACTCAGCAATAAAATTATGCAAGACATCTATTACTTTTCATTGTCTTTTGTTCTTATTGAACCGAATGGTACTGTATTCTTTAAACATGTCAGGCAACTACTGTCTTATACCAGACACCATATAGGAAGGTATAATATTTGCACATTGTTATATTAGCAGAACACTGCTTCTACAGTATTATGTGAAGTATGGTTTATCTACATGGAACTGTTACACTTGAAAGTTATATCTACATTAAGTTCAGCAATTGCGCTCTTCTCATATACTCTGTAGGCTCCTGACCGATGCAAAGATTCCTCTTGCATTACATTACATACAGTAGATGGAAGGGACTTCATCACCCACTGGAGATCTGAAGACAGAACCTCAGAAGAGAGCTGTGCATGTCAGTGTGTGGTTAGACAGCCAAATCCTTAGATTTGCTCAAATAGACAAATAGAATGCCTAAAATGTTCTACATTGTAACTACATCAAAACTATGAAATAACACATATGGAATCATGTAAGTGTTAAACAAATAAAAATATATTTGAGATTTGAGATTCTTCAAATAGCCATCCTTTGCCTTGATGACAGTTTTGTACACTCTTAGAATTATCTCAACCAGCTTCATGGGGTAGTCACCTGGAATGCATTACAATTAACAGGTGTGCCTTCTTAAAAGTTAATTTGTGGAATTTCTTTCCTTCTTAATGCGTTTGAGCCAATCAGTTGTGTTGTGACAAGGTAGGGGTGGGGGTGGGGCTATACAGAAGATAGCCCTATTTGGTGAAATACCAAGTCCACATTATGGCAAGAACAGCTGAAATAAGCAAAAAGAAACAACAGACCATCATTACTTTAAGACATGAAGGTCAGTCTATACGGAACATTTCAAGAACTTTGAACGTTTCTTCAAGTGCAGTTGCAAAAAACATAAAGTGCTATAATGAAACTGGCTCTCATGAGGACTGCCACAGGAATGGACCCAGAGTTACCTCTGCTGCAGAGGATGGGTTTATTAGAGTTACCAGCCTCAGAAATTGCAGACCAAATAAATGCCTCACAGAGTTCAAGTAACAGACACATCTCAACATCAACTGTTCAGAGGAAACTGTGTGAATCAGGTCTTCATGGTCGAATTGGTGCAAATAAACCACTACTAAAGGACACCAATAAGAAGAAGAGACTTGCTTGGGCCAAGAAACACGAGCAATGGACATTAGACTGGTGGAAATGTGTCCTTTGGTCTGAGTCCAAAATTTAGATTCTTGGTTCCAACCTCTGTGTCTTTGTGAGAAGCGTTGTAGGTGAATGGATGATCTCCGCATGTGTATTTCTCACCGTAAAGCATGGAGGAGGAGGTGTTATGGTGTCTGGGTGCTTTGCTGGTGACACTGTCAGTGATTTATTTAGAATTCAAGGCACACTTAACCAACATGGTTACCACAGCATTCTGCAGCGATACGCCATCCCATCTGGTTTGGGCTTAGTGGGACTATAATTTGTTTTTCAACAGGACAATGACCCACTACACCTTCAGGCTGTGGAAGGGCTATTTCACCAATAAGGAGAGTGATGGAGTGCTGCATCAGATGACCTGGCCTCCACAATCCCCCGACCTCAACCATATTGAGATGGTTTGGGATAAGTCGGACTGCAGAGTGAAGGAAAAGCAGCCAACATGTGCTCAGCATATGTGGGAACTCCTTCAAGACTGTTGGGAAAGCATTCCAGGTGAAGCTGGTTGAGAGAATGCCAAGAGTGTGCAAAGCTGTCATCAAGGCAAAAGGTGGCTATTTGAAGAATCTCAAATCTCAATATCGATTTTTTTGTTGATAAATGTATTTATACTCAAGCTGGGCGATGTTTGTGCAATGCAGTGGTAAATGACTCAAGTAAAAGTGAAAGTCACCCAGTAAATTACTACTTGAGTAAAAGTCTAAAAGTATTTGGTTTTAAATATACTTAAGTATCAAAAGTAATAGTAAAAGTATAAATATTTTCAAATGTCTTGTATTAAGCAAACCAGAGGGCACCATTTTCTTTGATTTTTTAAATTTACTGATAGCCAGGGGACACTCAGACATAATTTACAAAGGAAGCACGCGTTCAGTGAGTCCGCCAGATCAGAGGAAGTTGGGATGACCAGGGATGTTCTCTTGATAAGTGTGTGAATTAGACCATCTTTCTGTCCTGCTAACCATTCAAAATGTAACGAGTACTTTTGAGTGTCGGGGGAAAAGTATGGAGTAAAAAGTATATCATTTTCTTTAGGAATGTAGTGAAGTAAAAGTAAGGGATGTAGCTCAGTTGGTAGAGCATGGCGTTTGCAACGCCAGGGTTGTGGGTTCGATTCCCACGGGGAAGTATGAAAAAATAAAATAATGTATGCACTCACTAACTGTAAGTCGCTCTGGATAAGAGCGTCTGCTAATTGACTAAAATGTAAAAGTAGTCAAAAATAGAAATAGTAAAGTAAAGTACAGATACCCCAAAAGGCTACTTAAGTAGTAATTCCAAGTATTTTTACTTAAGTACTTTACACCACTGGTGCAAAGTCCACATGTAGCCTACACCTGTTGTAGGGATATTACAGTTTTTGCTTATTGCTTACACACTTTTTGCAGAATTTGGCTCATTATGTCAAAACTCAACACACAAGCCAATCAGACATAGCACTTGGAGATTAACAACTCACATATATGCCAAAATGAAACACTGCAATCAAAACTTAACACTCCTTTCTAAAAATGAAATTCTTGGAACAAAACCATACAATCAAGCAACATTTAATTTACTCTTTCATATCACCAGCAACACACTGATGGGCTTTATATAAAACACTGCAGTCTTTGTGTTTCTATTTTTATTGTCATTTTATTGTCATTGTCTTCTGTAAAACTCAAAAGTAGAATTTCTGCAGTAATCAAACAGTATTTACAAAAAGGTTTTTACAAAAAAAAAACATTCTTACAGAAATTCTTAACATCAAATTTAGCAACAAAACAGAAGTAAAAAAACAAAACAATTACTGGATAAATTGCTATTGGGGGAAAAAACATATACTTGTTTTGTGTGTGTGTCACGGATTCTGCCGAGGCTGCTCCTCCTCCTGGTTCGGGCAGGCTTCGGCGTTCGTCGTCCCCGGAGTACTAGCTGCCACCGTTGAATGTTTCCTTGTGTGATTGCTTTGGTCTGTCTGTCACACCTGTGTTCGTTTGTGTCTGATTACGTGTCCTATAAGTTGCCTGTGTTGTAGTGGTTAGGTTGTGTGTTGTTTTTTGCCTGTCCGTCGTGCTGCGTGTTTCTGTATCTGTTTCATTGTTTATTGTTTTACGCACAGCTTGCGTATTGCTCGCCTCTGTATTTTGAGGCCGTTTTTCCTGTATTCGTTGCCTCGTGTTTTTCTCTATTAAACTTTGTTGGACTAGCTTCAGTGTCCTGTGCCTGACTCCCACACCATGTACACCTCAGCCATGACAGAACAACACACCAGTATGGAGTCAGCAGGAGCAGTGGCGGCACCCAAGTCGCTGGATCGGATCAGCGACCAAGACACCATGATCCGGCGACTTGGGGCCGCCATGAACGAGGTATCCAACACTCTGCGCCGGTTGGTTACGGGAGAGGTGCCCACGCCTTCTCACACCATCCCGTCACCAACGGCCAGTCCTCCTCTCTCTGCACCGGGACCCAGTGGCATTCGGCTCTCGCTCCCGAGGGCATATGATGGTTCTGCAGCCGGGTGTCAGGGGTTCCTCCTGCAGGTGGAACTCTACCTGGCCACCATACACCCAGCGCCCTCGGGATACGAGAGCGTCTCCGCCCTCATCTCCGGTCTATCCGGCAAGGCGTTGGAGTGGGCCAACGCCGAAAGGAGGGGAATAGACGCCGCTACCATCACCTACGCGGAGTTCTCCCGCCGCTTCAGAACAGTCTTCGATCATCCACCTGAGGGGAAGGCGGCGGGAGAGAGTCTGTTCCACCTCTGACAGGGGAAGAGGAGCGCACAGGAGTTCGCCCTGGAGTTCCGGACTCTAGCGGCGGATGCGGGGTGGAATGAGAGGGCCCTCATCGACCATTACAGGTGTAGCCTACGAGAGGACGTTCGTCGTGAGCTGGCCTGCAGGGACACCAACCTATCCTTCGACCAGTTGGTGGACATCTCCATCCGTCCCGACACCCTGCTGGCTACCCGCGGACGTCCCGAGTGGGGGTCGTCCAGTCCACCCTCCAGCACCTCCGAGCCGGTTCCCATGGAGCTCGGAGGTGCTGGCGCTAGAGAGAGGAGGAGAGAGAGCCCGAGGGGGGCCATCCCCTGCACCAACTGTGGCCGTGGAGGACACACCGCGGCCAGGTGCTGGGGAGGGTCTCCTGGCAGAGGGGACAACAGGTCACGCACTGGGGAGTCATTCCAGGTAAGTACGTTTTTTTTAAACGTTTTAGTCATTTAGCAGACGCTCTTATCCAGAGCGACTTACAGTTAGTGATTACATTTTTTTTTTATACTGGCCCCCCGTGGGAATCGAACCCACAACCCTGGCGTTGCAAACACCATGCTCTATCAACTGAGCTACATCCCTGCCGGCCATTCCCTCCCCTACCCTAGACGACGCTGGGACAATTGTGCGCCGCCCATGAGTCTCCCGGTCGCGGCCGGCTGCGACAGAGCCTGGATTCGAACCAGGATCTCTAGTGACACAGTTAGCACTGCGATGCAGTTCCTTAGACCACTGCGCCACTCAGGAGCTAAGTAGGCGCCCCACTTACCCAGAGCTCTCTGTTAGTCACATGTGTATACCTGTGAGATTTCCACAGGTGGCACCTCATTCCCAGCATAAGGCGCTAGTAGATTCAGGCGCAGCTGGGAATTTTGTTGATCGTGCATTTTGTTATAGGTTGGGAATCCCCTTTCGGCCGGTAGAAGCCCCTTTTCCTGTTCATGCCCTAGACAGCCGGCCGTTGGGGTCGGGGTTGATCAGAGAAGTCACAGCACCACTTAAGATGACGACGCAGGGGGGTCATGAGGAGATCATTCAGTTTTATCTGATTGACTCTCCTGCGTATCCCGTGGTGCTGGGGCTTCCCTGGTTAAGCGCCCATGATCCTACCATTGCGTGGCAACAGAGGGCTCTTATGGAGTGGTCTGCCCAGTGTGTATGGAGATGTCTAGGTGTTTCCTTAAGGGCGACCTCGGTAGAGAGTCCGAACCAAGTGCCCGCAATGCGCATTCCCCCTGAATATGAGGATTTAGCACTTGTGTTTAGCAAGACGAGGGCAACACGGCTACCACCTCATAGACAGGGGGATTGTGCGATAGATCTCCAGACAGGAGCGGCACTTCCACAGAGCCGTGTGTATCCCTTGTCTCAAGAGGAGACAGCGGCTATGGAGACGTACATAGCCGAGTCCTTGGCACAGGGATACATACGGTCCTCCACTTCCCCGGTTTCCTCTAGTTTCTTTTTTGTGAAGAAGAAGGACGGGGGTTTGCGCCCGTGTATTGATTACCGTAGTCTCAATCAGATCACGGTTAAGTACAGTTACCCTCTTCCACTGATTGCGACTATGACGGAGTCTTTACGCGGAGCGCGGTTCTTCACAAAGTTGGATCTCAGGAGCGCGTACAATCTGGTGCGCATTAGGGAGGGGGATGAATGGAAAACAGCATTTAGCACCACCTCGGGTCATTACGAGTATCTCGTCATGACATACGGGTTAATGAATGCTCCTTCAGTCTTCCAATCCTTTGTTGACGAGATTTTCCGGGACATGCATGGGCAGGGTGTGGTAGTGTACATCGACGACATCCTAGTGTACTCTTCTACACGAGCCGAGCATGTAGCCCTGGTGCGCCGAGTATTGCGGAGACTGTTGGAGCATGACTTGTATGCCAAGGCAGAGAAATGCTTGTTCTTCCAGGAGTCCGTCTCCTTTTTGGGTTATCGGTTGTCCGCGTCTGGTGTGAAGATAGAGGTTGACCGTGTGTCGGCCGTGCGTAATTGGCAAACTCCAACCACTGTAAAAGAGGTGCAGCATTTTTTCAGTTTTTCTAATTACTACCGGAGGTTTATCCGGGGCTTTGGACAGGTTGCAGCTCCCATTACGTCCTTGTTAAAGGGGGGTCCGGTTCGCTTGCAGTGGTCAGCTGAGGCGGACAGGGCATTTGTCAAACTGAAGAACCTGTTCACCTCGGCCCCGGTGCTGGCGCATCTGGATCCCTTATTACCATTCCAAGTAGAGGTAGACGCGTCCGAGGCCGGTATTGGGGCAGTCCTGTCGCAACAGTCCGGCACGCCACCTAAGCTCCACCCCTGTGCGTTCTATTCTAAGAAGCTCAGCTCGGCGGAGCGTAATTATGACGTAGGAGACAGGGAGCTGTTAGCTGTAGTCCAGGCCCTAAAGGTGTGGAGGCATTGGCTTGAGGGGGCTCAACACCCTTTCCTCATTCTGACTGATCACCGTAACCTGGAGTACATCCGGGCAGCTAGGAGATTGAACCCTCGTCAGGCTAGGTGGAACATGTTCCTAACCCGTTTTGTTTTTAAGATCACATACATCCCAGGGTCCCAGAACGGTAAGGCAGACGCCCTGTCCCGGCGGTATGACACAGAGGAGAGGTCCATTGAGCCTACTCCCATACTGCCGGAGTCGTATCTGGTGGCTCCGGTGGTGTGGGAGGTCGATGCGGAGATCGAGCGGTCACTGCGTACCGACCCTACTCCCCCCGAGTGTCCTGTGGGGTGGACGTACGTTCCGCTCGAGGTTCGTGATCGCCTTATTTATTGGGCTCATACGTCACCCTCCTCTGGACATCCAGGTATTGGCCGGACAGTGCACTGCCTTAGCGTGAAATACTGGTGGCCAACGTTAGCTAGGGATGTGAGGGTTTATGTCTCCTCCTGCTCGGTGTGCGCCCAGTGTAAGGCGCCTAGACATTTGCCCAGGGGAAAGTTACATCCCCTGCCCGTTCCACAACGACCATGGTCCCACCTCTCGGTGGATTTTGTAACTGACCTACCCCCCTCCCAGGGGAATACCACCATTTTGGTCGTTGTGGATCGGTTTTCCAAGGCCTGTCGTCTCCTCCCAATGCCGGGTCTCCCTACTGCCCTACAGACCGCTGAGGCCCTATTTACCCACGTGTTCCGGCACTATGGGGTCCCCGAGGATATTGTGTCTGACCGAGGTCCCCAGTTCACCTCCAGAGTCTGGGGGGCGTTCATGGAACGCTTGGGGGTCTCGGTGAGCCTTACCTCGGGGTACCACCCAGAAAGCAATGGGCAGGTTGAGTCAATCAGGATGTGGGTAGGTTTCTGAGGTCCTATTGCCAGGACCGGCCAGAGGAGTGGTCTAGGTATATCCCCTGGGCAGAGATGGCCCAGAACTCTCTCCGCCACTCCTCCACCAATTTAACACCTTTCCAGTGTGTTTTAGGTTATCAGCCGGTCCTGGCACCATGGCACGAGAGCCAGATCGAGGCCCCTGCGGTGGATGAGTGGATTCGGCGCTCGGAGGAGACGTGGGACGCTGCCCATGTCCATCTGCAGCGGGCCATCCGTCAACAGAAGGCGAGCGCCGATCGCCACCGCAGTGAGGGACCGATATACGCACCGGGAGATCGAGTCTGGCTCTCGACTCGAAACCTGCCCCTCTGCCTGCCCTGCCGGAAGCTGGGTCGGCGGTTTGTGGGGCCCTTTAAAGTCCTCAGAAGATTGAACGAGGTGTGTTACAGGTTACAACTGCCTATAGAGTACAAGAATATTAACCCCTCGTTCCATGTGTCTCTTCTCAGGCCGGTGGTAGCTGGCCCACTCCAAGAACATGAGATAGAAGAGACCCCTCCGCCCCCTTTGGACATCGAGGGGGCCCCGGCGTACAGGGTCCGGACCATCTTGGACTCGAGGCGCCGGATGGGTGGTCTCCAGTATCTCGTGGAGTGGGAGGGGTACGGTCCGGAGGAACGGTGCTGGGTGCCTAGGAGGGACATCCTAGATCCATCCCTCCTGACGGAGTTCCACCGTGGGCATCCCACGCGCCCGGGTCTGCGTCCTCCTGGCCGTTCCCGAGGCCGGGGTCGGCGCACGGCTGGGGCCGCGCGTCAAGGGGGGGGTACTGTCACGGATTCTGCCGAGGCTGCTCCTCCTCCTGGTTCGGGCAGGCTTCGGCGTTCGTCGTCCCCGGAGTACTAGCTGCCACCGTTGAATGTTTCCTTGTGTGATTGCTTTGGTCTGTCTGTCACACCTGTGTTCGTTTGTGTCTGATTACGTGTCCTATAAGTTGCCTGTGTTGTAGTGGTTAGGTTGTGTGTTGTTTTTTGCCTGTCCGTCGTGCTGCGTGTTTTTGTATCTGTTTCATTGTTTATTGTTTTACGCACAGCTTGCGTATTGCTCGCCTCTGTATTTTGAGGCCGTTTTTCCTGTATTCGTTGCCTCGTGTTTTTCTCTATTAAACTTTGTTGGACTAGCTTCGGTGTCCTGCGCCTGACTCCCACATCATGTACACCTCAGCCATGACAGTGTGTGTGTGTGTGTGCGTGTGCGTGTGTGTGGTGGGGGGTGGGGGGGCTTATGGATCACGCCTTCTGTTCGGATCAGGCCACAAGACCTCATCAACATCACAGGCGATGTCCTCGCGGGCTAGGCATCGGGGAAAATATCGCCTTGTGTGCCGAATCCACCCTTGGATTGATCCCACCTCAATGTCTCCACATGCCTCTTCCATTGCTAGCAGAAGAGTCATGCGGGCATGTGGTTGCCGATCATTTACTTTCCACCGCCACGCTGAAAAGAATTCCTCGATTGCATTTAGAAAGGGGCTGTAAGGGGGCAGGTATAAAACTGTGAAATGATTATGGTTGTTGAACCAATCTCGGACCAGAGCAGCCCGGTGGAAACTAACATTATCCCAGATGACAACAAACCTGGGCTGCTGTGGTCTGTCCTGCACAACTGCATGTAGTGCATCTAGAAATGCAATGATCTGTCCTGTATTGTAGGGACCTAGAGTGGCATGATGATGCAGGACTCCTTGGACACTAATTGCAGCACACAAGGTGATATTTCCCCCACGCTGCCCAGGGACATTTACAACAGCCCTTTGTCCAACTACATTACGGCCCCGACGCCTGGTTTTGACCAGATTGAAGCCTGCCTCATCCACGTAGATGAACTCATGAAGCAGTTCGGCGGAATCAAACTCCAGAACTGTCTAAAACAGAAAATATTGAATAGTGTTACTGAAAACACATACAGTAACTACAATGTCTATATTTTCACACAAGTAGGGGCTGGTTTGGGTGAGTATAGACAAAAACTACAAGCTACAGGCAGGGCAGGTGTCAGCATAAACCCTCATTCCCACATCACAATATGTAGTATGTAAAGTAAAGTGACACATACCTGCACATAATCATGGCACAGATCCTTGACCCTGACACTGTTTCTCTCAAATGGCACCCTGTACAGCTGCTTCATTCTGAAGTTATGTTTCTGTAGGATGCGACTTAGTGTAGAAATGCTGACCCTGTTGATATTGTTGAATTCATTGCCATTTGCAATTATGCGTTTAGGTATTGAGGCTTTGGTCTAAGCATTCTGTTTTAGTGTGTAAGCAATGGGAAAAAACTGTAATTGCAGCACACAAGGTGATATTTCCCCCAGCTGCTTCATTCTGAAGATATGTTTCTGTAGGATGCGACTTAGTGTAGAAATGCTGACCCTGTTGATATTGTTGAATTCATTTCCATTTGCAATTATGCGTTGTTGCAACTCACAAAGTCGGATTGTATTATTTTCTCGCACCATTTCAATGATGGCAAGCTCTTGTTGTTGAGTGAAGAGCCGTTCCCTTCCACCTTGAGGAGGTTGTCCAACCATTCTGTAGAAAATGCCACCACAAGATGTTATTGGTTAGGTTATTTTTCACATACTGTACTTTCAAACTGTACACAGTACTGCAACATCACAATGGTATTCCTTTACATATACAGTACTTCACAGCACTACCCTTTTTTGTATAGTATAGTTAGTACAGTAATACTGTAATATGATACAGAATCATGTGACACATACAGTCTGGAGTAGAAACTTGAAGATATACCTGTTCTCCAGTCGGAATGTCCTTATTATCGATGCTACTGTGTAGTGACTGAGGTTAGGGTGGACTCTTTGCCCAGCCTCCCTCATGGACAGGCCATGATTTATCACATGGTCCACCAGAGTAGCCCTGATGTCATCTGATATACGTCTCCGCACTGGTCCTCGTCCTCTTCCATGTCCTCTTCCACATCCAACTCCTCTCTCTCTTTGTCCTCCTCTTACTCTGACTCTCATTGCCTCCATGCTTGCAAAGTTCTAAAAATGGCTTACCTGAGTCCTATTTGTAGTGCTAAGGCTCAGACTGATTGGTGTTCTGTTTTCTGTGAAAGTGTTTTCAGGTGTGTATGTAAGTGCATACAATTGCCAGATGAGTTTTGCATTTTGAACAGAGTGTTTTCCCAATGATAACAGGTGATTTCGTTTTTGAACAAAGTGTCTAATGTAAGAAAACATCTGTAGTGTTTCGCAATAAGTGTGTTACAGAATTGCAAACAAAGTGCAAAGTTGACATTGTGTTTAAGCTATGGTTACACTGTGTTTAAGTGCTACAAGAAGTTTAGGTATTGAGGCTTTGGTTTAAGCATTCGGTTTTAGTGTGTAAGCAATGGGCAAAAACTGTAATAGTTCTGGGATTTGTCCTAGATCTAACAGCAGATGTAAGGAGAGACGAGACAAACTAGCCAGTTCCAAAATATTGTGTTGTAGCTGGTCAGCTGAGCTGACTAAAGACCGGGCATTAAACTTGCAGTTGATACCATTTCCATGGTAGCATGCATTTACATGACGTGATGAAACGTTGAAACTAAGTTGTGAGCTACTTTCATAGCAAGGTGTTGTAGAACGAGTGTCTCATGAAACACATTCCAGACACTGGCTCTTGCTATCTTAACATAACTAATTTGACAGAGAAATATCAGCTAGATAGGATAGCCAGCTGCAGCTATCACCAAGCTATGCTAGCAAGCTGGCTAAAAACAAGGTCAGCACAGATTTCAGCCTACACATAGGACTGAATTAGCTGAACATCTTGAGATGGCGAGTCATTCAACTTCAAAACGTTGTTTTCTCCATAACAAAGCTAGCTTAGCTTACCTCACTGTACTCATTACTGCCCTTATTTGTTGTCAATAAATGGCAAAGACAAACCCAAGAAACACCCACAATTAACTACACCCCCATTACAACTCTTGTTTGCCATGGCCGCTAGCATTTCTTAATGAGCATTGATGAAAAACAAGGCCAAATCAGGAAGCGCAGTCACCATTTAAAGAGATTCTCCAATACTTTTGTATACTTTTTAGCGAGCAGTTCTGAAAGTAGCACTCAGGAGCCTAAAGTGGTCCCCGAAAATGGCATATTTTTACAGCTCCCCATTAGCTGCAGCAGCTACTCATCTTGAGGTCCAAACAAGATTAAAGGGACATTTCAAAAATGTTCTACTTCATATTCATAATCTCCAGCACTACCCCAACATCAACATATGTGAAAATGTCGTGTTTCTATGTTTTGTGGAAAAAAAGTGTTTACAAATACATCATCAACGAATTTGTGGGGAATTATAAGGCATTGCTTACTCATAATTTGTTAAAAACACATGATGCACACTGATGATGTAATTGGAAACACGTGACCGACCGCCTCGATTCGGTCTTATGTAGCAACATTTGAAATAGTGTTTTTTAGAATGGATAAAAGTTGAGTCAGAGCTACAAAATGGTATATCATACACTGCAGTTGAGGAACAATGGGAAAGTAATTCTGCTTTGAAAGTTGAAAAACTTGTAACCCCACTTGTGCGAAAATGGCCATTGAACGTTTTGGTACACCTACTAGAGAGCTCTTCTTTGTCTACACCTATTCAGCATCATTCACACCCTCTTAAGCCTTAGCCCCACCCATCTCTTTAAGGATTCACATGTGAGGCCAAGTGTTAAACAGAGTAAGGTAGTGTAGTAAACAACCAAAGATTTCAAGACTCAAAGTGGTGAAAGTAGTAGCCTACAATAAGGAAAAACTCCAGGTAAAAATACACTTGATCTAGTCTTTCGTATATATCCTAATCTGACTTTGGTGCAGGTCATGTTGTTCTTCACTTTACCATCTCTGGTAAACACACACTGTATCAAATAAAATCTAAGTTTATTTGTCACATGCACAGGATACAGAAGGTGTAAACGGTACAGTGAAATGGTTACTTCCATATTTGCATAGTAGCAATATCAAAAATAGAAAGTGTCCAGATCAAAATATATTATAAATATATTATCATTATTAGATTATGCTTACCCAGACACACTTCATGGTTCATGTGAAAGAAATTCTATAACCACCCCCAGCCACATCTAGCTAAGTGAATGGGTCACTATTGTCTAGGCATGTACACGTTCATGAAATCACGGCCGGCCCGCTCATTAGGCAGGATTAGTCGGCCACCTATGGCGGCAGATTGACTAGAGCTGCGTTTTCTGAGCTAAACTGACCAAGACGCACCTCTAACAACAACACATAAAACCTCACATAATTCTGCCCAAAAACACTGACAATTTCTCTCAACCAGTGGCATATGGGCTTTTTAGGTGAGCGCTGATGCCGCCCTGTGATAAGCAGTGTCCACTTTGTCAAAGGCAGGGGCACAAAATGTTTTGCTTATCCATTCCCAGCGTGCCTCTCCAGGGTGCTTTTGGAGAGATGCATCGCTGCGGCTCTCCACCAACGTTCCATCGAAAAAATAATCTAACATAAATCATGTAGCAGATATAGGACATGGTAGAAATAGTATGTGGCCTTTTCTGTAGCCTACAGGCTGGATATAGAATGTGTGACAATGTAATGAGACGGAAACATGTTAACAAACAACATATCCTAAAAACAGGACAGGTCAAAGTAAAATGGACAATATGGAATGGACAGTCACAACTGTTGTCCAGGAGTTCCACCCCATTGTCAAGATCAGTGGTTTCAAGCTTGTATCCATCAATTTTTGAAAAGCTGATCCTAGCGAAAAAAGAAAATACTTCTGCATTTCTCGCTGAGTAAACACATTGCAAATAGGCTCACAATAACTCCTGATAAAGTTGGGTAGCTGATATACAGAGCTTAAATAGCCAAATTGATTATTCACAGGAATCAGGACTAACAAAGCCAATGCAATGGCCTGTTTTACAAATGGTGGGCCTCCCACATGTATGGGCATTCATAAAATAATCCCAACCCATACTACTAGCAATACAAATGGGTTGTCATAGCTAGCCACCATGCATGAAATTCTGTAGCATGAATCTGCAGGTAGCTAAAGCTAAACAACTAGGTTAAATGTTAGCTAACTAGCTAACATTGGGCTATAACTAGTAATGCAAATGGTTTTCTGAGATATTAATATTATTACTACACAGATCATACACGCAACGTTAGCTAGCGAGCCAGCAAGCTAAAGTTTGGTAGCTAAATAAAAGTACACTTTAACTTGCAATGAAAACAACTTTCTGACAAAATATGAAACGTATAATATCTGAAAATGTTGATAGCGCCTGCTAAATTCACGGCAGCAATGTTGTTGACAGCAGTAGCAACACTTTTGCAGTTCTCCATGGCTAACATTATATATTTTGAAAAAGCCACATTAGCAAGGATTATCTACATATACTGAGCCGCTCATGTTATAGACAGAAGCATGCTACATGGCATACCAATCCGAACTCATCTCTCGCCATTTTCAGCCCATCCATTATCTCAGCCAATCATGGCTAGCGGGAAGGTTCCTGTCTTTTTCCGTGGCTAAGCCCGTAATTTCACCATTTTATTTTGTATTTACAGATGGTAAACACATTTTTTATTAAGGCACATGAAAGTTCACGTGTTCCAGAAGGCATTTCAGCAAAAAAATGCATTTTGATTATAAAAATGTTTTACGTTCAAATGCCTCTCCTGTGAAGTAGTGACGTGCAACATACGCCTAGCTTCCTGAAATGGGTCACATACTGTATATCACTCTATCTTTTTTCCACAAAACATAGAACATATTTTTTTCCACAAAACATGCGCCATTTTCACATATCTTGATGTTGGGGTGGTGCTGGAGATGATGAATATGAAGTAGAAATATTTTGAAATGTTCCTTTAAGGCAATTACATACAAAATAGAACAGTACATCACACAACACATTATTACACACTTCTCTACCACAACATCTCTACAATACAAAACCCATAATACAGCAATATAACAATATTACAATGTATGTGTGTAGAGTGCGTGTGTTAGCATGTGTGTGTGGGGGTGTGTGTGTGTATGTGTGTTTGTGTGTGTGCGTGTGTGTGCATGCCTGTGTGTGTCTCTTCACAGTCCATGCTGTTCCATAAAGTGCAGTTTTATCCGTTTTTTTTTTATCAGATTTTACTGCTTGCATGAGTTACTTGATGCAGAATAAAGTTCCATGTAGCCGTGCTGCAATATTCTGGGCCAACGGTCATTTGCGTATGTCCCTCTTTGTGGCACTTGACTATAAAGGCCAGATGCAACAAAACTAGGGCTTGTAGGACTTGTTTTGTTGATAGCAATGTCAAGAAAGTAGAGCAGAGCTTAATTACGGACAGACCTCTCCCCATCTTAGCTACCATTGTATCCATATATTTTGGTCATGACAGTTTACAATCCAGGGTTACACCAAGCAGTTTAGTCTCCTCAACTTGCTCAATTTCCACATTATTCATACACAATTTAGTTGAGGTTTAGGGTTTAGTGAACGATTTGTCCCAAATACAATGCTTTCAGTTTTTTTAATATTTAGGACTTGCTTATTTCTTGCACCCAGTCTAAAACTAACTGCAGCTCTTTGTTAAGTGTTGCAGAGATTTCACTTGCTGTGGTAGCTGACGTATATAGTGTTGCGTCATCAGCATACATAGACATACAGGCTTTACTCAGTGCCAGTGGCAGATCATTAGTAAAGATTGAAAAAAGCCCTGGGGAATGCCTGACTCTTCCTGGATTATGTTGGAGAGGCTTCCAATAAAGAACACCCTCTGTGTTCTGTTAGACAGCTAACTCTTGATCCACAGTACAACAAGGGATGTAAAGCCATAACACATACGTTTTTCCAGCAGCAGATTATGATCGATAATGTCAACAGCTCCCACAATCATATTACTATAACGTTTTTCAGCCAATCATCAGTCATTTGTGTAGGTGCCGTACATGTTGAGTGCCCTTCCCTATAAGCGTGCTAAAAGTCTGTTGTTAATTTGTTAACTGTGAAATAGCATTTTATTTGGTCAAACATTTTATTCTTCAAAGTTTAGTAAGGGTTGGTAACAGGCTGATTGGACGGCTGTTTGAGCCAGTAAAGTTTGCTTTGCTATTATTAGGTAGCGGAATTACTTTTGCTTCCCTCCAGGCCTGTGGTCACTCACTTTCCTGTAGGCTTAGATTGAAGAGAGGAGTGGCAATTTTGTCCACTATCATCCTCAGTAATTTTCCATGAAAGTTGTCAGACTGAGGTGGTATCGTATCTGAAGATTATGCCTTTGTTAAATGTTTTTCATGACGAAATGGAATGTTGGTTGTTCAGGCCAAAGGGGGGATGTTTTATGATGTTATTTGAAATGTGCCGCTTGGAGGGTGACGCCCGAGGGGAGACTGGTGATTGGCCAGAAGAGGGAGTAGCCCCTCCCTTTGCATTGTTTATAAATAGGAGTTAAACGATGAGACGACAGAACGACCATAACAATCTGGGAGGCGTTCTCCAGGCAACGCGTGTCTGTGAATTTATGCTGTAACCTCGTGGTATGAATAAAAACTTCTGACACGATGCAGCATAACGGACTTTTTGTTCATCAGCAATATTACCACCATTCATCATATACGACAGTGGCTTGTCATTGTTGATAGACAACAATACTTGTTTCCCCTCTTTCACACTCACTTTACGGAATTCAAAATTTTAACGCTTGTCTTTATACAGTGATTTGGTTAGTTATGCATGGATGTGTAGGTTCAGAATTTGTGGTTGGCATGTCATGCCTAAGTTTGCTAATTTTGCCAATGAAAAAATCATTAAAGTAGTTGGCAATATCATTGGGTTTTGTGACGAATGAACCATCTGATTCAATGAATAATGGCGCTGAGTTCGCCTTTTTGCCCGAAACTTAATTTAAGGTGCTCCAAAGCTTTTTACTATTATCCTTTATATAATTTGTCTTTGTTTCATGGTACAGTTTCTTCTTCTTTTTGTTTAGTTTAGTCACATGATTTCTCAATTTACAGTATGTCACGATCGTCTATGAAGTAGGACCAAGGCGCAGCGCGTTGAGCGAACATGACTTTATTTAATTAAAGTGCAACACGAAAACCACAAAACAAATGACGATACGTGAAGTCCACAGTGACAATGTACAGGAACAAAAACCCACAACACTAAGGTGAACACTGACAGTTTAAATATGGCTCCCAATCAGAGATAACGAGCCGACAGCTGACACTCGTTACCACTGATTGGGAGTCACACGACCAAACAAGGAAACACAACCAAAATGAACACACCCTGGCTCAAAATACACAGTCCCGGAGCCAGAGCGTGACAGTACCCCCCCCTAAAGGCGCGGACTCCGACCGCGCCTACACCCCAAATAGGGAAGGGCTGGGTGGGTATTGCTCCTCGGAGGCGGCTCCGGCTCCGGGCTTGACCACCACCCTACTACAATCCCCCCGTAGTGCCCCCAGTCCGATCTGACCCAGTTAGCTGGATCAGGACTGCCGACGCGCACCCCTGGCTTGGCGCGTGAGGCAGGAATGGACCGGACCTGGCAGACGATACGCACCCTTTGCATGGTGCGTGGAGCCGGAACAGGCCTCACCAGGCTGAAGACTCGCATCCCTGGCTTGGTGCGAGTAGCAGGAATGGGCTGAATCCGGCTGACGACTCGCACCCTTGGCTTGGTGCGAGTAGCAGGAATGGGCTGAATCTGGCTGACGACTCGCACCCTTGGCTTGGTGCGAGTAGCAGGAATGGGCTGAATCCGGCTGACGACTCGCACCCTTGACTTGGTGCGAGTGGCAGGAACAGGCTGAATCCGGCTGACGACTCGCACCCTTGTCTTGGTGCGGGGAGCAGGACTGAGCCGGACCGGGCTGACGACGCGCACCACTGACCTGGTGCGGGGAGCTTGGATGGGCCGGACTGGGCTGGCGACGCGCACCACAGACTTGGTGCGGAGAGCAGGAACGGGCCGGACAGGGCTGACGAAACGCACCATAGACTTGGTGCGGAGAGCAGGCACGGGCCTGACAGGGCTGGCGACGCGCACCACAGACTTGGCGCGGAGAGCAGGAACGGGCCGGACAGGGCTGACGACGCACACCACTGGCTTGGTGCGGGGAGCTTGGATGGGCTGGACTGTACTGGGGACACACACCACTGGCCCTACAGCGGGATCTGGAACGGGCCGGACCGGACTGGCAACACACGCCAGTACCTCTCGCCGTGCCTCTACTTCCTCCATCCCCTCTTCGACCAGTGGCCCCCATAACCCGGCGGCCTCCTCCGGCAACCCACTGGACCGCTCTATCGCGGCCTCCTGCTGGTCCGACGTCGTGAGCCCCCCCCTAAAAATGTTCTGGGGTTCTCTCCTCTTCGTGGACCAGGCCTCCATCGTTCTCGCCAGACTATCACCCCACTGCTCCAACGTCCAACCTCTCTCCTCTTCTCTTGGCTTGGCCCAGTCGAGACTCCTACTCAACTGCTCCCAAGTCCATCCTCTCTCTTCTTCATGCTGCTTGATCTGGTTAAGGTGGGTTTTTCTGTCACGATCGTCTATGAAGTAGGACCAAGGCGCAGCGCGTTGAGCGAACATGACTTTATTTAATTAAAGTGCAACACGAAAACCACAAAACAAATGACGATACGTGAAGTCCACAGTGACAATGACTGTACAGGAACAAAAACCCACAACACTAAGGTGAACACTGACAGTTTAAATATGGCTCCCAATCAGAGATAACGAGCCGACAGCTGACACTCGTTACCACTGATTGGGAGTCACACGACCAAACAAGGAAACACAACCAAAATGAACACACCCTGGCTCAAAATACACAGTCCCGGAGCCAGAGCGTGACACAGTACACTTGCCAATCGGCTGTGCAGCCAGACATATTTGCCATTCTTTTTGCCTCATCCCTCTCAACGATAAAAATTTTACACAGGCATTTAACAGTTTTAACCGTCATTTTCTTAATGGGTGCATGCTTATTAGTAACTGGAATAAGCAATTTCATGAATGCGTCAAGTGCTGCATCTGGTTGCTCCTCTTTACACACCACAGACCAGCAAACATTATTTACATCTTCAACATAGGAATCACTTCAAAACCTCTTATATTAGGCCCAGCCATTGGAACTTTGGTTTTCCTAGATATGGCTACTATATTATGATCCCTACATACGATGGATGTGGATAATACTTTAGAGCAGATTTCTGCAGCATTAGTAAAGATGTGATCAATACATGTGGATGATTTCATTCCTGTGCTGTTTGTAAATACCATGGTATGTTGACTGATAAACTGAACCTGGTTGCAGGCACTTATTACAGTTTTTAGAGCTGAGTGATTAGTGCTTTTTGAGGTCGGTTCGATTATTTTAAAAAATAAACACGGTTTTTGATATAGGTTTCGATTATTTTTTTAAACATTATATGCACTATGCATTATGTGGGTTGAATGCTGTAACAATACAGAATAAAACAATTAATAAAAGTCCCATGATGGAAGTGACTGGCCATTACTGCTGATCACTTATTAACCATCATTTATTCACATTACTTTACTTTAATAAAATATTTCAGTTGTGTATATTACATTTGTTTTATTTGATGACTTCTCATCTCTATAGAGCTGCTGCCTATGCTGTCTGGCAAAATCAGTATTTTGAAGTTCTTCAAAGTAAATAAGGCATACTTTTATGACTGCTGAATACCAACTATCAATCACTTAGATCAGGGATGGGCAACTTTGCCATAGGGTGGAGGCAAATGTTTACAGTTTTTAAAATGATAACTGATGATCAATGGGCCCTACCCCAGTCGGTCATTTGACCATGCTTACTACAATTTTAGATAGCTGGCCGCTAGACTAATTTACTAATCTAAAAAGATGTAGCTGACATGGGCTAATTGATTAACTGCTAATGCACACCCCAATTTTCTAAATTGCACCTTGTGTATTCTATTATTCTTTCTCTCAACAGTAAATTGAGAACCGGACTGAGTTCCCCCCACAGGCCTACAAAAGGGGGGCCGCCAGTTGCCCATCCCTGACTTAGATAATGTATTTTCAGGTAGAGACACCTCGTGAAGCAACAGCATCTCTCTATATCAACTCACAAGATCGTGCATTCTTCTCTCTTCTGTAGCAGGCATAAAAGAAACACAGACCGGAAAAGTAGATGTGCAAAGGATTATGGTAATTGTAGTTAATTGCCACATTTTATGCGCTAATCTACAGTGGGGAAAAAAAGTATTTAGTCAGCCACCAATTGTGCAAGTTCTCCCACTTAAAAAGATGAGAGAGGCCTGAAATTTTCATCATAGGTACACGTCAACTATGACAGACAAATTGAGAAAAAAAAATCCAGAAAATCCCATTGTAGGATTTTTAATGAATTTATTTGCAAATTATGGTGGAAAGTAAGTATTTGGTCACCTACAAACAAGCAAGATTTCTGGCTCTCACAGACCTGTAACTTCTTCTTTAAGAGGCTCCTCTGTCCTCCACTCGTTACCTGTATTAATGGCACCGGTTTGAACTTGTTATCAGTATAAAAGACACCTGTCCACAACCTCAAACAGTCACACTCCAAACTCCACAATGGCCAAGACCAAAGAGCTGTCAAAGGACACCAAAAACTAAATTGTAGACCTGCACCAGGCTGGGAAGACTGAATCTGCGATAGGTAAGCAGCTTGGTTTGAAGAAATCAACTGTGGGAGCAATTATTAGGAAATGGAAGACATACAAGACCACTGATAATCTCCCTCGATCTGGGGCTCCACGCAAGATCTCACCCCGTGGGGTCAAAATGATCACAAGAACGGTGAGCAAAAATCCCAGAACCACACGGGGGACCTAGTGAATGACCTGCAGAGAGCTGGGACCAAAGTAACAAAGCCTACCATCAGTAACACACTACGCCGCCAGGGACTCAAATCCTGCAGTGCGAGACGTGTCCCCCTGCTTAAGCCAGTACATGTCCAGGCCCGTCTGAAGTTTGCTAGAGTGCATCCAGAAGAGGATTGGGAGAAAGTCATATGGTCAGATGAAACCAAAATATAACTTTTTGGCAAAAACTCAACTTGTCGTGTTTGGAGGACAAAGAATGCTGAGTTGCATCCAAAGAACACCATACCTACTGTGAAGCATGGGAGTGAAAACATCATCCTTTGGGGCTGTTTTTCTGCAAAGGGACCAGGACGACTGATCCGTGTAAAGGAAAAATGAATGGGGCCATGCATCGTGAGATTTTGAGTGAAAACCTCCTTCCATCAGCAAGGGCATTGAAGATGAAACGTGGCTGGGTCTTTCAGCATGACAATGATCCCAAACACACCGCCGGGCAACGAAGGAGTGGCTTCGTAAGAAGCATTTCAAGGTCCTGGAGTCTCCAGATCTCAACCCCATAGAAAATCTTTGGAGGGAGTTGAAAGTCCGTGTTGCCCAGCGACAGCCCCAAAACATCAGTGCTCTAGAGGAGATCTGCATGGAGGAATGGGCCAAAATACCAGCAACAGTGTGTGAAAACCTTGTGAAGACTTACAGAAAACGTTTGACCTGTGTCATTGCCAACAAAGGGTATATAAGAAAGTATTGAGAAACTTTTGATATTGACCAAATACTTATTTTCCACCATAATTTGCAAATAAATTCATAAAAAATCCTACAATGTGATTTTCTGGAAAAAAAAATCTCATTTTGTCTGTCATAGTTGACGTGTACCTATGATGAAAATTACAGGCCTCTCTCATCTTTTTAAGTGGGAGAACTTGCACAATTGGTGGCTGACTAAATACATTTTTTCCCCACTGTATGGGGGGACACGACTCTTCTGGCACGGAATGAACGATCTTCACAAAACTTGATATGTGGTATCAATGGACAAAGGCCTCTCAAAGCAATATTTTCCAGACTAGTACCTAAAACAACATGGCCGCTATTGACCAATAAACATTAATGTGGGCGTGGTCTGACACATAAATGGATATAAATCAGTCAAGGATATTTATATTGTAACACAATTTGGTACACATTGCAAATACTGTCAAGACTCAATGTATTCAAGAACATTCATATCAACCACTTGGTTGCGCTATAACAGGCACCTGTTTATATCTCTTGAGCTGTTTGACTCAGAGTGCTGAAATTTGGCACACATGCTCAGGGACATGAGTCTAGCTAACCCACTCGATATCTCAGACACCACTGGCCCGATTTTTACAAAATTACACCGATTGACCCAAGGGGGACCCTGCATCATTCGTGGGGTAAGACATGTTTACTGTTCACTTGTTTTTTTGTGTGTTTTCTTTGCAGTTGGCTGATTTGGAATGATTAGGAATACCATTTGTATGACTAGAAAATGAGTGTACACAGCTCGATTTCTACAGGCAGAGATATCAGCTATTCAATCAGCCAAGGAATTTGGTATGAGTCCATGTAATTGAACAACTTCATAGCAGCCTCCTAGCTGATCAGCAATCAGCTACAGTAGCTGCATGAGACTTAGCAATCAGCTTTATAAGAGGGTTGTGAGAATTACCATCACAGTATAGACGTCACAGACTTTAACGTGAAATCACTTTACTGTTATCAGTCATCACATGATCATCGCATGATTTTATGATTGCAGTATGTGCATTGAGTAACTTAGCTTTAATTTAACTATATTACTTTGGCATAACATACAGTACGTGCCTACAACACACAAATGGATGTTAAACATTGATTACGGATTAGGTAAATTACACCCTTAGAATGTAAACTAATGTGAGCTAATGAAAAGTTACATAGAAATGGGATCGGTTATTCATATATTTTTGGGTTTGTTTATTCACGAAGGTATACATGTTCATGATTTGTCCATGCTAATAATGTTATATAATTGACGCTATTTAGCAGACGCTTTTATCCAAATCGACTTACAGTCATGTGTTCATAATATTTTTTTAAGTATGGGTGGTCCCAGGAATCAAACCCACTATCCTGGCGCGCTACCAACTGAGCTACATATTATTTTCCCCATGAGATTGTTTGGACACATTCCCCTACTATTTTGCACCATTTGCATAAAGTATTCAGGTGAAATTCCTTCATATGGGGAATGCATGACCAGAACAGGAACAATGGCCTATAGCCTCACCCTGGGTGAATCTCCTTTGTGATCAATGTGTCTCCTCTGCCAGCTATGTATAGAAGGGGGCAATTTACAGAAAGGGCAAATGCATATTGTAATGTTATATACATGCTCCTCTTACAAACACCAGGTAGCAAAGATGTAACATTTTTGACACTGCCATATGCAATTAACTGGTTTTAAACCAGTTAATTGCATATGGCAGTGTCCAACAGCTTCAAAAGACTAGTCATTATGGTTGTGTAGAATCGTTATAATTCAGCCCAATTGCTAGATGTGAAAGAGCAGCTAATTTTACATTTACATTTGACATTTTAGTCATTTAGCAGACGCTCTTATCCAGAGCGACTTACAGTTAGTGAGTGCATACATATTTAATTTTTCACACTGCCCCCCGTGGGAATGCATTGAGTGTTAATGCTGGACTTTATTGTTGCTGACCAGCTTTGGTGGATTGTTGTGAAGGATTTGTTTCCTCTAATTACTTCTGCTATTGATACCAATGACCTTTATAGTTAATTGCTTTGTCAGAATATGTGGTGTGTGTGTGTGTGTGTGTGTGTGTGTGTAACACTATGGATAATTAACAATAACATAGGACTTTCATGTCTTGGTAGAAAATCGTAAGATACTTGAGTACACACACGCACACCCACAAGCACACAGATGAAGTGTCATTTCAAGTGGGATTTTTAATGAACATCGAGCATATCTCCTTGAAATGATCACAACCTGAAAGGTGCTTGGAGTCTAATTCTAAAGGTTTTATTTAGTAAGTCTCTTGAACATTAAAGATAGAACACAGTACCAAAACAATGTCCAGATGTTCAACTCACAATGGGAATTGATTTGAAAAGGAAAAAGAGATCACACTCTCAAAGTCATATCCAGGCGATAGGATAGCACTTTTCATTGTGTGGTTATTTCATTTACATATTTTTTTCATATGCTGATATTACTTCTAAACAGACTCCTGAGTTTTCAGGAAATATGCTAAATTAAGACATAAAAATAGAGTAAAAAATCAATATGTAGCTATAAAACCTCCCAGAAAGTGCTTATTGAGATGGACAAAGCCTTTCTTTCTCTGGACTAAACGTTTCTAAGGGTGTGGGTCGAACAGTTTACAGTACATTAAAATAAATGCCAGAAATGTATAAACCCAATGAGCACAGCTTAGATTTTTTCTTTCTTCTCTTTTTGGCTGCATGGTGTAGTGCAATCACAAGGAACGCAGCATACATGAGCTAACATGCTTCCATGCTCACAGAGGAGCTTCAAGTTCCTTGGTGTCCACATCACCAACGAACTATCATGGTCCAAACGCACCAAGACAGTCGTGAAGAGGGCATGACAAAGCCTATTCCCCCTCAGGAGACTGAAAAAATGTGGGTCCTCAGAATGTCTATTGTCTATTAATGTCTATTAATGTAAGTATATCCGGCTCTCATCTCCCTGTCTGTGCACATTCTCAGCCTGCCACAGAAAAGTCTGGCAAACCTGGGAACAATTAATATTTTAGTTTACACTGATAGTTATAGAAAACCCTCCAGGCCTTTTCGTTATAGGTTATTTCATTAATATCTGACTGCAGCCCTAACATGGACGTGGTTTCCCGCCTTCAGAAGGTATTCTCACCTCTTGACTTTTTCCAAATTTTCTTGTGTTACAAAGTGGGATTAAAATGGATTGAATTGTATTCTTTTGTCAACGATCTACACAAAATACTCTGTAATGTCAAAGTGGGAGAACATTACAGTTTTTAAATATATATGGGAAAAAAACATTAGATACAGTAAGTATTCAACCCCCTGAGTCAGTACATGTTAGATTCACCTTTGGCAGTGAATATAGCAGTGAGTCATTCTATGTAAGTCTCTAAGAGCTTTGAAAACCTGGATTGTACAATATTTGCCAATTATTATTATTTTTTACATTTTTCAAGCTCTGTGAAGTTGGTTGTTGATCATTGCTAGACAGCCATTTTCAAGTCTTGCCATAGATTTTCAAGCCAATTTAAGTCAAAACTGTAACTAGGCTGCTCAGGAACATTCAATGTCGTCTTGGTAAGTAACTCCAGTGTATATTTGGCCTTGCGTTTTAGGTTATTGTCCTGCTGAAAGGTGGATTTGTCTCCCAGTGTCTGTTGGAAAGCAGACTGAAACAGTTTTTCCTCTCGAACTTTGCATGTCCTTAGCTCTATTCCTTTTCTTTTATCCTAAAAAACAATTAGGAAGGACGCCTGTATCTGTGTAGTGACTGGGTGTATTGATACACCATCCAAAGTGTCATTAATAACTTTACTATACTCAAAGGGATATTCAATGTTAACTTTTTATTTTATTTTCACCCATCTACCAATAGGTGCCCTTCTTTGGAAAACCTCCCTGGTCTTTGTCATTGAATCTGTACTTGAAATTCACTGCACGACTGAGGGACCTTACACATAATTGTATATGTGGGGTACAGAGATGGGGTAGTCATTCAAAAATCATAAACCCCATTATTGCACACAGGTTAGTCCATGCAACTTATTATCTGACTTGTTAAGCAAATTGTTACTCCTCACGTTATTTAGGCTTGCCATAACAAAGGGGTTGAATACTTATTGACTCAAGACGTATTAATTTGTAAACATTTCTAAAAACATAATTCCGCTTTGACATTATGGGGTATTGCGTGTAGATCCGTGACACAAAATCTAAATGTAATCAATTTTAAATGCAGGCTGTAACACAACAAAATGTGGAAAAACTCAAGGGGTTTGAATACTTTCTGAAAGCACTGTAATTACTTATTTATGATCAGCACCTGGATAGGGGAATACGAGATGACAGATGAGTTAGAAATGAGTTAGAAATGGAAGAGCATAATTAACATAACAGGTTAATATAGATGTAGGGAAGATACTAATGTAGAAGGAACTTAACATACTAATGTAAATGTTCTAACTCTGCCTGAGGCTCAATCTTCAAGTCTTTGCATAACATGTATTATATGTTTTATAACTTATTAGGCCCATGTTTGCTTCACTAATTTACCTCTGACTGTCTGTCTCAATGTTAATGTTGTTATCCATTGACAATGTTAATATTGACTTTGCACTTTCAACTCCAACGTACATGTGAAATCGGAAGTTTACATACACCTTAGCCAACTACATTTAAACTCAGTTTTTCACAATTCCTGACATTTAATCCTAGTAAAAAGTCCCTGTTTTAGGTCAGTTAGGATCACCACTTTATTTTAAGAATTTGAAATGTCAGAATAATAGTAGAGAATGATTTATTTCAGCTTTTATATCTTTCATCACATTCCCAGTGGGTCAGGAGTTTACATAAACTCAATGAGTATCTGGTAAAATTGCCTTTTAATTGTTTAACTTCGGTCAAACATTTCGGGTAGCCTTCCACAAGCTTCCCACAATAAGTTGGGTGAATTTTGCCCCATTCCTCCTGACAGAGCTGGTGTAACTGAGTCAGGTTTGTAGACCTCCTTGCTCGCACACGCTTTTTCAGTTCTGCCCACAAATGTTCTATAGGATTAAGGTCAGGGCTTTGTGATGGCCACTCCAATACCTTGACTTTGTTGTCCTTAAGCCATTTTGCCACAACTTTAGAAGAATGCTTGGGGTCATTGTCCATTTGGAAGACCCATTTGCGACCAAGCTTTAACTTCCTGACTGATGTCTTGAGATGTTGTTTCAATATATCCACATAATTTTCCTTCCTCATGATGCCATCTATTTTGTGAAGTGCACCAGTCCCTCCTGCAGCAAAGCACCCCCACAGCATGATGCTGCCACCCCCGTGCTTCACGGTTGGGATGGTGTTCTTCGTCTTGCAAGCAACCCCCTTTTCCCTCCAAACATAACGATGGTCATTATGGGCAAACAGTTCTATTTTTGTTTCATCAGACCAGAGGACATTTCTCCAAAAAGTACGATCTTTATCCCCATGTGCAGTTGCAAACTGTAGTCTGGCTTTTTTATGGCGGTTTTGGAGCAAAGGCTTCTTCCTTGCTGAGCGGCCTTTCAGGATGTGTTGATATAGGACTTGTTTTACTGTGGATATAGATACTTTGTACCTGTTTCCTCCAGCATCTTCACAAGGTCCTTTGCTGTTGTTCTGGGATTGATTTGCACTTTTCGCACCAAAGTACGTTCATCTCTAGGAGACAGAACGCATCTCCTTCCTGAGCGGTATGAAGGCTGGGTGGTCCCATGGTGTTTATACTTGCGTACTATTGTTTGTACAGATGAACGTGGTACCTTCAGGCATTTGGAAATTGCTCCCAATGATGAACCAGTCTTGTGGAGGTCTACAATTCTTTTTCTGAGGTCCTGACTGATTTCTTTTGATTATCCCATGATGTCAAGCAAAGAGGCACTGAGTTTGAAGGTAGTCCTTGAAATACATCCACAGGTACACCTCCAATTGACTCAAATGATGTCAATTAGCCTATCAGAAGCTTCTAAAGCCATGACATCATTTTCTGGAATTTTCCAAGCTGTTTAAAGGCACAGTCAACTTAGGGTATGTAAACTTCTGACACACTGGAATTGTGATACAGTGAATTATAAGTGAAATCTGTCTGTAAACAATTGTTGTAAAAATTACTTGTGTCATGCACAAGGTAAATGTCCTAACTGACTTGCCAAAACTATAGTTTGTTAACAAGAAATGTGTGGAGTGGTTGAAAAACTAGTTTTAATGACTCCAACCTAAGTGTATGTAAACTTCTGACTTCAACTGTATGTAGAGATTAATCCACTTTAAACCCAACCATTATGGATCAGTTCAGTTGGTCACAAACGACAACATGGTCCTGTGACACGCTCCTAAGTTAACTTTGTACTCTCTAACTATCTAAAACTATATCTCTATCTTGTTTTTGTAGAGATCATTCCACTTAAAGGGATTGGATGAGTTGGTCACAAATGGGAGCATTTTCCTTTGACAAGCTCCCACCAATGAATTCTAATTTACAGGATTTTGCGTTGTTAACTTTGCACTATAAAAAGATTCCCAACATATCATATGTCTTATTTTAGTCATGAATCCACTTAAAGCGATCAGCTGAGTTGGTCACAAATGGGAGCATGGTCTTGTGACACGTTCCTACTGTCTCCTACCATTGATTCCTAATTAAAAGGATATGGTTCATGACAGGGTGGAAGAAGTTCCTCATTGAGGAGCGAGGCACCAACTGTCAACACTAATGCAAGTATAACACTCCCCTGGATCGAGGCAGAGCAGGCTAATATGTGTGGGGGGTAGCTCCAGAGGAAGCAACACCTGAGACCTAGCCCATTCACACTTCTCATCTCTATTACCCACTGAAATGTAATGAGTTGTGTCAGGCACCGCTGTGTTTTTACTTGCTGCTGTTGTAATATTCTACAGTCTTTTACGGTGACAACCATTCGTAGTTACCCATGTACCAACTTTGGTTGTAGTCACTGTAGGCCTACCAACTATTACAGCTATTCCATTTGGAATTAATTAGGTCATTTATACAATTTCTCTAACTTCTGCTGTATTAATTTGAGTTTTTCCTTTGATTTTCAGATCACAGAAAAGGTATGCACAAGTAAAGCAAAGTACAGTACAGTATGTAGCACAGGTACAGTATGTGCCTGCAGCATGTTGAAGTGAATAGGTTCAGTGCAGTACAGTTTCCTGAAAAGAGAATGATTGATGATTTTTCTTAGACTGTTATGTATTGAAATATCTAACAGGGACGGTCAGAGGAAGATGGCCGTGTGCTGAAACACAAATACTCTGTCTCCTGGTGTCAGCTATGTCCCCCCAATTACTTCCTATCCAAAACGGTCTTTGTTCCTGCCTAAACTAAGCTCAATTCCACTTATTTATGGGGGATGTTCTGCCTGCACACTGTCCCACACTGCACTAAGCTTTTCATTTCAGTACTGTCAGATTTATTATGCTGGTGGTTGCAAAGCTACCATCAGAGAGGAAAAAAGTTGTTTGCTCACCATCACTGCTTCAACAGAAGAGTTCTAGCTGCCCATTCGTTGAGCATCATTTTAAAAGGGATCACACACACAAATGAACCCCTATCCCTTTAAGTGGGCTGAAAATTCAGCAGCAGCTGAGTTCTTCTCTGCTAATTACAGCTAAATGACAGCTAAATGAAACAGCAAATTAGAGACATTTAGAGACATCAGATGCTTAATATGATTCACTCCCAATTTCCTCCTTGATGTCTGTCTCTTTTCTCTAGCTGCAGCTTTTTCAGCCTCTACTTTGATATCTGATAGACGATCCATGTAATCTTCCTTGAAGACTTAATTCTAAAGGGAGTAGGCTACTGCATACATTTCAGGATGCAAGTTGACTTTAGGTGGCCGCTCGTAGAATTCAGCTAATTCTGAGGCTGCCTGCTGCCACTTATCATACATTTCTTGGTGTTGTGGCCGTTAACTAAGGTTGTCCAGTGGGTCCAGTGGAAGTACAATAAATGTGCTACATTGAACTTCGATAGGCAGATCATGCTGGCTAGCGAAACATTATCTCTTTATAGTATGGCTAGCTAGCCACCTGACTAACACAACACAATGCTACCAAAGTTACATCAGAGAATGGTGCATCATTGGTGATTCCAAAGATACCTCGAACCCTGAACTAAAGGAAACCCAAAATAGTCTATTAATTTACATTCTCAGATACTGAAGTTGGACAGAATTGTATCACTGTGTTGTTAGTGCAATTTAGGTTCAAAGGCCTTGCTTTCATCCTTTACCCCAGGCAAGAGTGAGAGCTGTGAGCCTATGCAATTATTAAGGGTGGATGTTCATTCATGGGAACAGGAAGTGGAATGATCACAAGACCCACCTTATCTGAACTAAGGGCTTTTTTGACTTCAAAGGTCCATTCACAGTGGGTGGTATTTATGGTTCTGAAGCCTGGGTCTGCTTCCACTTCTCCACTCTGGACTGTTATCACCTAGTTTGTGTCCCAAATGGCATCCTATTCCACATATACTGCACTACTTTTGACCAGGGACCATAGGGCTCTATATAGGAAATAGGGTGCCATATGGGATGCAACCCTACACAGTTCAAATACCTCTGGTCCAAACCATGAAGGCATCGGCAGCCCATGTTTTATTCAAATTTGCAATTTAATTTAAAAAATATGACCAATAGCTATGAAATTTGTCCTCGTGTGTGTGCACGTATGTAAACTCAAAGTTAAACTAAGCAGTGTTTTTGAAAACCATCAGCAAAGGCGGGTATAGGCTGTTGGGATATTTATTAATAACTGATTGTAATTTTCTTGTTCCTCAGAGAATATAAAATGCTTATAAACAGTAAATAAATTCAAACAGAATGAATGAGAGCTTATGGCAAATTGCTTTTCAAAACAAATGAAAGACACAAAGGAATTGTGTGTTATTTTCTAGTTATCTTGAAGAACGAATGAATAAGCCCAAAGCTATTGAAACGTATAAACACATAATTAAAATGCATAAAAGACACTCGTCATTTTTCACAATAGCACTACAAATACTTTTCCTTTTCTTTGTCTTACGCTTTCTTCCAATATGCTGTTCAGGAATATATGGATGTAATGGAAGGTATTGGTATACAGTACAGGACTGTATGGAGTAATGGATGAGAAATAATAAACAAAGGAATCAATGCTCATTTTCTATCTATGTTACATTTCTACATTACAGCAGCTGTTGCCCTAGTCCTCTTTTATTTGTCAAAGAGAATAAATGGCATTGATTGACATCCTTGACATCTCTGCAAATGAGTTCATGACACACTGGCGTAACGCAGAATCTGTCAGCCAGACAGTATAGACTACCGATCGCTGTCCATGATGCTGAAATTGCGAAATGTCTATGCGGCTGCCTATCAAATCGATGATAGGCTTTCTGTGGTGCCAGGGCATGTAGCCTATAGCTTTGTTTAGCTAATGGATACATGTTTATTGGTAGGACTATTTGGTCGTCATTCTCATGTTAAGCCTAACATTTCACGAAGCTTTACACGGTGTCACAATGCTGACATTTAGACTGCTTGCTGGCAGCAATAATGTAATTACTTCAAACAATGCAGATTGTAAAAAATAGTTTTGGATGCAACAGCATACTAATCAGCTACCAATAGATGTTTTATATACTGTACAACTGTCCTGCATAACGTACCTGAACCTGCATGACATAAGCAATCCTCTTGCTCTCTCCCAGTTTGGATAGAAAGTTGTGGTGCATCAAACCAGTCTATTAATGCCAAATAATACAGTCAGTCCACCCTCAAAACACTAGCTTACTAGGGATCGTTTCATTATGCAGTGTAACCTACTATCTATAGCTACAGTATATGCAGTATTAAGCTGCTATCTAGCTGCTATTTATACACTTTTTATAAAAATTCAACATCAAATAGTCAAACAATTCTCCTGAAGTATTCCTTACTGCGTCTCTCTCTGTGTCTGTCCTTTTTCTATGGCCTGTAGGCCTAGGTTGCGGGCCCGACTTTTTTCTATACTAAGTATTGACAACCCAGACAGTCTTTTCTGAGACATTATGCATGATATGTCCATTATGCTGCACATAATTTAAACGTAGTCTTATACCAGAGATAAGGGACTGTTGCTATTGCAACCACACAATTCAAAAACCAGGTTCACCAGTATGAACGAAATCTCAAACCACTTTTTTGGTTAAAGCCCTCAAGAACCGTTGTCCACTAAAGATGATAATCTGTTTGCATCTGCCAATGTATTGTCTGTCCAGTATCCAGACGACCTGTCCCGAGAGCTTCCGATACAGTTAATCTCTTTCCGTAAAGTGTTGAGGCCAAAGCTGCTGCAGAACCAACCCAGGCAGCCAGCAACTGCTTATTTGAAGCACCACTCCCTTCTGCCCAGTTTCCCTGATGTTGCTACGGCAATCAAGCTGTTTTTAACCATCCCTGTAACTGTCGCTTCTGCGGAGAGATCATTTTCTAAACTAAAACTAATAACGGACTACCCAAGAAGCATTAGACTCTTGGTCTGATATGTGCTTTTGAACACCTGATTAAGGTCCACATTGCACTGGCGCCATCGTAGACTTGACCACAGCATTTGTTCACTGATATCCCCTTACTTTCAATCAGTTCAATAATTTCTTTTTTGAGGCCTGAGGCACTTTAATCATTCACATTCTTGAAGCCCAAGAAACAACACTTAGTTTCCTAGTATATATGGAAATTAAAAAGGTTTATGAATACGTTATTGGAGAGTTACTGTCAAAATGATGTATAAAAAATGTTGGGACATCAATGACAGACGCATGGGCCCCCAGAGCTTGTGGGACCCCCCCTCCTTGGCTGCCAGTGTCATGACAACGCTGAGAAGGATGAGTTCTTCTCCTCTCTTCTGGACTCCTTCCTTTGTCGTTTATAGTGCTATTGATCCAAGCCTCATACCATCCGTCTCTCCAACACATTGCTATTACTGCTGCTGCCTTTTGACTAACCCAGATTTGTCTAACCTGTTTTTGATGCTCCTATTCTCAAAAAATATTTTTCTAGTGTCATAAGTGAGCATTTAGAAAAAATATTTATATTCTCTTCTATCCTTAATTTATCTTAAGGCAGATAGGAAGTATGTTTACAGTTTTCCCCAATTGTTTACACACTAAAACTGGCACGAGGCACAATGACCCTAACCTGTAACTCATTTAGCAGAACCAGACACCAAATCTGCAATACTACTGGCATATGTTTTGCTTTACACAAACATTTGGCAAAACACAACACACAATTCTCTACCTTTGGCACAACCTTCCCAACTAAAATATTTTGTGTGCAAATGAAAAGCAACACTGTTCAACAAGCTAGGCTCAATTACCAATTGATCACTTTCACTCTTCACATGTGCAAACACTAATTTCGGAAATGTTGAAGGTGAACGTGGAGGTGGGGGTAGAGGTGGAGGTGGGGGTGGGGGTGGGGGTAAAGGTGGAGGTGGGGGTAGAGGTGAAGGTGGAGGTGGGGGTAGAGGTGTGGGTGGGGGTGGGGGTAGAGGTGGAGGTGGAGGTGGGGGTGGGGGTAGAGGTGGAGGTGGAGGTAGAGGTAGAGGTAGAGGTAGAGGTAGAGGTAGAGGTGGAGGTGGAGGTGGAGGTGGAGGTGGAGGTGGAGGTGGAGGTGGAGGAAGACCAAGAACAAGGAGAGTAATCTCTGATGAAATTCGGGCGACTGTGATGGACCATGTGGTCAACCATGATTTGACCTTGAGAGGGGCAGAGAGTGAAGCCCAATCTGAGCCTCTTTTTGTAGAACTGAAAGACGACCACCATGTGGTGGTAGAACGCGTGTATTTACGGACAAACAGGAGGCTGCCATTGTGCAAATGGTAGTTGAAAATAATGGCATAAGACTGTGGGAAATCCAACAACATATTATTGAAAACCCTGCTATCTTCCATAACATCAGTGAGCTTTTCAACCATAGCCCGCATCCTCCATTTGTGTTCCTTTCTTGTTTGAGTACACACAAGCAATATACAGTATAACAACAAAATCTTAGTCTTTACACTGAAATAAATTCTGATGGTAGTGTTTTGAATATGTAACATTAGTGTGATCTCGGTTGTCACTAAGTTAGATTTCATTTGATGTGTGTGTGTCTCATTTGTATGCAGTTTCATTTTCAGCAGGGAGTACATTATTTTGATTGCTGTGTTTTATTTTGCAAGATGTCTGTGAGGTTTGGGGAAATTGGAAAACAGTTTTGTGTTTTGTGTTTAGAGTTTTGAGTACCTGATATGTAGTTTCAGCAAACGTGTGTTAACAATTGGGAAAAACTGTAATATGCCAGTGTATTTTTTTATTTTGACTTACTTCAAGACATTTCTCTATTTCATTTAAATAAAACATATGGTAATGTTGAATATGGTAATTCATAGTATGATTGGCCATTCTTGTAACTGTCTGTCTTTGATTGTGTTTGTATGTGGATGTGTCCCTCCATGCGCACTAAAATATCTACAGTGCCTTGCAAAAGTATTCATACCCCTTGGATTTCTTCACATTTTTATTGTGTTACAAAGTGGGATTAGAATTGATTATTTGTCATTTTTTTGTCAACAATCTACTCAAAATACACTGTAATGTCAAATTGGAAGAATTTATTGTTTTGTTTTTTATTAATACAAATTAGAACTAAAATATAGTAGTTGCATAAGTATTCAGCCCCTTTGTTTAGGCAAGCCTAAATTAGTTCAGGAGTAAAATCTGGCTTAACAAATCACATAATAAGTTACATGGACTCACTCTGTGTAACATAATAAGGGTTGACATGATTTTTGAATGACTAAACCTTCCTCTGTCCTCAATACATGCAACATCTATAAGGTCCCTCAGTCAAGTATTGAATTTCAAGCACAGATTCAACTACAAAGACCAGGGAGCTTTTTGAAAGCCTCATAAAGAAGGGCAGTGATTGGTAGATGGATAACATTAACAAATCAGACATTGAATATCTCTTTAAGCATGGTCAATGTAATAATTATGCTGTGGATTATGTATTAAACCACCCAGAAACATCAAATATATTGTGGAGTCGTCCTTCTGAACTGAGCTGCAGGACAGGAATGAAACTGCTCATGAGGCCATTGGTGATTGTAAAACAGTTACAGAGTTCAATGTCTGTGATGGGAGAAAACTGAGGATGGATCAACAACATTGTAGTGACTCCACAATAATGATGTAAATGACAGAGTGAAAAGAAGAATACAAATATTACAAAACATGCATCTTGCATGCAACAAGGCACTGAAGTAAAACTGCCAAAAAAATGTGGCAAAGAAATGTACTTTATGTCCTGACCGCAAAGCCTTATGTTTGGGGCAAATCCAGCACAACACATCACTGAGTAACTGCCTCCTTATTTCAAGCATGGTGGTGGCTGCATCATGGTATGGGTATGCTTGACATCAACAAATACTGGGCAGTTTTTCAGGATAAAAATAAATGGGATGGCGCTAAGCACAGGCAAAATCCTAGAGGAAAACCTGCTTCAGTCTGCTTTACACCAGACACTGAGAGAAGAATTCACCTTTCAGTAGGATAATAACCTACAACACAAGGCCAACTCTTCATTGGAGTTGCTTACCAAGAAGACAGTGAAAGTTTCTGAGTGGCCAAATTAACATTTTGACCTAATCTGCTTGAAAATCTATGGCAAGACTTCCTGACAGAGCTTGAATAATTGTGCAAAATAATCGGCTAATTGCACAATCCAGGTGTATAAAACTCTTAGAGACTTACCCAAGAAGACTGACAGCTGTAATAGCTGCCAAAGGTGTTCCTAACATGTTTTGACTCAGGGAACTGAATACTTATGCAACAACTATATCTTAGTTATTTAAAATTGACTTTTTTCTTCTACATTACATTTTAGTCATTTAGCAGACGCTCTTATCCAGAGCGACTTACAGCTAGTGCATACATTAATTGTTTTTTAATTTTTAATTTGTTTTATTTTTTATATATATATTTTTTAATACCCCCCGTGGGAATCAAACCCACAACCCTGGCGTTGCAAACGCCTTGCTCTACCAACTGAGCTACATCCCCTGCCGGCCATTCCCTCCCCTACCCTAGACGACGCTGGGCCAATTGTGCGGCGCCCCATGGGTCTCCCGGTCACGGTCCACTACAACAGAGCCTGGCTTCAAACCAGGATCTCTAGTGGCACAGCTAGCACTGCAATGCAGTGCCTTAGACCACTGTGCCAATACATGACAGAGTATTTTTTGTATATTGTTGACAAACAATTTCAATTAAATCCATTTTAACCCCACTTTGTAACACAATAAAATGAATACTTTTGCAAGGCACTGTATGTCCCTGTTCCTGTCTTCTGTGTCATCAGCAGCACCAGCCACTTGCGGCCATGTTTCCTCTCTCATCTCACCATCATCCCCATTCCATAACTATTAAAAGCATTGGCTTGTGGGCTTGGGAAGGTCGAAAAACTATTGTAATTATTTTAATTAGTCTTAGTGGCAATCAAGAGCTAACCTTTCAGACTGCACCATCCCTTCAGGGGCGTTTGTGTGTGGGGAGGCTTTGCAGGGGGGCTGTGTGTGTGTGTGTGTGCACAAGTTTGCATGTGTGCACGTGTGTGTGTGTACGTGCATGAATACATGCTTGTGTGTGTGTGTCTGAGGCAGAGGGTGCGTCAGGTAAAGGCATCTCAGACAGTGGTTGTGACTGGTCACGGCAGTCCTCTGCACACACACAGGGTATTAATAATCTCTCATCATCTAACATCAACCAACCGCATGTCATAAAGTTTGATATAACCACAGCTCCGCTCCCAGCCTGCTCCGCTGTGAGTTCAGTTGTAATAATAAAAATAATCCAGTAGATAGGATTTTTATAGAGCCAAATATGCTCCACAAGAATGCAGCAATAAGATAAAAGAAAAGAAAACAACAACAACAACAGCAAAATAACCGGGATAAGGTGGAACAGAGGAGGCAGGAGCAAACAAACAAGGAAACCATTTCCAGCCAAACACAATTGGATGTCATTGTCAAACACAAGCATTTCGATTGTTTTGGCCGACGTAATGCAGAAATGCCCCATTCCAAGAAGAAGAACACGAAGAACAGGCATTCATTTGATAGTGTAAATCAAAGAAGATATTTGCACACAGGTACATTTTGTTTGTACTTCATCTCATTGCCACAGGGGACAGAGAACTGATGGGCTGCACCTGCATGAAAATGCACACGCAGCTATTATAATGTTATTGTAAGTGAAGTAACACAGCATCAGCTGATTTCAGCTAAAATGATTGAAAGCACTGCCAAACTGATGATTTCATTCTCCCACAACAGCAATTTCATAACAGCTAAGTCAGACGCAAATTGGCTATTAGTTTATTTAATCAAAAATAGCTCCCTATTTCCATAACCTGTCAAAAATTAAGTTGTTTCCCTCAGGGATCGTTCCACTCTATAATTGTGTGATAATCAATACAAATGTAGGGTGTTTACAAATTATTGAGGCACCAGAATTTTATGGAAGCCAATCATTACGTTGTTGTCTATGTCAGGCTAATGGTACAACCAGTCATGGAGTAGGCCTGCAGACCCATAGAATAGAGGTAATGCATTCTAGGCAGAGCTATAGCAGAAAGTCAGCATAAGGTGCCTCGAGCATACTGATATTTCTGTCTGTGACTCGTCATCAGGGTTGTCATCTATCCCCAATGGAACAATTACATATTAGTGCTATTAAAGTGAACAAGTTATACTACTTTGAGGTGCATCTCTACTAAAAGGACTCTGATCCATTATTAATAAATTACAGCTATAATAAACTTCAAAGGTGTTCAAGTTGGAGAGGATTTCAATTCAACCATTATTTCCTAGATCCTTCTTTTTCATTTCAAAGCTGGGTGTTCCAACATCACGTATTGATCTTAAGTTGTTCATAGGTCTTTTAGTGGAAACAGAACAACTCACCATGCCCATCAATGTTCTATCTATCGTCTGCAGTAACTCACAGATAGGCCTCTGATAGGCCGTTGTCCTCTGAATGCTCCTGTGGAAACCACAACGTAGCATTTTTCTCTAATCCATGTTACCCCATCCTCTTGTAATGATAGCACATAGCAATTAGTAAAGCACTGCCACTTCACACATGCAGTTGGCAAACACTACTGTGAGTAATGTGTGAAAATAGTACAGATTTTTTGAGACTGTGAGTAATGTGTGAAAATAGTACCGATTTTTTGAGGAACTAGGCTTGGATCCAACATAGCCTCAAGACACTCAGTCTGTATCTTAGAAGGGTTAACCATATGCATTAATGCAGCATACAGTGCATTCGGAAAGTATTCAGACCAATTCCATTTTTCCACATTTTGTTAGGTTACAGCCTTATTCTAAAATGGATTAAAGAAAATTTGTCCTCATCAATCTAAACACAATACCCCATAATGACAAAGCGCAAATATTTTTTTTCCAAATGTATTACAAATTAAAACCAGAAATACCTTATTTACATAAGTATTCAGACCCTTTGCTATGAGACTCGAAATTGAGCTCAGGTGCATCCTGTTTCCATTGATCATCCTTGAGATGTTTCTAAAACTTGATTGGAGTCCACCTGTGGTAAATTCTATTGATTGGACATGATTTGGAAAGGCACACACCTGTCTATATAAAGTCCCACAGTTGACAGTGCATGTCAGAGCAAAAACCAAGCCACGAGGTCGAAGGAATTGTCCGTAGAGCTACGGGACGGGATTGTGTCGAGGCACAGATCTGGGGAAGGGTAGCAAAACATTTATGCAGCATTGAAGGTCCCCAAGAGCACAGTGGCCTACATCATTCTTAAATGGAAGAAGTTTGAAACCACCAAGACTCTTCCTAGAGCTGGCTGTCCAGCCAAACTGAGCAATCGAGGGAGAAGCGCCTTGGTCAGGGAGGTGACCAAGAACCCGATGGTCACTCTGACAGAGCTACAGAGTTCCTCTGTGGAGATGGAATAACCTACTAGAAGGACAACCATCTCTGCACCACTCCACCAATCAGGCCTTTATGGTAGAGTGACCAGACGGAAGCCACTCCTTAGTAAAAGGCACATGACAGCCCGCTTGGAGTTTGCCAAAAGGCACCTAAAGGACTCTCAGACCATGAAAAACAAGATTCTCTGGTCTGATGAAACCAAGATTTAATTATTTGATCTGAATGCCAAGCGTCACGTCTGGAGGAAACCTGGCACCATCCCTACGGTGAAGCATGGTGGTGGCAGTATCATGCTGTGGGGATGTTTTTCAGCTGCAGGGACTGGGAGACTAGTCAGGATCGAGGGATAGATGAACGGAGCAAAGTACAGCGTGATCCTTGATGAAAACCTGCTCCAGAGCCCTCAGGACCTTAGACTGGGGCAAAGGTTCACCTTCCAACAGGACAACTTCCTTAAGCACACAGCCAAGACAACGCAGGTGTGGCTTTGGTACAAGTCTCTGAATGTCCTTGAGTGGCCCAGCCAGAGCCCGGATTTGAAGACGATCTAACATCTCTGGAGAGACCTGAAAATAGCTGTGCAGCGACGCTCCTTATCCAACCTGACAGAGCTTGAGAGGAGAAGAATGGGAGAAACTCCCCAAATACAGGTGTGCCAAGCTTGTAGCGTCATACCCAAGAAGACTCGAAGGCTATAATCGCTGCCAAAGGTGCTTCAACAAAGTACTGAGTAAAGGGTTGGAATACCTGTAATTTTGTATTTTTTTTTATACATTTGCAAACATTTCTAAAAACCTGTTTTTGCTTTGTCATTATGGGGTATTGGGTATAGATTGATGATGAAAAAAACAATTTCATCAATTTTAGAATAAGGCTGTAACGTAACAGAACGTGGAAAATGTCAAGGGGTCTGAATATTTTCCGAATGCACGGTTTATACTAGGAAGCTGTTTGTGTCACTGTAATTACACTAGCTACCATTTTGAGTCACTTTTATGAAGATCAAGCCCTGCCACAGCTGACAGTTTACATGATTATACATGCATGACTAAAACCCACAAATGAACATGCTAATATGCATGACGTTTCTAATCATTACAAAACCAAATGTGGCTCACGAATGTGCATTACAGTTTTTCCCAATTGCTAACACAATTTTGCAAACTAGGCTGGTTTTATCAAAATACTTAACACAATTCACAAAACCACACACCCAAACTGCAAAATACCTCATATTCCCTGCAAAATGAAGCACTGCAACCAAAACTACATATAGCATTATCAAAATCAAACGTTTGCACGAAATGGCACACACTTCATTCATATTACCAGATTTTTGTCTAACCAACTACACACGGTTGGGCATAATACTATAGTTCAAATTGTAGAAAATTCTTCAGATGCACAGAAATATTTGCAGATACACACACATGCTGTTGAAACATTTTATTTTTTACCAAACAAGTCAGTGCAACATATTCACAGCAGATATACAATGAGGGAAAAAAGTATTTGATCCCCTGCTGATTTTGTACGTTTGCCCACTGACAAATAAATGATCAGTCTATAATTTTAATGGTAGTTTTATTTGAACAGTGAGAGACAGAATAACAACAAAAAAATCCAGAAAAACGCATGTCAAAAATGTTATAAATTGATTTGCATTTTAATGAGGGAAAGAAGTGTTTGATCCCCTCTCAATAAGAAAGATTTCTGGCTCCCAGGTGTCTTTTATACAGGTAACGAGCTGAGATTAGGAGCACACTCTTAAAGGGAGTGCTCCTAATCTCAGCAAATTACCTGTAGAAAAGACACCTGTCCACAGAAGCAATCAATCAATCAGATTCCAAACTCTCCACCATGGCCAAGACCAAAGAGCTCTCCAAGGATGTCAGGGACAAGATTGTAGACCTACACAAGGCTGGAATGGGCTACAAGACCATCGCCAGGCAGCTTAGTGAGAAGGTGACAACAGTTGGTGCGATTATTCGCAAATGGACGAAACACAAAAGAACGGTCAATCTCCCTCGGCCTGGGGCTCCATGCAAGATCTCACCTCGTGGAGTTGCAATGATCATGAGAACGGTGAGGAATCAGCCCAGAACTACACGGGAGGATCTTGTCAATGATCTCAAGGCAGCTGGGACCATAGTCACCAAGAAAACAATTGGTAACACACTACGCCGTGAAGGACTGAAATCCTGCAGCGCCCGCAAGGTCCCCCTGCTCAAGAAAGCACATATACAGGGCCGTCTGAAGTTTGCCAATGAACATCTGAATGATTCAGAGGAGAACTGGGTAAATGTCTTGTGGTCAGATGAGACCAAAATTGAGCTCTTTGGCATCAACTCAACTCGCCGTGTTTGGAGGAGGAGGAATGCTGCCTATGACCCCAAGAACACCATCCCCACCGTAAAACATGGAGGTGGAAACATTATGCTTTGGGGGTGTTTTTCTGCTAAGGGGACAGGACAACTTCACCGCATCAAAGGGACGATGGACGGGGCAATGTACCGTCAAATCTTGGGTGAGAACCTCCTTCCCTCAGCCAGGGCATTGAAAATGCGTTGTGGATGGGTATTCCAGCATCACAATGACCCAAAACACACGGCCAAGGCAACAAAGGAGTGGCTCAAGAAGAAGCACATTAAGGTCCTGGAGTGGCCTAGCCAGTCTCCAAACCTTAATCACATAGAAAATCTGTGGAGGGAGATGAAGGTTCGCTTGACAAACATCAGCCTTGAAATCTTAATGACTTGGAGAAGATCTGCAAAGAGGAGTGGGACAAAATCCCTCCTGAGATGTGTGCAAACCTGGTGGCCAACTACAAGAAACATCTGACCTCTGTGATTGCCAACAAGGGTTTTGCCACCAAGTACTAAGTCATGTTTTGCAGAGGGGTCAAATACTTATTTCCCTCATTAAAATGCAAATCAATTTATAACATTTTTGACATGCGTTTTTCTGGATTTTTTTGTTGTTATTCTGTCTCTCACTGTTCAAATAAACCTACCATTAAAATTATAGACTGATAATTTATTTGTCAGTGGGCAAACGTACAAAATCAGCAGGGGATCAAATACTTTTTTCCCTCACTGTATTTACATTGGACTGAACAAAAATATGCTCACAAAAAACAGTAAACTGAAAAAGAAAATTGCAGAAAAAATGTGCAGAAAACATATATAAAAAAAAAAGAGGCAAGAAACATAATTGGGCAGCATCTTGCTGCACAGCTGGGTCTGGCCACAACGCCTTGTCCACATCACAGGCAATACCCTTGCCAGACATCGAGGGAAGAAGCGCCTTGAGTGCCATATCCATCCCTGAATCGCACCCACATCAATCTCATCACATGCCTCTTCCATAGCCTGCACAAGAGGCATGCGCACAAAGGGCTGCCGGTCGTATACCTTCCACCGCCATGCCGAAAATAACTATTCTATGGGGTTCAGAAATGGTGAGTATGGTGGGAGGTATTGCACGAGAAATGGTGGGTGGTCAGCAAACCAGTTTTGGACTGGGGCTGCACGATGAAAGCTCACGTTGTCCCATACTACAACGTACTGGGTTCTTTGATGGTCTGCATCATTCATACACTCTGGTGGTATGAGAATGTTGTGGAGTCTGTCCAGAAATGTGAGAATATGGGCTGTGTTGTATGGTCCAAGGTTGGCATGACGGTGGAGGACACCATGCGTATTGGAGATGGCAGCGCACATTGTGATGTTCCCACCCCGTTGGCCAGGAACATCTATAATGGCTCTGTGGCCAATGATGTTTCTCCCCCTTCTTCTGGTCTTTGCTAGGTTGAACCCAGCCTCATCTATAAAGATGAACTCATGTGGGATTGCATGAGCATCCATTTCCAGTACTCCCTGAAAACAAAGAACAAAAGCAGTCAATATTGTGTTATCCAGTACACTGGGAAACAATGTTGCGTGTAGTGTACTGCAGTCAATATTGTACTTACATCCACATATGCTCGTCTGACCTCTTTGTTTCTTTGAGAGTTTCTCTCAAACGGCACCTTATAAAGTTGTTTCATTCTGATTTGGTTTCGCTTGAGAATGCGAGCCAATGTGGACAGACTGACTCGTTGAATGTTGTTGAATGTGGTGTTGTCTTGGATGATGTGGCTTTGAATTTCTCGTAATCTGATTTCATTATTTTCCAAAACCAAGTTTACAATGGCAACTTCCTGTACCCCAGTGAACATTTGGCCCCTTCCTCCACCATGGTTGCGTCTCTCAGTCCTTTAGAAAAACAAAAAAAACAAAAATATAGGGCTTGGACAATGCAGCCTAAAGATATTTCCCCACAGTAGAGTAAATTGTACAGGAAACTTGTGCAGTTAGTGTATGACATCAGCCATTCATGAAGTACACAGGTGTCACCCAACTGATACACTATGACATGGGGTGTACTACATAGTGTGAAAGAAATGTTGGTTACATACCTGTACTCCAGTCTAAATGTCCGGATGACACAGGCGACGACAGTAAAACGGCTCAAGTTGGGCTGCACTCTGCCCATGGTTGATGACATGATCAACTAAGGTTGCTCTCATTTCATTTGAAAGTTGTTGTCTTCTTTGGCCATTAACTCCTCTACCAGCTCTACCCCTACCTCTCACTCTTCCTCCCCCTCTCATTCTCACCCTCCCTCTTCCTCTTCCTCTTCCTCTCTCTGCAACGTCTTCCATTGTTGTTGTAAAACAAAAGGTGCTCACCTGTGGTCTTTTCATAGTGCTTACTTCCTGATTGAAGTGGTAACAATTAACCATTGAGGTGTTTGGCCAGGTGGCACATAATGATATGCCATTTAGCAGATGCTTTTATCCAAAGCAACTTACAGTCATGCGTGCATACATTTTTTTTGTGTATGGGTGGTTCCGGGGATCGAACCCACTACCCTGGCGTTACAAGCGCCGTGCTCTACCAGCTGAGCTACAGAGGACCACATGCATTGGCCAATTAGCTCATGTATTGTAATTTTGAATGGCAGTGTTTAGAAAAGGCAAACATGTGACTTTATGTCAGATTTTTGTGTCTTATGCAGAAAACCGTGTGCAGTGCATTTAAAAAGTGCCATTTTGAATTACAAAATGTGTGTAAAGCAGAAAATGTGTTTAGACGTTTGGAGACTTGAGAAGAGGTTTTGCTCTCTGTGTGTCAGTTTAAATAATTGTGCTGTGCATGTCATTTTAGTGTTAGCAATTTGAAAAAACTGTAGATGGTTAAATGATTAAACAATGATTGACTCATTAGCCAACAGCTGAAAACAACTGATCTTAAGTTATTTTCTCTGTAGCATCTCTAAGCAACAGCATGTGTGAGGCTTTACTGGCTGGTACTATAGATCACAGGAGGTTGGTGGCACCTTAATTGGAAAGAACGGGCTCATGGTAATGACTGGAGCGGAATTAGTGGAATGTATCAATTATATCAAACATATGGTTTGATGCCATTCCATTTGCTCCGTTTCAGCAATTATTATGAGTCATCCTCCCCTCAGCAGCCTCCACTGCTGTAGTTATACAGGTAACTGTCAAAATAAAGGAAACACTTAAGTAAATAAGGGATACAAAGTATATTGAAGCAGGTGCTTCCACACAGGTGTGGTTCCTGAGTTAATTAAGCAATTAATGTTTATAGTCATGTATAAAAATGCCCTATTGCCCATTATTTTGGCTACTACGTCTAGAAGAAGAGATCTCAGTGACTTTGAAAGAGTAGTCTCAAAGGAGCATATTGGGTTTAAAGTGTGTGTGTGTGTGTGTGTGTGTGTGTGTGTGTGTGTGTGTGTGTGTGTGTGTGTGTGTGTGTGTGTGTGTGTGTGTGTGTGTGCGCTTGCGTGTGTGCTTGTGTGTGTGTGTGTGTGTGTGCGTGTGTGTGTGTGTAAATCACCGGATCTAAAATCAATTGAACAATTATGGTAGATTCTGGAACGACGGCTGAGACAGCATTTTCCACCACCATCAACAAAACCCCAAATGATGGAATTTCTCCTGGAAGAATGGTGTTGCATCCCTCCAATAGAGTTCCAGACACTTGTTGAATCTATGCCAAGGAGCATTGAAGCTGTTCTGGTGGCTTGTGGTGGTCCAGTGCCCTATTAAGACACTTTTAGTTGGTGTTTGCTTTATTTTGGCAGTTACCTGTATCTGCCTATCAAAACTTAATTGATCAAGGACAAGCTGGATATTAACAAGCAAATACATCGTTGCAAGTAGCAATCAGATTCACCCTGTAATGCTATTTCCAGTTTTATTGAATCAAAACAAATTACATTCAGCAGATTGTTGTGGAACATTGTGCTGATTCTCGAGGACGAGAAAGTTTTGTTCCCCTTCTAAGATTACTTTTCGATATTTGTCTCTGCATTAATTTACATAGCAAATTACACCTTTCATGGCATTAATTAACTCATCAAACAATGAGTCAATGACATTGGTGATCAAAATTCCAACTGACATTATATCACTTTCCCCTGCATCATTTTATGAAGAAAAAAAAACACTCCTCTAGCAAAGTCTGCCTTTATCAAATACCAAACATATTGCTGCCTGTCATCAACTGAAACACTTCACTGCGACATCCTAGCTAATCTGTGGAGAGATTAGGATGGGTATAGTGGAGGAGCACATCGGAGTGGCCTCTTCCTGCTTTTATCACAGACGAAAGACAGCACTTTCCCCACAGGTTGTTCCTCAGAACTGTAGCCTGGGTTATGTCTCATTACATGGTGTGTGTGTGTGTGCGTGTGTGTGTGTGTGTGGACGTGTCCCCACAAGAATAGTAAACAAACTAAGATTAGACAAACTGGGGTCAAATGCTATTTCTAGTGGGTTTAGGGTTAAGGATAGAATTAGTGTTAGGGTTAGTTTTAGGTTAAGGGTTAGGAGCTAGGGTTAGGTTTAGGAGTAGGGTTAGGGTTAAGGTTAGGTTTTTGGGTTAAGATTACTGTTAGGGTAAGAGTACGGGTTAGGGTTAGGTTTAGGGTTAGGGGTTAGGGAAGATAGGATTTTGAATGGGACTGAAATGTGTGTCCCCACAAGGTTAGCTGTACAAGACTGTGTGTGTGTGCGCGCGCCCGCGTGCGTGCACCAGACAGAATGATGAACAGGTCTTTCAGTCCCCACAATTTCTCTGAGCCTTTAAAAAGCAGGTGGCTTCAATCAACATACAGCAAATATGCCCCATCCATTATAATGTATGTAAATGTACAAGTATGGCATTGATTATGGTAATCATATAGCACCAACCAGAAGCTCACACATAAATGAGTTTTAAACCCATAATTAATTTATGCAGGATGCCAGATTTATAGGTTTAGCTTCTCATTATACAAGCTAATTCGGAGTTCAGGAGTAGTATAGGCAGTTATTTCTACATATGGCACAGTGCTTCCACGGTGTAGAGTCTAGCTTATCTCTCACAGGCTAACTGGAAGGGGATTAGCCAAATTACATCCTGTGGGAGCAATAGTCCCACTGAAGTCCATCTGGCAGTTTTTACAGGTGAACTGTTAATATCCCCTTCGCCTTTTGCAGAGAGCTGACTCTGGCATTTATCCATTCAAGCCACTCAACCTGGTGCCAGGGTTGAGGTCAATTACATTTCAATTCCAGTCAATTCAGGAAGTACACCGAAATTACAATTACAATTCTCGTCAACATATTTCGATGAGGAAAATGTGGAATTGGGATTTGGTTTACTTTCTGAATTGACTGGAATTTAAATGGTGTTCACCCTAACACTGCCTGGTGCACATGTTGTTTTAGCAGAGTAGGCCTACTTATTGAAGCAATTGCACAGATCTGACTGTGTTGCCAATTAACTTGATTAACGTTTACCAAATGTATTTGTTGCATCGCTTTAAATACATTTTTTAAGGGGTAGTTAATCTAAATTGGTAATGTACCTCATCTGGTGAATGCCTAGTCTGGTATAGTCCAGTCTGTTTGTGCTTTAGCCAACTGCTATCTACGTTTGTGTATTTTCATGCCGAACATGTATACCTTGACAAACATAGAAGAGTTGGCTGGAGTACACATGGGACCAGGCAAATATACTGAACAAAAATATAAATGCAACATGCAACAATTTCAAAGATTTTACTGAGTTACAGTTCATATAATGAAATCGGTCAATTGAAATAAATAAATTAGGCCTTAATCCATGGATTTCACACGACTGAGCAGGGGCGCAGCCATGGCTGGGCCTGGGAGGGTATATGCCCAACCTCTTGGGAGCCAGGCCCACCCAATAAGAAATAGTTTTCCCCCACAAAAGGGCTTTATTACAGACAGAAATACTCCCCAGATGTGGAGGTCCTGGGCTGGCGTGGTTACACGTGCTCTGCGGTTGTGAGGCCAGTTGTGAGGCCAAATTCTATAAAACGACGTTGGAGGCGGCTTATGGTAGAGAAATTAACATTACATTATCTGGCAACAGCTCTAGCGGACATTCCTGCAGTCAGCATGCCAATTGCACACTCCCTCAAAACTTGAGACATCTGTGGCATTGTGTTGTGTGACAAAACTGCACATTTTAGAGTGCCCTTTTATTGTCCCCAACACAAGGTGCACCTGTGTAATGATCATGCTGTTTAATCAGCTTCTTGATATGTGTCACGTCTCCTCCCGTTGCTCCCCTCCGGCGCTCTGATTCGCCGGTCTACTGAGTCACCGGTCTGAGCGCAACACCTCGGCAACACCGGAATGGAAACACAACTAATCCTAATCACATCCAGCGCACCTGCACCTCATTACCACCCTTATTTAGCCCTGGACTGTTCTGTATTGTGTTGTGTGTGATTGTTTAGCGTCGTCTCGTTTACTCTCTCTTTGTTATTCTCTTTCTCATTATTAAGTAATCCTTGACCTTGTTAATTCCTGCGTCTGCGTCCTGCCTCTTCGTATATCAGCACTAGTCACAGAATCACACACCACGAAAATGGAAGCAGCAGGAGTTTCTCAGTGCCTCGACCAGCACCAGCAGCAGCTTGCCCAGTTGAACGCCACCATGCAGGTAGTGCTCCAAACTCTGCATAATCTGCCTAGCACTCCGGTTCCACCTTAAGGAGCGGTGAGTGCATCCAATCCACCTGTTCCCGTGCTGTCACCCACTCCTTAGGGAACCCTCGCCCTACCCGAGCGCTATGACGGTAAAACTACTAAATGTAGCGGCTTTCTGCTACAGGTTTCACTTTACCTGGCGCGTCAGCCTGGGGCATATCCATCTGACCAAGCCAGGATAGCATTGGTGATCTCGTTACTTAAAGGAAAGGCGCTGGATTGGGCCATGGCAGTCTGGGAAGGAGAGGAGGCAGTGACGCTTCCCTACCCCACCTTCCTCGCTCGGTTCAGGGCGGTGTTTGATCATCCCATGGAGGGAAAGGACAGGGGTGAGCGTCTCCTCCATCTACAACAGAGAGAGGGGCCCGTGTCCGAGTACGCTCGGAGCTTTCGCAAGATGGCGGCGTCTTCCGGCTGGAATGAGTGTGCTCTACGCACGGCCTTCAGGAGAGGCTTACGGGAGGACATTAAGACGGAACTCGCATGTCGGGATGACGAGATGGACCTTGATACCCTCATCACCACGTCCATCCGTCTTGACGACATGTTGAGAGAGAGACGGCGTTCCCAACACCTCCCGGAGCCTCGACGCTCACCCCATCTGAGCTATGGAAGCCGCCCTGCTTCCGAGTCCTCACCCATGGAGGTGGGCAGCACCCCCTACACCACCACGGACGACAGATCTCCTGGTGGCTCCCTATCTAGGCGGTATGAGACCCGTCGCCGCTCCGTGAGTGTTACGTCATCACCTGTCACAAAAACCTCCTCCTTACAGGCTCTAGGACTGTGCTATTGACCTGCTGGAGGGACAACACCCCCCGAAGAGTCACATTTACCCCCTTTCCATGGCGGAGACTGAGGCCATGGAGAAGTATGTGGCGGAGACCCTGAAACAGGGGTTCATCAGACGCTCTACCTCTCCTGCCCCCGCCAGCTTCTTCTTCGTGGCCAAAGAAAACGGAGGACTGAGACCATGCATTGACTACAGGGGGCTGAACGCAGTCACCATCAAGTACCGGTACCCCCTCCCTCTGGTTCCATCGGCCATCGAGCAGCTACGAGGGGCCCGGTACTTTACCAAGTTGGACCTGAGGAGTGCCTATAACCTGATCCGAATCTGGGAAGGAGACGAGTGGAAGACGGCATTCAGCACCACCTCAGGCCACTATGAATACTCGCCAACGCACCTTCTGTGTTCCAGTCCTTCGTCAATGACGTGTTCCGGGACATGCTGAGTAGACAGGTGGTGGTGTACATCGACGATATCCTGATCTACTCGGCTACGTTCGAGGAGCACGTCAGGGATGTCCGAGCTGTCCTACTCCGCCTCCGGGAACACAGCCTGTTGGTGAAGGGGGAGAAATGCGAATTCCACCAACAGGCCATCTCCTTCCTGGGATGCAGGATCAGTCCTCAGGGGGTGTTCATGGAAGGAGTGAAGACGGACGCCGTCAGGTCATGGCCAGTTCCCACCCCCATCAAGGGCCTACAGAGCTTCCTGGGCTTCGCCAATTTCTACCGGCGTTTCATCAGGTGCTTCAGCTCCATAGCCGACCCGCTCACCTCTCTCCTTAAGGGTGGGCCTCAGAAACTGGCCTAGAACCCTGAGGCTGACGCTGCCTTCAAGAGACTGAAGGAGAGGTTCACCACAGCACCCATCCTAAAACACCCAGATCGTCCTTTCATCCTGGAGGTGGACGCATCGGAGGAGGGCGTGGGTGCGGTCCTCTCCCAGCGGCACGGTAAGCCAGAGAAAATGTATCCCTGTGCCTTTTTTCTCTAAAAAGCTTACCCCCGCAGAGAGGAACTATGGAGTTGGAGACAGGGAGCTGTTGGCGGTGGTCCTCGCTCTGGAGGAATGGAGACACTCGCTGGAGGGCGCAGTCCATCCATTCCGGATTCTTACTGACCACCGGAATTTGGAGCACATACGGGCAGCGAAATGGATGAACTCTCATCAAGCCATTTTGACTCGCTTTCAATTCATTCTGTCCTACCGCCCATGATCCAAGAATGTGAAAGCCGATGCACTCTCCAGGTTGCACCATACCGGAGAAAGGAAGGGATCTGGGTGGTCCTATCCTGCCCTCGTCTATCATCGTTGCACCTGCTTTTTGGGATGTGGACGAAGACATCCGCCTGGCGGCTCAGGAGGACCCAGCACCTGCCAACGCCCCTCCGGGGTGTGTGTATGTACCCACCAGTGTCCGTGACCGCCTGCTGATCCGGGCTCACACCACCCTTACGGCAGGGCACTCTGGTATTACGTGCACCCTGCATTCTCTAGCCCAAAAATACTGGTGGCCCACCTTGGCTTCTGATGTCTCCCGCTATGTCAACTCCTGTTCCGTATGTGCCCAAACGAAGACACCCCGGAAAGCCCCGGAAGGCAAACTAGTTCTTCTCTCAGTGCCTCAGCGACCTTGGTCACACCTGTCCATAGACTTTGTCACCGACCTTCCACGTTCTGACAGCTTCACCACAGTCATGGTGGTCCTAGATCGGTTCTCCAAATCATGCAGTTTTTTGCCACTAACTGGTCTTCCTTCTGCTCTCCAGGTTGCTGAGGTCCTGTTCCAACAGGTCTTCCGGTATTATGGACTTCCGGAGGACATCGTCTCGGACCGTGGCCCCCAATTCACCTCCCGAGTGTGGAAGGCTTTCCTGGAGAAGATCAGTGCCACGGCCAGCCTCACTTACGGGTATAGGCCTCAGTCTAATGTGCAGGTGGAGCGCATGAACCAGGAGCTGGGGAGGTTTCTTCGTTGCCACTGACAGGACCTGCAGGGTGAGTGGCCAAGGTTTCTTCCCTGGGCAGAATATGACCAGAACTCCCTTGTTCACTCCTCCTCGGTGCTCACTCCCTTCCAGTGCGTCCTGGGGTACCAGCTGGCCCTGGCCCGTTGGACACCCAGCCAGACCGATGCGCCCGCTGTCGACGAATGGTTCCACAAGGCCGGACAGGTCTGGGATGCCGCCCATGTCCATCGCCAGAGGGCCATTCGTCAGCAGAAGGACCAAGCCGACCGCCACCACAGTGAGGCCCCTGTATTCCAGCCTGGTGATCATGTCTGGCTGTCCAAAGAAAACCTCCCTCTCCACCTGCCCTGCAAGAAACTGAGCCCCTGGTTTGTGGGGCCGTTTAAGATCCTCCGGCGGATAAATGAGGTATCATACTGGCTGCGCCTTCCCCCTCACTACCGTGTCTCACCCGCTTTTCATGTGTCTCTCCTCAGGTCGGTGGTTCCTGGTCCTCTGGCGGATGCCGTCCCCTGGGGTACGCCTCCTCCACTCCTGGACATTGACGGGAGTCCGGCGTATGCGTTGAGGGACCTGCTGGACTCCAGGTTCTGTGGGGGACGGCTCCATTACCTGGTGGACTGGGAGGGGTATGGTCCTGAGGAGAGGAGCTGGTTTCCGGCTGGGGACGTTCTGTACCCCAACCTAATTCGGGACTTCCACCGTCGCCGCCCTGACCGGCCCGCTCCTCGTCCTCGGGGTCGTCCTCCTGGCCGGCGACGTCCTGCGGCTGGAGCTGCGCGTCCGGGGGGGGAGTACTGTCACCTGTCCTCCCGTTGCTCCCCTCCGGCACTCTGATTCGCTGGTCTACTGAGCCACCGGTCTGAGCGCACCACCTCGGCAACACCGGAATGGAAACCCAACGCACCCTAATCACCACCAGCGCACCTGCACCTCATCATCTCATCACCACCCCTATTTAGCCCTGGACTGTTCTGTATTGTGTTGTGTGTGATTGTTTAGCGTTGTCTCGTTTACTCTCTCTTTGTTATTCTCTTTCTCATTATTAAGTAAACCTTGACCTTGTTAATTCCTGCGTCTGCGTCCTGCCTCTTCGTATATCAGTACTCGTCACAATATGCCACACCTGTCAGGTGGATGGATTATCTGGCAAATAAGAAATGATCACTAACAGGGATGAAAACAAATTTGTGCACCAAATTGGAGAGAAATAAGCTTTTTGTGCGTACGGAACATTTCTTATTTCAGCTCAGTAAACATGGGACCAAAACTTGTTGCGTTTATATTTTTGTTCAGTATAGATACCTACTTTTTCCACAGTATCTATGTATCCATGTAAGCCTACATACTGTAGGCCTTTGGCTACAGTATGTAGCTCAGAAGTGCGTAACATTGACCGTTTTACATCCCTTGCTCTCCAAATAGCATATGTGCCTAAATCAACTCAAGGTTACTCAAGGTAAACCAGGTTGTGCAGTAACTGGATACCCAGAGGATAGCACCAGAAACGAGATACTGATATCATCCAGATTTTCATTTTCCTCCTTCAACACATCCCAAATCCTTTGTTGATGAGGTCCCCCCACATAAAAAAATACTATAGTTTACTGTAGTAGTATTACTATATATTTATACTTTAGTATTCACTATAGTGTTTTTGCACAAAAACACTACAGTGAATGCTATAGTGTTTACTGTAATGATTTTGCGGATATGATATGACTGTAGCATTGTGACGTATTTACTACAGTGTTTTTGCAGACATTTCTGTGGTATACAGTAGTATTTACTGTAGTGTTTTTGCAGACATTGTAGTATACTGCAGTATTTAATATAGTGTTTTTGTTTTAATCTCTTGTTTGGGCTTTCTCCTTGAGGACACTTACTGGACAAATACTAAAATAACTAATTGGCCATAACCTGTAAGTATATAGGATTAGTATCTGTAGGACTATAACCTGTAGGGAACACAATATATGGTCTATACTTGGCATGTAGGTTTCTCACTCATGGGTGGCACACATTAAGATTTGGGGGGAATCGGCAGGGCATATGCAAATTAAATATTAGCATATCAATACACTGTGTAGTATAATATTCTACATTATACAATGGGTGGGTCTAATCCTGAATGATGAATGGTTAAAACCGAATTCCAGCTGGTGTCTATTCCACAAGTTACCACCGGCTAAATCTATGAGGTTAAATTGCCAATTTACTCTGTTCCATCTGACTGTGCAATCCACTGTCTCATCAGCCCAGCCAAGCAATTTATAAACTTGATCTCCACTATAAAAAGCATCTAGACATTATTTCACATTTCTTTTAGACTAACATTTAGTTTTCAACAGCGGATATTTGTATAAAACATTCCTTCTGTCTCTCCGACATTTGCAACATTGTTTCAATATTCAAATTCAATCTCCAGTGTCGGGAGTCGGGATTAGGCAGGCATCTTTTCTCAGCTAGTCGAAATCATGACTCAGCATCGTTTTAATATATTTTCATAATAGCAAGCTAGGACTGATGGTTTGGTTAGCTAAACTAACAAGTCTGGTTTTGTTACCAAGCAACAAATGTAGCTATCTATTAAACTTGCTAGCTACTTTAGTGGATGTCGAACACATTTCTAAATGCCAATGAACAAATTTATAGCGGCAAATATGTTAAATTATAGTCATGGTTTAAACAACTCTGGGCTTTATGCATTCTCTGGTATCCTTCGATCGTGTAGGTTAGTTAATAATGCAACTTCGTGGAAGGTTAGTTCCACTCCACCAGCGCATCGTGGAACACACCTTCCATGTCATTCATTATTTCCATAGAACGCATAGCCCCTCATTGATTATCCCAACACAATTATATAGTAATCACTACACAATCGAGGGATACTACAGTGCGTAGTATAGTATTCTAAACTATACTACAAAATAATATAGTAAGCACTACACGATTGAGGGATACTACAGTGTCAAATCAAATCAAATTGTATGGTCGCATACACATATTTAGCAGATAGTATTGTGGTTGTAGATAAATGCTTGTTTTCCTTGCCCCAACGGTGCAGTAATATCTAACAATTCACAACAATAAACACAAATCTAAAAAGTAAAAAAATGGAATTAAGATATATAGACATATTAGGACAAGCAATGTCAGAGTCTGTATGTTTTTGTTTATCCCATGTGTAACTCTGTGTTGTTGTTGTTTTTATCGCACTGCTTTGCTTTATCTTGGCCAGGTCGCAGTTGTAAATGAGAACTTGTTCTCAACAGGCCTACCTGGTTAAATAAAGGTTAAATACATTTTTTAAACTATATATACAGTAGGGAAAAAAAGTATTTAGTCAGCCACCAATTGTGCAAGTTCTCCCACCTAAAAAGATGAGAGAGGCCTGTAATTTTCATCATAGGTACACGTCAACTATGACAGACAAAATGAGAAAAAATATCCAGAAAATCACATTGTAGGATTTTTAATGAATTTATTTGCAAATTATGGTGGAAAATAAGTATTTGGTCAATAACAAAAGTTTCTCAATACTTTGTTATAAAGCCTTTGTTGGCGATGACACAGGTCAAACGTTTTCTGTAAGTCTTCACAAGGTTTTCACACACTGTTGCTGGTATTTTGGCCCATTCCTCCATGCAGATCTCCTCTAGAGCAGTGATGTTTTGGGGCTGTCGCTGGGCAACACGGACTTTCAACTCCCTCCAAAGATTTTCTATGGGGTTGAGATCTGGAGACTGGCTAGGCCACTCCAGGACCTTGAAATGCTTCTTACGAAGCCACTCCTTCGTTGCCCGGGCGGTGTGTTTGGGATCATTGTCATGCTGAAAGATCCAGCCACGTTTAATCTTCAATGCCCTTGCTGATGGAAGGAGGTTTTCACTTTAAATCTCATGATACATGGCCCCATTCATTCTTTCCTCTACACGGATCAGTCGTCCTGGTCCCTTTGCAGAAAAACAGCCCCAAAGCATGATGTTTCCACCCCCATGCTTCACAGTAGGTATGGTGTTCTTTGGATGCAACTCAGCATTCTTTGTCCTCCAAACACGACGAGTTGAGTTTTTACCAAAAAGTTATATTTTGGTTTCATCTGACCATATGACATTCTCCCAATCCTATTCTGGATCATCCAAATGCACTCTAGCAAACTTCAGATGGGCCTGGACATGTACTGGCTTAAGCAGGGGGACACGTCTTGCACTGCAGGATTTGAGTCCCTGGCGGCGTAGTGTGTTACTGATGGTAGGCTTTGTTACTTTGGTCCCAGCTCTCTGCAGGTCATTCACTAGGTCCCCCCGTGTGGTTCTGGGATTTTTGCTCACCGTTCTTGTGATCATTTTGACCCCATGGGGTGAGATCTTGCATGGAGCCCCAGATCGAGGGAGATTATCAGTGGTCTTGTATGTCTTCCATTTCCTAATAATTGCTCCCACAGTTGATTTCTTCAAACCAAGCTGCTTACCTATTGCAGATGCAGTCTTCCCAGCCTGGTGCAGGTCTACAATTTTGTTTCTGGTGTCCTTTGACAGACTCCATAGTGGAGTTTGGAGTGTGACTGTTTGAGGTTGTGGACAGGTGTCTTTTATACTGATAACAAGTTCAAACAGGTGCCATTAATACCGGTAACGAGTGGAGGACAGAGGAGCCTCTTAAAGAATAAGTTACAGGTCTGTGAGAGCCAGAAATCTTGCTTGTTTGTAGGTGACCAAATACTTATTTTCCACCATAATTTGCAAATAAATTCATAAAAAATCCTACAATGGGATTTTCTGGATTTTTTTCCCCTCAATTTGTCTGTCATAGTTGACGTGTACCTATGATGAAAATTACAGGCCTCTCTCATCTTTTTGAGTGGGAGAACTTGCACAATTGGTGGCTGACTGAATACTTTTTTCCCACTGTATATATATATATGTATTTATATACACTACCAGTCAAAAGTTTGGACAAACCTACCAATCATCATCATGAAGGGCCTTCAAAAGTTTGGACACACCTACTCATTCAAGGGTATTTCTTTATTTGTAAAATGTTCTACATTGTAGAATAATAGTGAATACATCAGAACTATGAAATAACACATATGGAATCATGTAGTAACCAAAAAAGTGTTAAACAAATCAAAATATATGTTATATTTGAGATTCTTCAAATAGCCACCCTGTGCCATGATGACAGCTTTACATACTCTTGGCATTCTCTCAACCAGCTTCATGAGGTAGTCACCTGGAATGCGGCAGGTAGCTTAGTGGTTAAGAGCGTTGTGCCCGTAACCGAAAGGTCGCTGGTTCTAATCCCCGAGCTGACTAGGTGAAAAATCTGTCGATGTGCCCTTGAGCAAGGCACTTAACCCTAATTGCTCCTGTAAGTCGCTCTGGATAAGAGCGTCTGCTAAATGACGTAAATGTAAATGAATGCATTACAATTAACAGGTGTGCCTTCTTAAAAGTTAAGTTGTGGAATTTCTTTCCTTCTTAATGCGTTTGAGTCAATCAGTTGTGTTGTGACAAGGTAGGGGTGGTATACAGAAGAAAGCCCTATTTGGTAAAAGACCAAGTCCATATTATGGCAAGAACAGCTCAAATGAGCAAAGAGAAACGACAGTCCATCATTACTTTAAAGACATGAAGGTCAGTCTATACAGAACATTTCAAGAACTTTGAAAGTTTCTTCAAATGCAGTCGCAAAAACCATCAAGCGCTATGATGAAACTGGCTCTCATGAGGACCGCCACAGGAATGGAAGACCCAGAGTTACCTCTGCTGCAGAGGATAAGTTCATTAGAGTTACCAGCCTCAGAAATTGCAGCCCAAATAAATACTTCACAGAGTTCAAGTCACAGACACATCTCAACATCAACTGTTCAGAGGGGACTGTGTGAATCAGGCCTTCATGGTCAAATTGCTGCAAAGAAACCACTACTAAAGAACACCAATAATAAGAAGAGACTTGCTTTGGCCAAGAAACACGAGCAATGGACATTAGACCGGTGGAAATGTGTCCTTTGGTCTGGAGTCCAAATGTAAGATTTTTGGTTCCAACCGTCATGTCTTTGTGAGACGCAGTGTGGGTGAACAGATGATATCCGCATGTGTATTTCCCACCATAAAACATGGAGGAGGAGGTGTTATGATGTGGTGGTGCTTTGCTGGTGACACAGTCTGTGATTCATTTAGAATTATGCTATCCCTTCTGGTTTGGGCTTAGTGGGACTATCATTTGTTTTTCAACAGGACAATGACCCAACACACCTCCAGGCTGTGTAAGGGCTTGTTACGAACCCCGTGGCTCTAAACATCTAGGGTGGATGGACATGAGACCCGTAACATAAATTCATGTAAATTATAAGTGTGGCAGGGAACAGTGAGAACCAAAAATGACACAACAACCATGAACTACCGTCAAACACAAAGTGTTTATTTCTGAACACACGGTAAGGGTTTGGGAAAAAGGGCTGAGCAGGACCCAAGAAATGAAACAATAGTGTAAAACCCCCTAAACTGATCTTGCCTGCCTCAAGAACCGCTAGGCTACTGCTACCATACAAAAATACAGTGGGTGGTCCGCTCAGGTCTCACTAGTGTTTATAGACAGAGTTCTTCCTACGGGTAATGTACGCCCAAGGGCAACTAGCTTAAACTCCCCTTTTCCCAGAAACACACAAAGCTACCAAACAGGGTAATCAGCAATTATATAAGTACACACCACACAGGATACAACAGTATCCACACTCAGGTAAAGAAATAGATTGTAATAAAGTTACCAATAGGGTAACCAACAACTTAGTGAGTACACAACACACAGGACACCACCGTGTCCATACTCACATATGGCAAAAATCTCTCTCTCTCAACAAACACAAGTGACTGGTTTTATATAATGGGATGTGTGATTGAACAAACGAGTAACAGGTGGTGCAATGCACAGGAATGTTCCCTGATTGGTCCAATCAGCAGACACCTCAACGACCACCAATCAGGAACATACAGGACACCTGTGATTAGGGCAGAAGGAGAGAAACACACAAAAACACAGGATACCTGTATCCGTAACACTCCCACCCTTAAAAGAGCAAACCAAAATGGTTTGCGACACACGTACTATCACCACACCCAAATTCACAAATCATCCTATCGGGATAACAAAAAAAACCTAGATCATTACACACGAGACAAAGCATCTGCCAACACATTATCCAACCCCTTTTTGTGGCGGATCTCCAAATTATAATTTTGCACGACAAGTGCCCAACGCATAAGGCGTTGGTTCTGGTTGTACATCCGGTGGAGAAAAACTAAGGGGTTATGATCAGTATACACTATCACCGGTAATGCACTGGAACCAACATAAACTTCAAAGTACTGCAGAGCTAACAACAAAGCTAGAGCTTCTTGTTCAATGGTGGAATAGTTTGTCTGACATTTGTTAAATTTCCGTGAAAAATAACAGACAGGATGGTCCACTCCACTCTGGTCTTGCTGCAGTAGAACAGCACCAGCACCTCTGGCACTTGCATCTACCTCCAGTTTAAACGGCCGTTCAAAATCTGGCGCAGCAAGAACAGGAGTACTACACAAGAGTGCTTTAGCAGTGTTGAAAGCAGTACAACAATCTTCAGACCATACAAATTTTCTCGCCGGACTGAGCAAATCCGTTAATGGAGCAACTACCGCAGAGAAATTTTTACAGAAACTACGGTAGTAGCCAACCATCCCTAAAAAACGGCGTAGCTCTCTTCTGGTGGTAGGTGCGGGAAATGCGTTTATAGCTGAGACCTTGGCATCTACAGGGCGCACCTGACCATGGCCGACCTGTTTACCAAGATAAGTAACAGTGGCCTTCCCAAACTCGCACTTTGCTAAGTTCAGGGTTAGAGAAGCGGTTGCTAGACGTTCACACACTACCCTTAGAGTTTTAACATGATCAGACCACTCAGTTGAATAAATGACCAGATCATCCAGGTAAGCACTACAATTAGGAACTCCAGCCAATACTGTGTTAACCAGGCGTTGGAAAGTGGCTGGTGCGTTCCGCATCCCAAATGCCATGACAGCATATTGTAGGAAGTGATCTGGGGTCACAAAGGCAGAGATGTCGGAGGCACGTGGGGTTAACGGCACCTGCCAGTAACCTTTTAGAAGATCTAGTTTGGTTACATAAGTAGCAGCACCAACAGTATCAATACAGTCATCCAGTCTGGGTAACGGGAACGAGTCGGGCACTGTGACAGCATTGACCTTTCGATAGTCCGTACATAATCTGGATGTCCCATCAGGTTTAGGAACCAGAATGCACGGAGAACTCCAAGGACTTGAACTTGGCATAGCCAGGTTATTCTCCAGCAAATAACCGACCTCACCCCTCATTATCTTTCTCTTAGCGACGTTGACACGATAAGGATGTTGCTTGATAGGTGCAGCGTTTCCAACATTAATGTCATGTTCTAACACATTTGTACATGTAGGAACATCATTAAAAATACATGGAAAGCTGTGTAATAGTCTCACAATATCATCTGACTGTCTGTCCATTAAATGAATCAGGCTTGACGGGAGAGACAGCAGCATCTCTGAATTGGGCAATCTAGAACACTGCTGCTGAGTATTGCGCAACTCCAAACCATCTCCGTCCACATCATTAACATGACCTCCCACTACAGCCGTAGCAGCAACAGAGACAGCCGACTCGGCCAGTTTCTCTGGACTGTCTACCTGAGTGACGGGTCTGGTGTGGTATGTCTTCAACATGTTAACGTGGCACACACGAGATTGGCGTTTTCTATCAGGAGTCTGTATCACATAGTCAGTTTCACTTAGTTTCTTTTCAATGACATAAGGACCAGAGAAACGTGCTGACAATGACGCTCCTGGCACAGGCAACAATACAAGAACTCGGTCACCTGGCTGCAGTGAACGAGAAACAGCCTGTGTGTCATAGTGTCGTTTCATCCGTTTCTGTGAGGAAGACAGTGCTTCCTTTGCTAGAGCACAGGCAGCATGTAGGCGCTCACGAAAGCGACTAACGTAGTCCAACACATTTTCTTTCACACACAACTCTTGTGACAAAAACTGATCCTTAAGGACTTTCATAGGTCCTCTCATGGTGTGTCCAAACACCAGTTCAGCTGGGCTGAACCCTAGGGATTCCTGTACTGTCTCACGGACAGCAAACAACACTAGAGGAACTCCCTCATCCCAATCTTTCTCAGATTCCATGCAATATTTACGGAGCATAGACTTCAGGGTCTGATGCCAACGTTCAAGCGCACCCTGAGACTCTGGGTGATATGCGCTTGACACACGGTGTGTAACTGACAAGGATTTTAACACTTGTTTGAACAGTGTAGAAAGGAAATTCGTACCCTGATCAGTTTGTATCACCTTAGGTAACCCAAAAGTTGAGAAGAATTTGATCAACGCTTTACTCACCACCGGAGCAGTAATCCTTCGCAGAGGAATGGCCTCTGGGTACCTGGTGGCTACACACATAATTGTCAACATAAACTGGTTACCAGATTTTGTTTTTGGTAATGGTCCAACACAATCAACCATCACATGTTCGAAGGGTTCACCTATGGCCGGTATGGGACAAAGAGGCGCGGGGGAAATAACCTGGTTCGGTTTCCCAACTACTTGACAGGTGTGGCAAGTCCGACAGAACCGAGCCACATCTTGTTTTAAGCCAGGCCAAAAGAAATGTCGCAAAACTCGATCATAAGTCTTGGTGACTCCCAGATGTCCGGACCACTGGTGATCATGAGCGAGGGATAAAACATTTTGTCGAAAGGCTGTAGGAATCACTATTTGGTAAACAGCATTCCAATCTCCGCCAGCGTCAACATGGGATGTCCATTTACGCATGAGGAGATTACCATCAATGAAGTATGCCATGTTTTTCTTCTTTAGCTCCTCCTCTGAGACAACACTAGAAAAACATTTAGCCAGGCTAATGTCAACCTGTTGGTTAGCGATCAGCTGCTCACGAGTAACTGGTAACTGTATTGCCTCAGCAACAAGTTCCACATCCTTCTTCCTTTCTCTGGGCTGTTGGTCAGACTGCACCAGCTTACCAGAGGTAGCACCCGAACTATCCTCTGGGTCACACTCTCTGAATAGAATCGTGTTCGACAAATCTATCACTTCACCCACTTGTCGTGCTTGAGCACGTGTGACAGCACAAGCGGGGAACACATCTGGATAACCCTGTGCCAGCTCCTCAGAGAGAGACTGGTCACTTTTATCCAATACCTCCAATACGGGTATCACCTTTCCTCCGGCAATATCGTTGCCCATTATAAATGTCACACCTTTTACTGGCAACATAGGACGTACGCCAACTCTGAACAATCCACTGACTAACTCAGAGTGTACGTTCACAAAGTGCAATGGCACTGGGACGAAACCCATTTCAATTCCTTGTACTAACACACTGGACCCACAATATGTATTATTAGACAAGGGCAACACATCAGCTAGTATGAACGACTGCGCCGCACCAGTATCTCTGAGGATTCTAACTGGACGCTGAGACGCTTCGTCATCTGATATAGAAACAAACCCCTCAAAAATGAACGGTTCATAACTGTGATCTGGGACAGGGACTTTCAAACCACATTCAGTATGAGGCCTCTGTCTTGATTCCGGCCTTACAACCGTACGAATCAGCCCAACACCCGTTGGCGGCCTGGCGTGCTGAGGCATCCCCGGTTTGCGTTTTAGCAGAAAGCAATCATTAACCATATGTCCCACCTTATGACAATAGAAACAGTGACGCACATCTTTTGGGCGCGCTGGATGTACTGCTGGTCGACTAGGACTAAAAGTTAGCAACTCCGCAGCCCTGCTCTCCGTACGAGCCGAAAACACGCTCTTATGCGTCAACACAAACTCGTCTGCCAATACAGACGCTTCCGACAGTGAGGATACTTTCTGTTCGTTCAGATAAACTACAATGCGTTCGGGTAAGCAATTTTTAAACTCTTCTAACAAGATTAACTCCCGTAGAGAGTTAAAATCAGTTACCTTACTAGCACTGTGCCATTTGCCAAACAGATTTCCTTTGTCTCTAGCAAACTCCACATAAGTCTGAGTAGGAGACTTTTTATGAGACCTAAATCTCTGTCGATATGCCTCAGGAACAAGCTCATAGGCACGAAGAACAGTAGCTTTGACCACGTCATAATTCAAACTGTCTTCAAGAGGTAGCGCTGCCAGAACCTCTTGGGCTTTACCTGTTAGCTTACACTGAAGTAATAGGCACCATACCTCGTCGGGCCATTTCAATGCTACCGCTATACGTTCAAAAACACTGAAATAGGAATCAACCTCTGACTCCCTGAACACAGGTACCAAGGTGATCTGCCTACTAATATCAAACGTAGCAGATGACACAGCTGGTGAGGATGGCTCACTAGCAGGCATAGTATGAGCAGAGACTAACCTCGCTGTTTCTGCCTCCAGTTCCATTTTACGCACCTCCAGTTCCATCTTACGCGTCTCCAGTTCTTGATCAAGCCTACGCGTCTCCAGTTCTTGATCAAGCCTACGCGTCTCCAGTTCTACCTCTAGCTTACGCATCTCCAGCTTGTCTTGCCTGATCTGTGCCCGCTCTTCCGCCTCCATGTGGAGCCGTGTCGAGCGGACATCGATCCTGGCATCACTGTCAGTCAGTGGGGAGAGTGGGTCGTAACGGGGCAATGTGGCTGGAGCCTTAGCCTCGTCCTCAGACACTGATGGGCTTACAGGAGCAGCAACCACATCCCCTACAGGAGCAGCAGGGTCAGGCGGCGGTAATTCAAGCACTCGCTCGTTCAATAATATCGCTAACACTACTTCCCTAACTTCTGCTTTCACCAAACCCCTCGGTATGGGTACAGAAAAGTGGTCAGCCAAAGCCTGTAGATCCACTCTACGACAATTCTCAAAAATCTCCCACGTAGGGTTTTCCAAAAATGCCTCCAACTCAAAAGTAGCCATCCTACTAGCAACACGAGCCGTCGACTACTGAACCCACAAAAAAAACAGGTAGGACAGCTGCCAAGCTCAACACTGAACCAGACACTTACTAATTTGCATGAGTAGCATGGGATAAATAGTATCCCAGACGAGCCCCCACTTTATGTTACGAACCCCGTGGCTCTAAACATCTAGGGTGGATGGACATGAGACCCGTAACATAAATTCATGTAAATTATAAGTGTGGCAGGGAACAGTGAGAACCAAAAATGACACAACAACCATGAACTACCGTCAAACACAAAGTGTTTATTTCTGAACACACGGTAAGGGTTTGGGAAAAAGGGCTGAGCAGGACCCAAGAAATGAAACAATAGTGTAAAACCCCCTAAACTGATCTTGCCTGCCTCAAGAACCGCTAGGCTACTGCTACCATACAAAAATACAGTGGGTGGTCCGCTCAGGTCTCACTAGTGTTTATAGACAGAGTTCTTCCTACGGGTAATGTACGCCCAAGGGCAACTAGCTTAAACTCCCCTTTTCCCAGAAACACACAAAGCTACCAAACAGGGTAATCAGCAATTATATAAGTACACACCACACAGGATACAACAGTATCCACACTCAGGTAAAGAAATAGATTGTAATAAAGTTACCAATAGGGTAACCAACAACTTAGTGAGTACACAACACACAGGACACCACCGTGTCCATACTCACATATGGCAAAAATCTCTCTCTCTCAACAAACACAAGTGACTGGTTTTATATAATGGGATGTGTGATTGAACAAACGAGTAACAGGTGGTGCAATGCACAGGAATGTTCCCTGATTGGTCCAATCAGCAGACACCTCAACGACCACCAATCAGGAACATACAGGACACCTGTGATTAGGGCAGAAGGAGAGAAACACACAAAAACACAGGATACCTGTATCCGTAACAGGGCTATTTTACCAAGAATGAGAGTGATGGAGTGCTGCATCAGATGACCTGGCCTCCACAATCCCCCGACCTCAACCCAATTGAGATGGTTTAGGATGAGTCGGACGACAGAGTGAAGGGAAAGCAGCCAACAAGTGCTCAGTATATGTGGGAACTCCTTCAAGACTGTTGGAAAAGCATACCAGATTAAGCTGGTTGAGAGAATGCGAAGTGTGTGCAAAGTTGTCATAAAGGCAAAGGGTGGCTATATAAAATATTATTTTATTTGTTTAACACTTTTTTGGTTACTACATGATTCCATATGTGTTATTTCATAGTTTTGATGTCTTCACTATTATTCTACAATGTAGAAAATAGTACAAATAAAGAAAAACCCTTGAATGAGTAGTGTGAGTAGTGTGTCCAAACTTTTGACTGGTACTGGACATGTAGTAGTGGTCAGCTTGAGAACTTCAGTGTGTAAAATATATATATATATATATATATATATATATATATATATATATATATATATATATATATATATATATATATAATCAGTGGCCACATAATTTTTTTAATACCTTTTAGATAAAACTATACTAAATATAATCACTTCACCAAATAACTGATTAAAACACACTATTTTGCAATGGTCTACAGTAGCTTCAACAGCACTCTGTAGGGTAGCAACATGGTGTAGCCAGAGGACAGCTAGCTTCCGTCCTCCTCTGGGTACATTGACTTCAATACAAAACCTAGGAGACTCATGGTTCTCACCCCCTTCCATAGACTTACACAGTATTTATGACAACTTCCGGAGGACGTCCTCTAGCCTATCAGAGTTCTTGCAGCATTAACTGACATGTTGTCCACCCAATCAAAGTATCAGAGAATTAATCTAGTACTGAAAGCATAAGCTACAGCTAGCTAGCGCTGCAGTGTATAAAATGTGGTGGGTAGTTGACTCAAGGAGAGAAAGACAAGAGCTGAACAGTTTTTAACAAATTAATTTCTTCCAAAATGAAGGAGAAGCAAGAGAGAAATAGAGAGAGAGAGATTTCGTCATTTAAAACAAAAACAAAAACTTTAAGTTTCAGTTACTTAGCTAGCAAATGCAACTAGCTAGTTTAGCCTCCTGAAACACCCTGCTCAAACAGAGGGATGCTATGTTAGCTAGCTGGCTATGACTTTCCAACACAACACTGGAACTCTTCCATGTCAAGGTAAGCTCTTGGTGGTATTACTAATTTATTGCCACACTAACGTTACTGCATGATTGCAGTGGGTTTACTAACACATTAGTTCTATTAGCTATGCTGACGATGATGTTACTTTAGCTAATATGGTGACAACGATGTAGGCTGTGTGTAGCGGTTTGGCTTGGAAAGGTTTTTTCGCCTGGTCACATCCAGCTGATGTGTTGTGCATTGAAGTCCACAAGCAAAGGGTAGAGGTGAGAGGAGGAGAGTGCATAGATACGAGAAGGAATACAATGTGGCTGCTATGCAAGTGAACTGTGTTTACACGTGATCAGGGTGTATTCATTCCACCAATTCTGTTGAAAAACGTTTCCTAAACAGAAGCAAACAGAACAAACGGGGATAAACATAACTGCATTTGTCCAATATAAACTCTTGTTTGCAACTGTTGGACTACTGATTAGACCCTATATCAGCTAGATGCAGGCAAGAGTGTGCAAGGCGGTATTGAATGTCACTGTCTGTCACCTCAAACTTGTCTCTTGATCTGTGTGCACCTACATTGTAAACTTTAATTCATAGGCTAGGTTGTAGCAACCTCATGATGGGTATAGGGAAAATTTTAGTAACATGTAGTAGCCTAAACCTATCGCTGTTACGTTGAACTGGGTGAATGGAATATGAATGAGAGTCATCGAATATGTTGTCATAGAAATAAGGCCAAGCTCATGAAAAATAAATCGTCCACCCTCATCTTAAACATTGGTGTAGTATAGTATTTTACAGTATACTGCAGATTACTACAGAATGCTATAGAATTCTATAGTAAGTAATATAGTATTCTTGTCACGCCCTGACTTAAATGTTGAGTCAGGGTGTGTATGTTCTATGTTGGGTATTTCTATGTTGGTGTTCTATTATGTGTATTTCTATGTTGGCCGGTGTGGTTCCCAATCAGAGGCAGCTGTAGCTCGTTGTCTCTGATTGGGGACCATACTTAGGCAGCCTATTGGCACTAGTGGGTTGTGGGATCTTGTTCCAGTTAAGGTATGTTGTGGTGTGCTGCCTTGGACTTCACGTTTCGGTTTGTTTGTTGTTTTGTCGTTGTGTTTAATATTTAATAAACATGTACGCATATCACGCTGTGCCTTGGTCCGTCCCGTTCATGAACGATCATGACAGAAGATCCCACCAAACGAGGACCAAGCAGCGTGCCCAGGAAGAGCGAATTGCCATGTCACAGGTGGGCAAATGGTGGTCATGGGAGGAGATATTTGCGGGGAAAGGGCCATGGGCAAAGGTAGATGCCCAGGCAGGAGAGGAGCAACGGCAGCACAGAGGAAGCCGGTCGAGGAAGAAGCCCGAGAGACAGCCCAAATAACATTTTGGGGGGAGGGCTAAGAGGGTGGTTGGCGGAGCCTAGGGTTAGAGCAGAGCCAACTCCCCGTACTCACGCGAGAAGGCGTATGACTGGGCAAGCTCCATGTTATGCGGAGCTACGTACTGTGTCGCCAGTGTGCCGGCACAGTCCTGTACGTCCTGTGCTTGGACCACGCATGTGCCGTGCGAAGATGGGCATCCAGCCAGGACGGGGTGTGCCGGCTCAACGCTCCTGGTCTCCAGTACGCCTCCTCGGTCCCGCGTATCCTGCGCCAGTTCTACGAGCTGGCGCAGGATCCTGCTCTTCGCATCAAGCCAGTGATACGTGTTCTTAGTCCGGTCCGGCCCGTGCCTGCTCCTCGCACCAGACCAGTGGTGCGGGTGTCCAGTCCGGCACGGCCAGTGCCTGTTCCACCGGTGCCTGGTCCGGCACTGGTCAGCTGCTCCACTCCGGAGCCAGAGCAGTCCGCTCCACCGGTGCCTGAACCAGCTCCGGTTAGCTGCTCCACTCCGGAGCCAGAGCAATCCGCTCCACCGGGGTCCAGTCCAGCTCCGGTCAGCGGATCCACTCCGAGTCAGAGCAGTCCGCTCCACCAGTGCCCTCGCACCAAACCAGTGGTGCGTGTTCCCAGTCCGGCCCGGCCTGTTCCTTCTCCTCGCACCAAGCCAGTGGTGCGCGTCGCCAGCCCGGTCCGGCCTGCTCCGGCCACTCGCACCAAGCCAGTGGTGCGCGTCGCCAGCCCGGCCCAGACTGTTCCTGCCCCTCGCACCAAGCCAGTGGTGCGCGTCGCCAGTCCGGCCCGGCCTGTTCCTGCCCCTCGCACCAAGCCAGTGGTGCGCGTCGCCAGTCCGGCCCGGCCTGTTCCTGCCCCTTGCACCAAGGCAGTGGTGTGTGTCGCCAGTCCGGCCCGGCCCGTTCCTGCTCCTCGCATCAAGCCAGTGGTGCGCGTCGCCAGTCTGGCCCGGCCTGTTCCTGCTCCTCGCACCAAGCCAGTGGTGCGCGTCGCCAGCCCGGCCCGATCCGGCCTGTTCCTGCTCCTCTCATCAAGCCAGTGGTACGTGTTCCTAGTCCGGTCCGGCCCGTCCCTGCTCCTCGCACCAGACCAGTGGTGCGGGTGTCCAGTCCGGCACGGCCCGTGCCTGTTCCACCGGTGTCTGGTCCGGCACTGGTCAGCTGCTCCACTCCGGAGCCAGAGCAGTCCGCTCCGCCGGTGCCTGAACCAGCTCCGGTTAGCTGCTCCACTCCGGAGCCAGAGCAATACGCTCCACCGGGGTCCAGTCCAGCTCCAGTCAGCGGATCCACTCCGGAGCCAGAGCAGTCCGCTCCACCGGTGCCCAGTTCAGCTCCGGTCAGCTGCTCCACTCTGGAGCCAGAGCAATCCGCTCCACCGGGGTCCAGTCCAGCTCCGGTCAGTGGCTCCACTCCGGAGCAAGAGCAGTCCGCTCCACCGGTGCCTGATCCAGCTCCGGTCAACGGCTCCACTCCGGAGCCAGAGCAGTTCGCTCCACCGTCATCGGGTCCAGCTCCAGTCAGCGGTTCCAGTCCAGACCCAGATGTCAGCCCCTCTCCAGGTTCGGGGTCTTCCACACCAGGGTCCAGAAAGGGCTTGGTACTTCGTGGGAGGAAGGAGAGGGCAAGCAGCGCGCCGAGGTCCAGACCAGACCAGGGGCACAACAGGGAGGCGGAGAATCGGTGGTTGTCACGCCCGGAGCCGGATCCGCCTCCGAGGCGGAATGCCCACCCGGCCCCTACCCTGTTATGTTTATGTTGTGCGGTCGGAGTCCGCACCTTTGGGGGGGGGGGTACTGTCATGCCCTGACTCAGGGGACGCGTAAATGTTGAGTCAGGGTGTGTATGTTCTATGTTGGGTATTTCTATGTTGGTGTTCTATTATGTGTATTTCTATGTTGGCCGGTGTGGTTCCCAATCAGAGGCAGCTGTAGCTCGTTGTCTCTGATTGGGGACCATACTTAGGCAGCCTATTGGCACTAGTGGGTTGTGGGATCTTGTTCCAGTTAAGGTATGTTGTGTTGTGCTGCCTTGGACTTCACGTTTCGTTTCGTTTGTTGTTTTGTCGTTGTGTTTAATAAACATGTACGCATATCACGCTGCTCCTTGGTCCGTCCCGTTCATGAATGATCGTGACAATTCTATAGTAAACCGTAGTATGTTTTTATGTGGGCCTATTGTTATTGTTTTGTTTGGTTCCTGACAGTATCCAACCAATTACATTAATACTGATTTAAGGGAGAGATTAAAGCTGAAATATGTAACTTTTTGGGTGACCCAACCAAATTCACATAGAAATGTGAGTTGTAGATCTGTCATTCTCATTGAAAGGAAATCTAAGAAGTGGTAGATTGATTCTATGTGCACTATTTCTATGCTTCCCATTCTTAAGTTTCGTTTTTGCGTCTTTTACTTTCAGTTTTGTACACAGCTTCAAACAGCTGAAAATACACAAATAAATGTGTTGTTGAAAAGAGCAGTTTAGATGGTGCAATGATTCTCTACACGCTCAAGGCTTGTTTTGTCACATAAACTGAAATTAGATGAATTATTAGAATTTCATCAACCAGGAAATGGCTGGATATTTTTGCAAATATACCAGGCAATTTCTGCATATTGCACCTTTAAGGAGTGTTGGAGCCTGAGTTTGCAGGTGTCCAGTAAGTCCTCATACATTCCTTCTGTGGTGACCTGAAACTGTATAGATTAGAACTAAGAATGCTTCCCAAATGGCACCCTATTCTCTGTATAGGGCTCTGGTCAAAAGTAATGCACTATACAGGGAATAGGGTGCCATTTGGGACATAGCCTAGGGACTATTTACTCACTGGTCTGATTATTTACTCACTGCTGGCTGATGAAGTATTGTATGACTGTCTGTCATCCAGACGTTCTCTTTGTGGTCACTGCCATTGATCGCTGCTGTTCTTTACTATACATGAACCCTGAACTTTGACCCCTGTAGATCCTCAGAGATCAATGCCATCTAGCATGACGGCAAGGCACAAAGTTCAAAAGGCTCTCAAACCATCCAGAGCTTTCGTCATCTTATGAATTTGTAATTTTTTCAAATGTTCTACTCAAATGTTTTCCCCATCGACTGTATAGAGGGAGTAGATTGGGAGGAAAAAATTGAAAATTAATGATAAAGATTCGGATGACAGTGTTAGCAGTTGATGTTATTCTTCAACAACACAGACCCCAAAACAAATCAGGGGGAGAAAAATATATTTATTCAAAGATAACAAATCATAGTTGTTATGCTTGAAAGTGGATGTTCGATGTTCGTTCTTTCCTGTTCTCGTTGCATCTCCGCTGAACAAAGAGACAGGATGTAGTTTTTACCAAAGCCTAGCCTGTGGTTGACCAATTAGAATTCATTGCAGTAAAATTGGGCCAATGGCCAAATACAAAGTATCCCGTTTCAGGCATCAATGTATAGATAGTTTGGACCAATAAGAACTTGCCACACGTAGCTATGAGTCCCGAACTGGAACCCCTACACAGATTCTAAAGAGATGTTGAACTGAAAAACAACTAGTTCCATTGATCTCTAGTTCGCTGCGTTGTGTATTTATCTTTGAATATTATTAGACTCCCCCCTAGACCATTTAAAAAAATAGACAGAATAAAAAACATTAGCTGTAAGCATAAAATAATTTACATTAAACACGTTGCATTTCTATAAAACACAAAAGGCATATTTTACTTGCCGTTGCAATAAGAAATAGATTTCATACAAAGTTATAGAAAAGAGGTATTAACAGGTGTGATACCACATCTGAGAGAGCATTGTTCGTTACAGCACAGAGGACATCGACTACAATCATAAGGCTCTGTGTAATGATGATGACCCTTACGATTCCTACCACATCCTTGTGAACACCACTGACACCCATCTTCAAAAGGACACGGTCGATTCATCTTATGATATCTCCTATCACACAACCGTCTGACCTTAGCAGACAGACATCGGGCAATGGCACACTTGATAACCTGGATGAGGATAAGAGAAATAACCTCATCTCTCACTATTGGAAGTATCATGCTCACCAAAAAACGTCCCCATGTACCGAATGTGGAAGAAAACCACATGACTAAGCCTAAATCATCTGGATTGTAATCATGATATTTAGCGGACTGTTGCTCAGTCCTGATCTTTTGGATTAGGTCAGTTATTTCCTCAGAATTATCAGGAATGTAAGTACAGCATTCAGCACCAATAATAGCACATGTAACCCCTTGTGTAGACAGAAGATAGTCAAGGGCCAAACGATTTTGCATTGCCACAGTCCAAATGGCAACCATCTCAGCAGTAATTAACTCAAGACTCTCAGCTGTACTATTAGCTAGGATTTCCAAAGAGTTAACCATATTAATAACTTCCTGTGCTATTTTAGAAATACCATAAGAGGGAAAAGCAATAGCAAAGAATCTCTCAGTTTCTGTAATCGCACGTTTATGACGGTGTGAAAAAGGAGCATTCACAGAATGTCTTACATGGGGTACGACATATCCCAAATAACACAACCCTTGCCACAACTTAGGTAACCAGGAATAGGTGTCACACCCTGATCTGTTTCACCTGTCTTGTGCTTGTCTCCCCCCACCTCCAGGTGTCACCCATTTTCCCCCATTATCCCCTGTGCATTTATACCTGTGTTTTCTGTTTGTCTGTTGCCAGTTCTTATTGTCTCGTCAAGCCTACCAGCGTGTTTTCCCAGTGCCCCTGTTTTTCTAGTTTTTCCGGTTTTGACCACTCTGCCTGCCCTGACACTGATCCTGCCTGCCGTTCTGTACCTGTCTGACACTGCCCTGGATTACTGACCTCTGCCTGCCCTGACCTTGAGCCTGCCTGCCATTCGGTACCTTACTGACTCTGCCCTGGATTACCGACCTCTGCCTGCCCTTGACCTGTCGTCTGCCTGCCCCCTGTTTTGTTAATAAACATATGTGATTCGAACTGTCTGCATCTGGGTCTTATCCTGATTTCTGATAATAGGCATAGGAGCCACAAATAAAGTAAGCTCCATTAGGAGCTATCGTACCATTGTTGATGATATTGCCGAAGGTATTGGCATAAAAAGTAGTCATAGTGCCATTACTGAGAGTCATTAGACATTCCGCAACCTTAGTACTGTCACAGGCAGATAGGTCTGTTGTCTTATCACACTTAAGCTGTCCTACTTTGACAACTGCGTCCTGGTTCAGTTGAGACAAGTTCCAAGAGAGTGACCTATTGAAACATAACCACCCAACAGGGGCATGTTTAATAACTAGGTAAGGTGGTTGCTGTTTAATATCATTGGTAATTTCAAATGAAGGAAGTATCAGGCCTCCTCCAGCACTTACAGTGGGGGAAAAAAGTATTAAGTCATCCACCAATTGTGCAAGTTCTCCCACTTAAAAAGATGAGAGAGGCCTGTAATTTCCATCATACGTACACGTCAACTATGACAGACAAATTGAGAAAAAAAATCCAGAAAATCACATTGTAGGATTTTTTATGAATTTATGGTGGAAAATAAGTATTTGGTCACCTACAAACAAACAAGATTTCTGGCTCTCACAGACCTGTAACTTCTTCTTTAAGAGGCTCCTCTGTCCCACTCGTTACCTGTATTAATGGCACCTGTTTGAACTTGTTATCAGTATAAAAGACAACTGTCCACAACCTCAAACAGTCACACTCCAAACTCCACTATGGCCAAGACCAAAGAGCTGTCAAAGGACACCAGAAACAAAATTGTAGACCTGCACCAGGCTGGGAAGACTGAATCTGCAATAGGTAAGCAGCTTGGTTTGAAGAAATCAACTGTGGGAGCAATTATTAGGAAATGGAAGACATACAAGACCACTGATAATCTCCCTCGATCTGGGGCTCCACGCAAGATCTCACCCCGTGGGGTCAAAATGATCACAAGATCATCACAAAAATCCCAGAACCACACGGGGGGACCTAGTGAGGGCATTGAAGATGAAACGTGGCTGGGTTTTTCAGCATGACAATGATCCCAAATACACCACCCGGGCAACGAAGGAGTGGCTTCGTAAGAAGCATTTCAAGGTCCTGGAGTGGCCTAGCCAGTCTCCAGATCTCAACCCCATAGAAAATCTTTGGAGGGAGTTGAAATTCCGTGTTGCCCAGCGACAGCCCCAAAATATCACTGCTCTAGAGGAGATCTGCATGGAGGAATGGGCCAAAATACCAGCAACAGTGTGTGAAAACCTTGTGAAGACTTACAGAAAACGTTTGACCTGTGGCATTGCCAACAAAGGGTATATAACAAAGTATTGAGAAACTTTTGTTATTGACCAAATACTTATTTTCCACCATAATTTGCAAATAAATTCATTAAAAATCCTACAATGTGATTTTCTGGATTTTTTTTCTTCTCATTTTGTCTGTCATAGTTGACGTGTACCTATGATGAAAATTACAGGCCTCTCTCATCTTTTTAAGTGGTGGCTGACTAAATACTTTTTTTCCCCACTGTATCTGCAAAAATAGGTACTCTCGCATGTTGATACTCAACATTTTCACCAATAATCGCCTTATACCAATTAACATCCCTCCATATACCCAACATTTCACTCTGGTTAAAAGGAATAGCCACTAGTGGAATACCTGCCCTTGATGTAAATGGAGCATAGGCGCAAACTCAACAACTACTTTGATTGACTACTGTGGCATAGTGTAGGAGAGCCCTTCCCCATTTATTCCACATATCAAGTATGCAGACATTTGCGCAGTCTTCCACGAACTGGTACATTTTTATTTTCTTTACAAATAATAGCTTTGGACATGTATGCATTCATATCAAAGTAAGTGCCTTATTTTCTGTATCACCCACTGTCCTGGCACTAAGTCATGTCCCCCTTTGGACATTATTCCCCACGTCTCTTTTACTTGTCTGCTTCCCCTACTGTATTAGAAAGTTCTACGCAGTTAAGTATTGTGTCACTCATAATGTGTACCTCTGCCTTTCTCAAATCTAAAGTGCCTGGTAGTGACATGGATCGACCTGTGACGACCTCAAACAGACTCAACCCTGTGGTTATGTTATGATTGGCCCATATATTACATAAGACCGCAGGCAATGCATCCAGCCATGCTATCCCTTTTTGATGCATCTTTGACAGTCTTTCTTTCAAAAGTTGATTTGTGCATTCTACCTGACCACTCGATTGAGGATGGTAAGGGCAGTGTAGTTGCCAGTCTATGTTCAGAAGATGAGCTACCTAATCAAATGGCTACCCGGACTATTTGCAGCTTTTTTTAAGGTGCTGCTACTCGCTGTTTATGATCTATTATCTATGTATAGTCACTTTACCCCTACCTACATGTGCATATTACCTCAATTTCCTCGACTAACCTGTAGCCCCGCACATTGACTCGGTACCGGTACCCCCTGTATATTGCCTCGCTATTGTTATTTTATTGTTGCTCTTTTATTTTATACTTTAGTTTATTTAGTAAATATTTTTCTTAACTCTTATTTTTCTTAAAACAGCATTGTTGGTTAAGGGCTTGTAAGTAAGCAGTTCACGGTAAGGTCTACACCTTTTGTAGTCGGCGCATGTGACAAATAAAATTTGATTTGATTTTATACCTCCTGACACACTTTTCCTGTGTATTGAGTGCCTTTGTCTGAGTAGTTATTACGGCAATCCCTATCTGGGAATGATTTCTCGTTGTGTTGTGCGGTTCCTTTCTTAGTAGGGTAGGCTTCAACCCATCGTGAGAAACGATCAACAACGACCAGCACATCTTCCTGTCCTTTACATTTGGGCAGTGTGATGTAGTCAAGCTGTAGATGTCTGAAGGGACCTGGTAGGGCAGGCGCTGGTCGTCTCTGTACTTTCATTCGTCCCTTGGTGTTCTTTTCCATACAAATGGTGCAATTCACCACTAAAGCCTCAGCCTCTTTCCGCACACCAGGATTCCACCATTTACCAACAAACAATAAATTATTAAGTCCACATCAATGTGTCCCAAAGAGTGGATCTGTGTCACCAAGTAGGGTAAGAGTGCATTTGGCGCTACACATCTCAGGTTGTATTTCCACACAACTTCTTGACTGAGTTTGCACCCTGCGGCCATCCATTCCCACAATTCATCTTTTGGTGCATTGCTCTGCATGTCTCTAATGTGTTGCAATGTATCCAAGGTGTATTTCCTAATCGGTTTAGGTTACAGAGGTGTTCGCTTGGCAGCCGCCTTGGCATCTCTGACAGCAAGGTCATTACCTTTACTCTCGTCTGTAAAGCTTTTTCCATGTGCTTTCATTTTCAAAATTGCAACTTCTGCAGGCAACTGGAGAGCATTCAGTAGAGCCATCACCTCTGGTCCATTATTCATAGGAGCTGATGTTCCTGCAGGTAACGTGCCTGTCACTGTCACATTGTCCATTGTAGTAACTGCCCAGCCTGCCTTCCTCTCTCCCCCCTCCACAATGCTTGAACCGTCTGTGTATAAGATAAACTCAGGGTTTTCCAACGGATTACTTTTAGTAAACCCATCAAAGAGCTGATCCAAAACCAGCTCACAACAGTTGTGTTCAAGTAATAAGGTGTCTGGAGGAAGCATCAGAGTGTATAGATAGCCACATTGTATGATGATGTTAGGGGCCTCCAACACAGTCGACTACTTGTTCCAACGAGCAGCTGTGACCTGTGCTGCTCGATTCATTGTTAAAAGAGTATGAACAGCATGATGGTAAGATGTTGGTCGAGAACAAGCGGTGCCACCATCAACACAGCAACGTAAGTAGCCTGCATTACTCTGAGACAGGGGCCCCATCCCAACGCCACATCATCCAGTTTCTTCGAATAGTAGCCTACAGGTTTCTGACAATCACCATGGTCTTGTGTCGGTGCTGAGGTCATGTAGCCATCTTTTTCAGCCACAAAGAGGGTGAACGGTTGGCCTGAGTCCGGAATGCCCAAAGCCGGCACTGATGACAGCGCTAGTTTAAACTTCCCAAAAGCCTCTTTCTGTTCTTCCGTGAAGGCTACAGGGTCTTTTGAATCAGGGACTCCCTTGAGGAGGTCGTTAAGGGGCTGTGCAATTTCGTCAAAGAAGTCCACCCAGCCTCTGTTGTAGTTGCACAAGCCCACGAAGGAGCGGAGTTCTTTAATAGTAGTGGGCTCCTTGGCGGCTTGTATGGTGGCAGTACGACTTTGTGTCAGCTCTCTTTTTCCCTGCGAGACCAGTTGACCGAGGTAGATAACCTGTGATTGCATGAGTTGAGCCTTATCAGGGCTAGCTTTATGGCTTTTGGCATGCACGTGGTCTAACAGGTCCTTGGCATGTGTTGCTTCATCTTCTGACGCCAACAATATATCACCAACAAATTGTATGACAACAGATGATATCGGAGGGAGATCTTAGAGATGTCGCAGCAATGCCTGATGATAAATCAAAGGACTATTATGAAGGCCCATAGGAGTCCTAGTCCACTGATATTGTTGACTATCCACAGAAAAAGCAAGCCATGGACGGACCTCTGGATGTAAGGGCACTGACCAGAACCCGTTAGCCATATCAATGACAGAGAACACAGAGTGAGCAGGTGACAACGAGGAAGAAATTGTTGAGGGGTTAGCCACCAGTGGAGTGAGTTTGGAGATGGTTTCATTTGCATTCCTGTAGTCCACTGTCACCCGCCAGTCACCGTTTGGTTTATTCACTGGCCATACTGGGCTATTAGAGGCAGAGTGTGTATTTTCAACAATACCCATGTCACATAGATCTTTAATCGCTTCTTTGGTAGCGGCCATAGTTTCCTTGCTGATGGGATATCGTTTTGTGCAAGGTGGGGCAACACCTGTCAAGTACACTGGTTCCATGTCCAAAGTTCCACACTCATTTTTCTTTGTAATCCAAATAGGATGGTTGTGAACTGTAGAGCCCTGCAGTTGTCTAATTTGCCACGTCACCTTTCCTTCAGAGATGTTCAGTGTAGAGTTAAGTTGCATAATAATGTCAAGGCCTAAAATAGGTTGTTCAAAGGAGCCTATCCACCCCTGCATCAATCTTCATTAGAAATTGATAATGGTTTGGTCTGCTTCATATCTGTCAAGATGGAGAGAGCTTCTTAAATTTCTGCATCAGCATTGTGTCGTTGGGGCTGTTGTCCTGTTTCCATTTTCCCTTAGACGGCCCCTGCTTCTCCTGGCCACTTCTCATAAGGACATACTTTCTTTCCGACATTCTCATTGCCAGTGACCAGAAATCCCACAATAATGACATGCACCAGGTCTCTCTTCTGTTGAACGAGTGCTGTTTTTGGTTCCACTCGGAACCTGCACAACTCTGATGACAGCCGGTTTATTATGTTGATTGATGTCTCTGTCCAGTCGTGACAGCCTGTCGGTGATGTCGCCGTAGCTTTGTCTCTCCCAATCAGTAGTTGTGGAAACAAAGGTTTTGCTCAAATCATTGTGTATGGATTGCATCAACTGATGTGTGATCGCCCCATTTTTGGCGGAGTTGAGTGCATTTTCATCTTCCATGTCAGGTAACCCACTGTGTCTAACCACCTCTGCTCTAAGCCTTTCTTCATATACAACAACGGTTCTTTCGGTTTTTGGACACATATGGTTATCTCCCCCAAATTGGTGGTGGCATTGGTCAGACGCTTAAGGAAAACATGCATGGCTCTCCATCCCTTGGCCACATCTTGCTCCTCGTTACCCACAGCGCTATAAACCTTTTCTTCAAGTACGCCATGTTCACGTTTGTTCAAAACAAAGGCTAACAACTGTAACCCATCATAAGGATGTAGATTATAGAGTTTTTTATATCGCTTTAAATGGTCCCAAATCTTCATACCCACGTCTCGTAAATGATTCAAAGTCTTTGACCATTCATCCAACTGTTTTGGCGATGCTGATTTATATGTGATTACCGTCACTGGGGGTTTATCTTTACTTCCTTTAACGGCCTGTGTTCTTGTCGGCCAAAGACGTTGTTCGTCACCGCTATCAGAATCTGTTGATTCAAAGCCAGGAAGTTCTGACCAGATGTTTGAAACCCAAGCTGCCTTATGCAACTCAGCGTGAGGGTAGAGTAAGGGAACAGAGAGTGCACAGGTGGGGGCAAACTCTGCCTTATCCACCCTTGCATCCGGCAATTGTTGAATTTGACCTTTACATTTTTGTATCTGTTCGACAAGAGCCCTCAAATTATCTTTCTCTCTATGCAATGCCCTATCATGATTATCTCAAAGGAATGTATCATCTAGTTTTCTCGGTTCGGCTAATACAGTAAAAGACCATCATGTCTTTGTCAGTAAGTCAGACAGATTCCATATTCCATCTGTGTCAACAATAACAGAATATTTCTTTATTATCTCCTGCCTACACTCCTCTACTTTGAAATGGTTCTTTATAGCGTAGAATCCCGTATTATCGGCATATTCAACAGCGTTTAAGAAATATATTACCTTCAACAGTGTTATCTTGTGATCAAGCCTTCAATGTTTTGTGATTATTGGTGTCGTAAAAATGTTAGCTAACGGTTTAGCAATTAGCAAGTTTGACATTTCATTTGAAATATTACTGTTATCTGCTTTTGATAAGCGGTTTAGCAAAAAATACGTCCCGTATTATCTGTATACGGCCCCCAGTTATTGGGCACCTTACTATTTTGTTCAATTACAAGATATATCCGTTTAATTTTGTTGAAAAAAGAGACACCAACCACGTACCCGAAGTGTTTACTAGATAGTTGACTAGTTGGCTAGTCTTCCGGTAAAAAATAATGATTTGCCTGTCAACTTTTCATTGCGTAGCCCGGTGCGCCCTCTTGTGGACTCTTAAAAAATGGTTCTTCACCAACATATTCAGTGTTGTAACCAAATGAAATATGAGTATTAATAATTTACATCAAATACACTTTAATTTCAGTTATGTGCATTAACATAAAACAATGAAAACACTGTTGGAGTTTGTGTTGCAGAGGTGCACTTGGAAAGTAAAGGAAGAAATACACAAGATGGGTTCAATAAATATATATATTATATTTTAGACATTTATTTTTTTGAACAAATAAATAATTTCATATGAACACAAACAAAACAAACAATTAAATCTCGACCTCCATCCCTATATTGTCACAAAAATCACAATAAAAATCACGCTCCCCGCAGCGAGCACAGCAGGTGGTGTCTTCTTTTATAAAAAATAAAATAATAATTCAAATTGATTAATATGGTTTTGCAAAATGTAGAAGTTCTTCAACAACAATAGTAATTGATACAACTGAGAGAGCGAGAAAAACAGATTATGAAGTACCTGAGAGTGTTAGACAGAGCATGTTGCATGAAAACCCTTTTCAACTTTTTTACATCAATACCTCTGGAGGAAGCTGCAGAGGTTTTGGAGGAGGCGGAGATGACTTGAGGGCTGGTGCTATGTACTGTAGATATATAAAAATATATATATTTTTTTTACATTGCTGTTTTATAAAACAGATAACAAACAGTCATTTTTTCGTAATTTAACATGTGTTTACCTGTGGAGGTGGTGGTATTCAAATTGCAGGGGGCAGGGACACCAGACGAGGCTGCTATGGTGGTGTGAACAGGGGAGACGGAGGAGGCAGTTGGTCCAGAGGAGGCCGTGTTGGTGTTGACAGACATGGGGGGTGGTGTGCATTGGGGTGGTGGTGGACAAAACCGCCGACGATGGCTTGGAGGAGCTGGTGTTTGTAATGGTGGGGTTGAGGGGCCGACGATGGTGTGGCCGGGAGAGTAGGCATGTGGCCTTCTTCTGCAGCGGGGGACTCCGGCGGCTCCTACAGGTGTTGCACACTGGGAGGCACTGGCAGTGGTGATGCAGCTGTCAGGAGTGGTTCCAGCAGGGGGTCCAGCAGAGGCGATGGCGTCAATGGTCTCATCCATGGCAGCCCTCTCCTGTGCCCTCTGTGTTCTGAGGGCTGCCCGACGCTCTTTCTCCTCTGTCCCGGCCCTCTCCTTCTCACCCCTCTCCTGCCACTGGCGCGTGTATTCCTCCCCGGTGAGGCATGTGGCGACCACAGGGAGTCTTCTGTATCGGTCCAGCCGATACTTCAGGACAGTAAGGATGTGCCCCAGGTCCTTCGCCATCAGCCCCCCCTCTATTAGGGGGTGCTCTTCTAGAGCTAGGGATAGGACGGGAGCAGCGGCTGGGACTGGGGCAGGGGCTGAGGGTCCTCCTGTGGTCGCTGGGGAGGAGGTGCTGATGGATGGCACAGTGCTGCTGGTTCCAGTAGAGGCGGTGTTGGGACCCGGTAGGGTCCGAGACGGCATTAAATGGGACCCTTCAATGGCTGAAGGGTCAAAAGGGAAGAGGCCACACTTCTTAAACCCTTCCACCACATAGCGCATGTCCTTGCATCGCTGGTACGGATAGCGGAATACTCTGGCAAATTCTGATTTGTTTACCATGTAGGAGTGGTCAAAATGGCTAAGGTCTCCAGCTACCTTGGAGAACTCAGCCTTTAAAGGGCCAAAGTATGCCACGTCCAGCGGCTGCAGGACATGGGTGCAGTGTGGTGGAAGACAAATAAGTATAACCCCTTCCCTTAGTGCCACCGCGAGCACTTCCGGGTCCATGTGGCTCTTGTGCCCATCGAAGAGGAGAAGGAGAGGGCGCTCTTTCACTGCATACTTAATGAAGTGCTGAAACCACTTCCTGAACAGATCCCTGTCAATGTAGCCACTGTTTGACCGTCCATACAAGGCTTGGGGGGGGGCCTCCCAGTGTGTAGTGGCCACCGGGGAAACACTTGGGGTAGATGATAAACGGGGGGGCGTCCTCCCCAGTTGCGTTGAAGCAGGCCAGCATTGTGATGTGCTCCTTGGTCCCCGGAACCTGCTGGTACACGTGTTTTGCGCCCCGGGGAGCCAGCACTTTGTGCCTGCTCTGGTCGCTACGAAACCCAGACTCATCGCAGTTATAGATTTGTCTGGGTTTCTCCCTCAACCCACTCTCCTCCAAGTGCTTCTCATAAGAAGTGAAGAAGGTGTCCATCGTCGGACATGTGGCACACTCAGCTCTCCCCCTATCCAGGGTGTCCGGCCTCCTCATGCTTAGGATCTTGTGCCTCCTCCTGAACATTTCCCACCACCTCTTCCCCAGTGGTGGGATTGTTTCCCCTGGGTGCCGAAACCTACAACAGAATAGAATATATAATTGTCCATCCAGGATGAAAATGTTTGTTTTGGCATCACCATACACATCCACATTTACATCACACACATTGAGAACAGTCAGTCCACCAATCTACATACATAAACACATAGAACACCAAATACCTGCGTATTTTGTCGCCGTATTTCATCAGCCTCTGTCTGGTGAAGGGGAACCCATGGCTGGCGCAGTAGATACAGTACTGCACCAGAGACTTTTCATCCTCTGGTGCAAGCAATGTGGGTGGTCCACTGCGACAACCATGGGTCACCCGGCCGCTCAGCCTGTCCGCCAGGGTCTGCCGAGGTACACCATGCACCTTGGTAGATAAGAAAAGAAAACTGTTACTAGCAGATAAAATTCACATACACATGGTGATCTCCTAAAAACAAAAGATGCCTAACCTTGGCAGCCTGGCGGATAGCCATCCCTGCCCCGCAGTCCTCCATGGCATGGAACATGTCCACCTCACTCCACTGCTTCCTCTTGACTTTCTCCATGCTGCAGTGGTAAATACATGTAGCTAAATAACTTGGCATACTATACACATTTTAGAAAGATAACTCAATCTGAATATGTATAAACATTTACATTTCAAAGCTAAGGCATTGAAAGGTGATGAAAGTTTTCACAATAACTGAAAGTGTACCCACATTTTTTGTTTGATGTTATCTGTAATGAAAATTAGTGTCCCAATTAGTGTAATATTGATGCATACATTGTACCATTTAACTAAATACTGCCTCTATGTAGCTGTTGTAAGATGAAACATAGCCAACAGTGATAGGTGTCGAAAAGTTCATGGTTCAAAGTTCCAAATACATTTTTGCAGATTGTGCAAAACGCCTCCGTCAGAGGACTCCAATTTTGATACGGTAAAGCTTGACAACATGCAGCTGTTTTCGTGATATGTATTATCTAACACTTACAATTTCTTTCCTTTTTGCTTACTTAGCAGTTCTATCAACATTTAGCAACTAAGATAGCAACATTAGAAAATCCGTTAGCTATATTTCAGAGGTAAAAAGTTGGATATTAAATTAGGTGTGGTCTGTCGCGCAGTCGAATTTTACAATATGCAGCGTGTTCCACAAAATGTGTACATATAACTTTTTTGAAAACTCTCAAAACATAACTTAACTTACATACATTGCACTGAAAATCGGTGGTCAGCTAGCTAAAAGGGTGTCGTTAGTCACAAAACTTACCATTATTTTTCAGTCCATTTAAATGTTGAGCTCGAGGTGATTCAGTCCTCCAACCGCTAGAGAGTGTCCGAGGTCAGGGGGTGTCTGATGTTTGGGGAAAATTAGCTATCACTAAACAGAGAATTTAATATTTTTTCCATATTCACATCCGGAGCAGCTGTCCCGCCCTTTTCAATAGTGTTTTTCTCACTTGAAGATGCCATTACATTAACTTCAAAAGTTGTATAAGATATATTTATATGTTTATACAGTACCAGTCAATAGTTTGGATACACCTACTCATTCAAGGGTTTTTCTAAATGTTTTACTATTTTCTACATTGTAGAATAATAGTGAAGACATCGAAACTATGAAATAACACATATGGAATCATGTAGTAACCGAAAAAGTGTTAAACAAATCAAAATATATTTTTTATTTGAGATTCTTCAAATATCCACCCTTTGCGTTGATGACAGCTTTGCACACTCTTGGCATTCTCTCAATCAGCTTCACCTGGAATGCTTTTCCAACAGTCTTGAAGGAGTTCCCACATATGCTCAGCACTTGTTGGCTGCTTTCCCTTCACTCCGCCATCCGACTCATCCTAAACCATCTCAATTGGGTTGAGGTCGGGGGATTGTGGAGGCCAGGTCATCTGATGCAGCACTCCATCACTCTCCTTCTTGGAAAAATAGCCCTTACTCAGCCTGGAGGTGTAGTGGGTCATTGTCCTGTTGAAAAACAAATGATAGTCCCACTAAGCCCAAACCAGATGGGATGGTGTATCGCTGTAGAATGCTGTGGTAGCCATGGTGGTTAAGTGTGCCTTGAATTCTAAATAAATCACAGACAATGTCACCAGCAAAGCACCCCCACACCATAACACCTCCTCCTCCATGCTTTACGGTGTGAAATACACATGCAGAGATAAGCCGTTCCACCACATCGCGTCTCACAAAGACCTCCTATCTATAGAACACAAATTGTTTCTACGGGGCCTGGTTAACCCTAAAACTTGTGCTTACTTCAAAAGCTTGTACAAGGCTTACATTACCCTAACGTATAAAAATTGCTACTCACTAGCAACTGACTTCTATGCAACAAGAATGTTTCACACCCTTAATCAATTATGGCTTATTTTAACTGATAGGGCTTCAACAGAATATTCTAACCCCTATAAATCACAGATACGTATTACTCATTGCATGCACTTATAAAATATTAACCTGATTTTGTTATTTTAGATGATTTGGGTCTAGACTCAAACAGCAATATGCAGTCAATCAGGGCATCAAGAGCTGACCAAACCATCTGGGTCACGGCACCATGCGTTAGCAGTCGATGTTATTCTTCAACAACACAGACCCCAAAACAAATCAGGGAGAGAAAAATATATTCAATCAAAGAGAACAAGTCATAGTTGTTATGCTTGAAAGTAGATGTTCGATGTTCGTTCTTTCCTGTTCTCGTTGTTTCTCCGCTGAACAAAGAGACAGGATGTAGTTTATACCAAAGCCTAGCCTGTGGTTGACCAATTAGAATTAATTGCAGTAAAATTGGGCCAATGGCCAAATACAAAGTATCCCGTTTCAGGCTTCAATGTATAGATAGTTTGGACCAATGAGAACTTGCCACACGTAGCAATGAGTCCCGAACACAGATTCTAAACAGATGTTGAACTGAAAAACAACTAGTTCCATTGATCTCTAGTTCTCTGCGTTGTGTATTTATCTTTGAATATTCTTACAACAGCAATTCAGCTATGATATTCCAATGACAGAAACACATCCCCCCATTTACACATATCACCCTGTCACGATCGTCTAGAACAGATGAGGACCAAGGCGCAGCGTTGCAGGCAAACATACTCTTTATTAAGAGACACGATCAAAAACAACAAACGATACGTGACAGTTCACGGTCTAACATAAACAGACTAGAAACAAGATCCCACAACATATGTGGGAAAATAGCCTCTATAAATATGGCTCCCAATCAGAGACAACCAGCCACAGCTGACACTCGTTGCCTCTGATTGGGAACCACTCTGGCCAACACAGAAATACAACATATAGAATATCCACACCCTGGCTCAACATATAGAGTCCCAGAGCCAGGGTGTGACAGTAACCCCCCCTAAAGGCGCGGACTGCGACCGCGCCTAAACGTACACAAACCAGGGGAGGGCTGGGTGGGCATTCCTCCTCGGAGGCGGTTCCGGCTCCGGGCTTGACCACCACCCTTCCACCATCCCCCCGTGGCGCCCCTGGTCCGGTCTGGCCCCGCTGGCTGGAGCTGGACCAGACATCGTAGAAGCGGACTGCTTTGGCTCCAGTGTGGAGCCGCTGACCGGTACCTTACCAGGCACCGGTGACCCAGGCACGGGTTGTGCTGGACTGACGACACGCACCCCTGGCTTGGTGCGTGGAGCCGGAACGGGCCGGACCGGGCTGACGATGCGCACCCCTGGCTTGGTGCGTGGAGTAGGAACGGGCATGACCGGGCTGACGATGCGCACCCCTGGCTTGGTGCGTGGAGTAGGAACGGGCCGGACCGGGCTAACGATGCGCACCCCTGGCTTGGTGCGTGGAGTAGGAACGGGCCGAGCCGGGCTGACGAAGCGCACCACTGACTTGGTGCGGGGAGCAGGAACGGGCCGAGCCGGGCTGACGAAGGCGAAGGAGATCTGCTAGAGATCTCCCTGGCGATGGCTCCTGGACACGCTGCTTGGTCCAGTCTTGGTGGGATCTTCTGTCACGATCGTCTAGAACAGATGAGGACCAAGGCGCAGCGTTGCAGGCAAACATACTCTTTATTAAGAGACACGATCAAAAACAACAAACGATACGTGACAGTTCACGGTCTAACATAAACAGACTAGAAACAAGATCCCACAACATATGTGGGAAAATAGCCTCTATAAATATGGCTCCCAATCAGAGACAACCAGCCACAGCTGACACTCGTTGCCTCTGATTGGGAACCACTCTGGCCAACACAGAAATACAACATATAGAATATCCACACCCTGGCTCAACATATAGAGTCCCAGAGCCAGGGTGTGACACACCCATGGATTCATACAGCACTGATTTCGTCATCTTTCAACACGGGATGAAACCTCATCAACTTTGGTGGTTTCTCATCTGCAGCTGAAATTGGAAGCCTAGTCCTGGTGAACAGCCACTAATTATCCCCCCGGTTCATTTGTTGCTCCAGTTCAGATGTTCCACAGGACCATGTGGGTGTTCTCATTTCCAGCACATTGCCTATACCAGTGGTCTTTAACAGGCAGCCCACGGGCCAAATTCAGCCCGGGGGGGATTTTATTTTTTCCTGGCAACTCAAACTCCAAGCCACGCCCACGGACGTTAATTTCTTCTCCACAATGAGTCTGGATCTGAGTACCTCTCCGACGATTTCTAGGAAGCAATTCTTTTTAAACTTTTACCCCTTTTTCGTGATATAACTCTACCCACATGTACATATTATCTCAACTATCTCAACTAGCCGGTGCCCCCACACATTGACTCTGCACCGGTACCCCCCTGCATATATAGCCTCCCTACTGTTATTTTATTTTACTTCTGCTCTTTTTTTCTCAACACTTTTTTATTGATGTTGTTTTATTTAACTTTTTTGTTAAAAAGTAAATGCATTGTTGGTTAAGGGCTGTAAGTACGTATTTCACTGTAATGTCTACACCAGTTGTATTCGGAGCATGTGGATATCCAATTGGTAGTTACAGTCTTGTCCCATCGCTGCAACTCCCCTATGGACTGGGGAGAGGCAAAGGTTGAGAGCCATGTGTCCTCCGAAACACGACCCTGCTTTTTGACACACTGCTCACTTAACCCGGAAGCCAGCCGTACCAATGTGTAGGAGGAAACACCATCCAGCTGGCAACCGAAGTCAGCTTGCACGTGGAGTCGCTAGTGCGCGATGGGACAAGGAAATCCAGGCCGGCCAAACACTTCCCTAACCTGGGCCAATTGTGTGCCGCCTCATGGGTCTCCCAGTCACGGCCGGCTATGACACAGCCTGGGATCGAACCCGGGTCTGTAGTGACACCTCAAGCACTACGATGCAGTGCCTTAGACCACTGCGCCACTCGGGAGGCAGGAAACCGATGGATTGGACCAGAGCCAGAACACACGTGGGTAAATTAACCTTTTAGAAATCCATCATTGGCTTTGATACTCCAATTGCTGATCACTTTTTTTTGTACATCTGCACAAACAACTTCAACGATGGCAGTCTCAGACTGAAGTATGTAGCGAACATAGAGCAGGGGAATTCAGTTTAAGTCGTCAAGCAAGTTATTAATATTTTTAATTTAGAAAATCGGCTCCAATGCATTCCCGCTCATAAATAGAATAAATATATGATTGTATCCCAATGTAATCAAGGTTTGAAATTATTATGTTTTTGTCAAATACTATGCCTGTTTGGGCTTCTTGCTGTCAATCTGCATTGTACAAAATATGTATAATTATGTTCCGCCCCCCCCCACCAATCAGCCCTCTGCTGAATGTAGTTGGGGACCCCTGGGGCCTCATTTATCAATATTGAATAGAAATTGTTCTAAAATACTACTTACAAACGGAATTTAGAATGTTCATACGCTTAGAAAAAGTGTGATTTATAAAACATTCCTACGAGAGTCATGCACACACCGGTAGGAGGTAACCATTGATAAATACCAATTGTTCTTAGCCTCAGTGCTCGTGCACGACCTTGGCTACCTTGGCACACCCCTAATTAACCATATATGGTCATCCCTTTAAAAACCCTGTTTAGGGGACTTGTGTGGTTCTGTTACTGGTTCCGACTGACATTTTCACTGATAAATCGATCTGTAGACACCATAGATCAAAATGGCTTGCATTGAGTGATAGCCCTGGTACCCATAGACACAGACATCTTTTCTATTTTCTGAACTGTGTGACGGAGGATGTGAAATCTGAAACCAATTGAAGCTGGGATGTCCTTCCTACCATTTCATTCGCTCTTCCGACTGTCCATCAACTCCTGGCTGAACCCTATGTCACAGCCACTGACAAAGCACATGCCTGCAATCCTTACATCGTTGTGTAGCAGGAGAGAGTGGTTCCATCACTGTAGTACATTCAGATATATCGATTTATAGCCATTAATCTTCAATCATTCAGAGATTTTAAATAAAAAACATTTATGTTTGTCATAGACAGACGAGATTAATATGAGATGAAAGGCGAGTTCCTAACCAGTTCAGGAAGCCAATCTAGACGTTCACAGCGATGGGGGTAGATGTTTTGATCAAGAGAGACCTTTAGAAAATATGCACATTTTCTCTAACACTAAACATACAAATACGTATTTTACAGCTATAAGGAATGTTTTATAATTTGATTATTGAATATTTAGAAAGCATATGTCATTTAAAGCCTTATTCATACAGTTTTGTTGAATAGGAAATACATTATATAAAATGGTTCATATTTTCATATTTTTATCATATTTGTACTGTGTACTTGAGCTTGTATCCTCAAAAGTGACTACATCTCAGCAAGTTATAACTATTTTTACCAGGAAATTGAGATTTTAACCATTCTTGCAGTATGCAGCATTACTAGTTATTGCTTATGGCCCTCCCATAATTGTCAGGGGTGCTGAAGGTGGGTGTGGTGCAGGAATCAAGCGCAGGACGCAGAAGCTAAGTCCAAAAGACTTTAGTGAGTTATTCACGTAGTACACGAGAACAATAAGCCCGGAGGCGAAATAAAGGCGCACACAGGCGTCAAACAAAAGGCGCACTAACATGTGCGAAAACCTCTCCAAACAACGGAGGGAAGATACGTAGCTCAGAACACCAAACAGAGGAGCAATCACACACAACACCATACACACACAACGAGAACTAAATAGGACACTAATGAGGACTAACTAGACACAGGTGTACAACATCAAGACAAAACCAAACGAACATGAAACATAGATCGGTGGCAGCTAGTACTCCGGGGACGACGACCGCCGAAACCTGCCCGAACAAGGAGGAGGAGCAGCCTCGGCCGAAACCGTGACAATGATAAATAATTACTTTTGGGATTACGTAGATTACATTTTAAATTAAATGTAGTTACATTTAATTGGTTTAAAACCCGTGGGGAATTTACAACGCCGTACCATGAAATACAACGGCGCAACCATAAAAAGCTACAAAAAATGTAACTTTTCAGAGACTGACCAAAAGGTTTTATTTGGCTCGCTCAATTGTGGCTTGACCAGTAAAAATAAAAACATAGCTACATAGAGAGGACCATTAGGACAATTCAGGTTGGTTTAGCAATGGCAAATTTCCTTGAAATGATTAGGCAACACTCACCAATAAGCCATCAATCCTCAACAGCTCTCGTCTGTAGGCATATAGAATGAATGAACGAGTCGTGCGTTCCACCTGGCCACCTTGCCACCTTGCCACCACATTCAGCAGTGTATTTTGCGCATCATATAACCTATCACCTGCACATTAAGAGTGGAAGCCTTTTCTGTTCACATAGTTGAACTTGTTTTGGGATGGTGCTTTTATGGCAATGTGGGTGCCGTCTATTGCTCCGTTCGTATTTGGGAACCCATTGATGGCATCATGGCAAAGAAATCCCTCTTGACTTCAACCTGTTGTGTGATGGTGTATGATAATTGCATGTGTTACTGTTCGTTTTGCTGATGACATAGCTCTAATTTAACAAATGCCTGTACTTTATATGGATTATTATCATAACAAATGCACTGATGTGGTCAAATTATATGATATAGCCTGTCAAGATATGTTGCATGAATTCACAATGGAAATACAATGAAATCATTTTTCTTTTTTATTATTACTCTCACAATTTCACACATTTTCAACATATACACTGAGTGTTCCTAATGTTTGGTATACTCAGTGTATTTTCTCCATTCTACACTTGACAAGCAGTTCCCTTATTCCACCACTTGGCACTGTGTGTAGCCCTACGCAGAGTCATAGCTGTGCGTAAATGTACGCACACTCTCAAGCAAACATTCATATTGATAAATCTCACACTTTGCATGGTTTACGCACAGATTTGTGCCTACGCATGATTGATAAATCAGGCCCCTGGACTATACAGACAGAAATTGTATGTTGTATAATCCACCCTAAAGTCTAGGCTCCCTCTGTGGTAAAACACATTGATATGCATGCAAATGAATGCTGAATGGGAAAGAGAGACATAAATGGAGAATAATGTGTTTATACCAAATTTGCAATTGGTAATATGCCAATTGTGTGAGAGCTAGCCAGTTTAATAGCTTTATACTAATTCCTTGGAGTGGATCTCTGATCAAAGGGAAATAAATAATGTGTAGTAGACAATTAATCAAACAGCTGCAGCGGCAGGTAGCCTAGTGGTTGGCCCAGTAACCGAAAGGTTGCTGGTTAGAATCCCTGAGCCGGCAAGGTGGAAAAATCTGCTGTTCTACCCTTGAGCAAGGCAATAAACCTACAACAACTGCTCCACGGGCGCCGATGATTGGGTTAAATGTGGAAGACCCATTTCGGTTGAATGCATTCAGTTGTGCAACTGAGTAGGTATCCCCTTTCCCTAAACAGCCATCACAAAGATGATAAATATATTCATGCTACCGATTTACATAAACTTATATTCATTTTGCATAATATTACATGTAATGTAACAACTTATGTAAATGTAACAAAACAGCTGCATTGAGCATTATAAAAGCTTGAGGAATATTTGACGTACAAGGGCTCAAATAGAATGTTGCACATCAAAATAATATTGCTTTATATACAAATAATTTGTAGACAGGTTTTCAGTAGCATTGCGAGATTTGGGGAAAAGGTTTGTCAGGTTCTTTCCTATGCTGATCTAAAATGTTGACTGTTGACTATCAATGTCCTATACAATGTTTTGTAGTCTAGTTAGTAGATTTACATATGTTACAGGAGTGGGTCGCAGTTCCGGAGCGACCCACTAGGTGTCACCCTCTGACAACCATAGGCACCTCCTCACTCACAGTCGGACTAATTATCTGCCTATTGTTGTCACCTGTGGCTATCTGATTCACCTGTGTATTTATACCCTCACTTCCCTGTGTTCCCTTGCTCAGCTTTCTCTGCTAGTTCCTTGATGTCAAGCAGTACGTATCAGTGTCGGATCACGTGACGAGTTACCGGTACTCGAGAAGTATTCTCCCTGTATCATTGTGTTTTTCCAGTCAGAGTTAGTATTTCGTATTGTTTGTTGTCAGCCTGTTTTTTGGAGACCTATGATCTCCTCATTTGTTTTTGTGTATAGTCCGTTGTTTTGTATCCTGGCTTTTGGACCACCAGTAAAGATCCTTGTTTCACCATCCTTGCCTACTGCCTACTGTCTATCCTGCACCGCACCTGGGTCACACCTCACACCAACCCTTACAGAAAACTGAGCCAATATGGACCAATCAGAGGCAGCACAGTTCCATAGCGCATTGGCAGCGCAGGGAGCCATGCTGGATCAGCACGACCGCAGCCTGCAGCAGATCATTGATCATCCGCCAGCTGACGATCGCCGTGCAGAGCCGGGTGGACACCCGACCAGCCCCGGCAGGCTGGTGGAGCAGAAGCTGTGGCCTCTCCAGTCTCGCCTGCTACATTGCGGGAACCCCGCCTACCACCTCCGGAGAGGTACGACGGACATCCAGAGGGCTGCAGGGAATTCCTCACCCAGTGTTCCCTGATGTTCAGCCTGCAACCCTCCTCCTTCCCAATGGAGCAGGGCCGGGTGGCCTACATTATCACTCTGTTGACAGGTTGGGCCCTTTCCTGGGCTACCACGGAGTGGGAGAGCCAAACTCCAGCGAGCTCCGACTCCTACCAATTCACCCGAGAGTTACGCAAGATGTTCGACACCTCTCGGGTGGGGGGCCGGGAGGCGGCTCACGGCTTGTCGGCAGGGTGACAGTTCGGTGGCGGACTACTCTGTGGAGTTCCGGACCCGGGTTCGAGAGGTAGGATGGGAGGAGGCCTCCCTGGTCGTCCTGTACACGCAGGGGCTATCGGAGGGGATGAAGGACGCACTCTCCTTCAGGGAGCTGCCTGAGCAACTGGACGGCCTCGTCGACCTCTCGGTGCGGGTGGACAATCGGCGTCGTGAGAAAGCCCAGAGGCTTTCCGCCGATTCAGGAAGGAGACACCTCAGGAGGAGGCTATGCAGCTGGGTGTGGCGCGCTTGTCCCAGATGGAGAGGCAGAGGCATCAGCCTCAGGGAAGTTGCCGGTACTGCGGCCACGCAGGTCACCGTGGCGATTCATGCCCGGAGAACCCGGGAAAACGGGAGGGCTCGCTGGTATCGGGAGAGGTGCTAGCGAGCCGGAACAGAAACCCCAACTCCAGAGAAGCCCAGACTTTTCTCCCCGTCAGGGTTCAGTGGGCCCGCGCTGCACATCGGACACATGCTCTGGTGGATTCTGGGGCTTCGGGAAACCTGATGGACGCGGGGCTGGCCCAAGGGTGGAGCATTCCGTTATTCTCTCTCTCCGTGCCGGTTCCGGTCATTGGCCTGGACGGCCGGCCGTTGGGGTCGGGCTGCATCACCCGGCACACTGTCCCCATGCGTGTCCGGGTGGCGGGGGGACTCTGGGAATATATCCAGTTTTTCATTGTGGATTCTCCGGAGTGTCCCCTCATCCTCAGGCACCCCTGGCTGGCCGCCCACAACCCCCGGATAGACTGGTCCACAGGGCGGCTCATCCTGGAGGGAGGCTGCGCCCCTGTCCTGTTCCGGTCGCCACCGACCACTCATCAGCCTAGACTACCGTCCCAGACCACCTACAGTCCTCACCTCTTCCCCAAGAGTATTGGGATCTGGGGGAGGGGTTTAGTAAGAGGCTTGCCAAGGGCCTACCTCCTCACAGGCCTTATGACTGCGCTATCAATCTCCTGCCGGGCGCCATGCCCACACGAGGTCGATGGCTTTCCTTGTCCCAGCCGGAGACGGTGGCCATGAGGGACGACCCCATTGTCCCCAACGCCCTGATGGCTGCCCCAGTTTCATGGGGAATTGATAGGCTGGTCAGAGCAGCGCTACGGCGGGACCACTGTTACAGGAGTGGGTCACAGTTCTGGAGCGACCCACTAGGTGTCATCCTCCCACAACCATAGGCACCTCCTCACTCACAGTCGGGACTAATTATCTGCCTATTGTTGTCACCTGTGTATTTACACCCTCACTTCCCTGTGTTCCCTTGCTCAGCTTTCTCTGCTAGTTCCTTGATGTCAAGCAGTACGTATCAGTGTCGGATCACGTGACGAGTTACCGGTACTCAAGAAGTATTCTCCCTGTATCATTGTGTTTTTCCAGTCAGAGTTAGTATTTCGTATTGTTTGTTGTCAGCCTGTTTTTTGGAGACCTATGTTCTCCTCATTTGTTTTCGTGTATAGTCCGTTGTTTTGTATCCTGGCTTTTGGACCACCAGTAAAGATCCTTGTTTCACCATCCGTGCCTACTGCCTACTGTCTATCCTGCACCGCACCTGAGTCACACCTCACACCAACACTTACAGACATCACACCTCACTGTCGGTTACAGACTTTTTGAGGCATCAATAAGTTTGATGTGCCTAGATCTCATATTTTAATTTCCTCCAAGGGAAATTTGTTTCCAGATATCTGGAACAGATGTTTCCTAAAACAAAGCTGTGTCCTGATTTTTTTTTTTGTGCATGTTCTGCCCTTCTCTGAACCCTAGATAGATAGGGATACAGTCAGAAGGCAGTACATTATATCTTATTTTGTTGCTAAGCCAACCAAAGAGGCTAAGCAAGCCAAAGTTTGACATCAAACTTTGGGTGTAATCATTCATATTTAATATGGAGTGATATTAGTGCCAACAGGAATGTAATCTGAGGTAATTTAAATATGTTTTCCAAATGTGTGTAAATAGATAGAGAACACATCTCCAGGAATCAAATAATTGAGAATGATTTAAGTTGAAGCTAAGGTCACTTCTGAATCTCAGAACTCAGCAGATCTTGTGCAGTGTATTTGACTCAGCTCTGTGGAGACTAAGGTGACTGGCTGGGTGACATTCGTTTCAAGGGAAAAGGCTGACATTGTCAAAAGAACACCTGCCCACAGAATTAGCTCACCCCAGTCTACACCTCTAATATAGAAACTTGCTTGCTGCTTACAAAGAAAAGTCAAACATTGCCAATGAATGACCCTCAACAAAAGCCAGCGTTAGACGCTGAGGTAACAAACTAGACAGTCCAGCTGTTTTCCCCAGTGGCTCAATGTGTTGGCATTGGTAACACTTTATGTTAACTTTCATGGATAAATATTGTTATTTATAAACTATTACCAACACGTATTTCATTATTTCTAAAAATGTATAAGCATTTACAGTGAGGGAAAAAAGTATTTGATCCCCTGCTGATTTTGTACGTTTGCCCACTGACAAAGAAATGATCAGTCTATAATTTTAATGTGTAATGACCCAGCTGGGTCATAAAGTAAAAGAGAGACGGGCACCAGGTGTACAGGCAGAACACAGGTTTATTCCTGAATGGGCTATTGTTCAGGCCACAGCCCACGCCGCTAAACCTCGAACGTACACAAATATAACATGTCAAGTTAAGGGTCCCGAACAGAAGAGAGAGAGATGAGACCGTAACCCCTATTTAAGCATTCCAAAACCCTGCGGGATTACCCATCATACCCCCCCCCCCCCAACCTTTCCATCTGTCCTGGCATACTTAACCCCTGCTAGCACCCATGAGAACGATAACACACCCTTGAACACAGAACACAATACCGGGTCGTTACAGTATGTTTATTTGAACAGTGAGAGACAGAATAACAAAACAAAAAATCCAGAAAAACGCATGTCAAAAATGTTATAAATTGATTTGCATTTTAATGAGGGAAATAAGTATTTGACGCCCTCTCAATCAGAAAGATTTCTGGCTCCCAGGTGTCTTTTATACAGGTGCTGAGATTAGGAGCACTCTCTTAAAGGGAGTGCTCCGAATCTCAGTTTGTTACCTGTATAAAAGACACCTGTCCACAGAAGCAATCAATCAATCAGATTCCAAACTCTCCACATTGGCCAAGACCAAAGAGCTCTCCAAGGATTTCAGGGACAAGATTGTAGACCTACACAAGGCTGGAATGGGCTACAAGACCATCGCCAAGCAGCTTGGTGAGAAGGTGACAACAGTTGGTGCGATTATTTGCAAATGGAAGAAACACAAAATAACTGTCAATCTCCCTCGGCTTGGGGCTCCATGCAAGATCTCAACTCGTGGAGTTGCAATGATCATGAGAACGGTGAGGAATCAGCCCAACTCCTGAGTGGCGCAGTGGTCTAAGGCACTGCATAGCAGTGCTAACTGTGCCACTAGAGATCCTGGTTCGTATCCAGGCTCTGTCGCAGCCGGCCGCGACAGGGAGAATCATGGGCGGCGCACAATTGGCCCAGCGTCGTCCAGGGTAGGGGAGGGAATGGCCAGCAGGGATGTAGCTCAGTTGATAGAGCATGGCGTTTGCAATGCCAGGGTTGTGGGTTCGATTCCCACGGGGGGCCAGTATAAAACAAATATGTATACACTAACTGTAAGTCGCTCTGGATAAGAGCATCTGCTAAATGACTAAAAAAATAAAATACGGGAGGATCTTGTCAATGATCTCAAGGCAGCTGGGACCATAGTCACCAAGAAAACAATTGGTAACACACTACGCCGTGAAGGACTGAAATCCTGCAGCGCCCGCAAGGTCCCCCTGCTCAAGAAAGCACATATACAGGCCCGTCTGAAGTTTGCCAATGAACATCTCAATGATTCAGAGGAGAACTGGGTGAAAGTGCTGTGGTCAGATGAGACCAAAATGGAGCTCTTTGGCATCAACTCAACTCGCCGTGTTTGGAGGAGGAGGAATGCTGCCTATGACCCCAAGAACACCATCCCCACCGTCAAACATGGAGGTGGAAACATTATGCTTTGGGGGTGTTTTTCTGCTAAGGGGACAGGACATCTTCACCACATTTACATTTTTAGTCATTTAGCAGACGCTCTTATCCAGAGTGACTTACAGTTAGTGAGTGCATACATAATTTTTTTTAATTTTTCATACTGGCCCCCCGTGGGAAACGAACCCACAACCCTGGCGTTGCAAACACCATGCTCTACCAACTGAGCTACATCCCTGCCAGCCATTCCCTCCCCTACCCTGGACGACGCTGGGCCAATTGTGCGCCGCCCCATGGGTCTCCCTGTCACGGCCGGCTACGACAGAGCCTGGATTCAAACCAGGATCTCTAGTGGCACAGCCAGCACTGCGATGCAGTGCCTTAGACCACTGCGCCACTCGGGAGGTGAGGGACGATGGACGGCGCCATGTGCCGTCAAATCTTGGGTGAGAACCTCCTTCCCTCAGCCAGGGCATTGAAAATGGGTCGTGGATGGGTATTCCAGCATGACAATGACCCAAAACAAACGGCCAAGGCAACAAAGGAGTGGCTCAAGAAGAAGCACATTAAGGTCCTGGAGTGGCCTAGCCAGTCTCCAGACCTTAATCCCATAGAAAATATGTGGAGGGAGCTGAAGGTTCGAGTTGCCAAACGTCAGCCTCGAAACCTTAATGACTTGGAGAAGATCTGCAAAGAGGAGTGGGACAAAATCCCTCCTGAGATGTGTGCAAACCTGATGGCCAACTACAAGAAACTTCTGACCTCTGTGATTGCCAACAAGGGTTTTGCAACCAAGTACTAAGTTGTGTTTTGCAGAGGGGTCAAATACTTATTTCCCTCATTAAAATGCAAATCAATTTATAACATTTTTGACATGCGTTTTTCTGGATTTTTTTGTTGTTATTCTGTCTCTCACTGTTCAAATAAACCTACCATTAAAAGTATAGACTGATCATGTCTTTGTCAGTGGGCAAACGTACAAAATCAGCAGGGGATGAAATACTTTTTTCCCTCACTGTATATGCGTTTACAATGGCTTGTTCATTAACGTTATTGAAATGTGCTACCATGGCATTGTATTTGCATGTTATTGCAATGATGATTATAGTCTAATTTGTGTTTCTACATTTCTTGTAATACTGTTTATTTTCCAAGATAGATGGCTCAACCCCTGGCTAAGTTCAAGGCCAATACACACATACAAATGTGTCGGCGTGATATACCGATAGTTCAGTTTGCTGTTATAACAGAACCCCTTTAAATCAATATGTTTTCCTGCTTGTCTTAAATGCGGTGGTATGCTCCCCCGTCTGTTTATGTTAGGCAGGGGATGATGATTTACAGGTGTTACATCATTCTTGTAACTGAAGAGTGTTTTTCTACAATGATTAGCAAAGCAGACATGGGCAGACAAAAAATGTCAGATGTCTGCCAACTTAGATGGTCTCGTAGACAGTGATTGTTATTTAAATGTTTGACCACATTTGCTTTATGGCCGCTTTTCTTCTTCTTGGTATCCTTGAGACAAACTACTTGATGGCGGGGCTTTTGAGGTAGAGGGAGAAGATCGCTGTAACTATTGACAGCTTACCCTTTATTCTTATTAATATACACTCAGATTTATATTGTGACAATGCAGTCTGCAGCACCATTACTGCACTGTTCAAAAAAAACATTTGTGTCCCTTTTGATAACCCACAATATATTGTACTAGGCTGATTTACAGTTTTTTCCAACTGCTTACATACAAAATCTTTTCATGTCACACGATTTTTGAAACCTCTCACTCAAAGTGCAAAACTACACACCAAATCTCCAAAACCATAAGCTATTTCTCAGCCTTTGACTCAGTTGTCAATTGCATAAAACAATTTTTTCAAAACACTACACACAATACTCTACCTAAAACACAAAAATCTAACAGGAAGTGACTTGCTTTCCTTTTCCAAACTCAACCAATCAAAATGCTACACTTATTCACCAGGTCACACACACACTCCTCATATGTGTAAACACTAATTGCTTAACTGATCACTAACCAATCACTGCTTTACTGTAGTATAGGCTAATAAATAGGTCAAAGGTCAGATTACCTGTTTTGAACAATGGATGCCAACAATGGACAGAGAGCAAGAGGAGTAGGAGGGAGAGGCAGGGGACAACAACGAGGACAAATTCAAAGACGAAGAGTTAGAAGAGGAGGAGGAGGAGGAGTAGGAGTAGGAGGAGGAAGAGGAAGAGGACGAGGGCAAAGAAGAGAAGGAAGGAGAGCCATCTCTGATGAGATTAGGGCAACACTTGTTGATCATCTGATCAACCACAGTTTGAACATGAGAGAGGCTGGACTGAGAGTCCAGCCCATCTTGAGTCGATTTACAGTGGCGTCCATAATTTGAACCTTCAGAAAATTGAACAGATATGCAACTATCTAATGACTATTTTATCATTACAGTAATGTACTGTAAAATACGTATGACTGCATAGTATTGCATAAACATTTGTAACTCTAAGTCATCCATTTACTGCACTACATTGAATGAATGAGGTTGGTTATCATGCTGTACTACATTTTGTTGTACATTGTTTACAGTTCCTAAGCTGAACACATACTGTGTTTGAATTCTGTACAGAGTGGAAAGGCAAAGACATCATGGAGGACGAGGACGCTTGTTTACAGATGTACAAGAGACTGCAATTATAAATATGGTTTTGGCCAACAATGCAATTAGGATTCGAAAGATAAGAGAGCATATCTTGAATAATGACACCATATTTAACAACATCAATGCTGTAAGCCTGTCGACCATACAACGCATCCTCCAACGGCACCAAGTGACGATGAAACAACTTTACAAGGTGCCATTTGAGAGAAAGAATCTGCGACATGACTTTGTAGAGGTATGTATGCAACACTACTTTCAGTACTTCAGACATACCATATTTACTCATCTGTATATAATTTTGTCTGTTACAGAGAGTATTGGAGATGGATGCCCATGTAATTCGCCATGAATTTATTTATGTGGATGAGGTTGGCTTCAACCTCACCAAAACCAGGCGCCGCGGAAGAAATGTAATAGGACAGAGGGCAATTACCAATGTCCCTGAACAGCGTGGGGGTAATATAACTATGTGTGCTGCCATCATGCAAAATGGGGTCCTCCATCCCAATGCCACACTGGGTTCGTACAACACCGGCCATATGGATGCAATTTACACAACGCTTGTCCCTGATCCAGATCAGGAGCCTGCTAGATTTGTGGTTATATGGGACAATGTTAGTTTTCACCGGGCTGTTCTTGTCCAAAACTGGTTTGCCACCCATCCACAATTTGTAGTTTTGTACCTACCCCCATATTCACATTTTCTAAATCCCATAGAGGAATTCTTCTCAGCCTGGCGCTGGAAAGTGTATGATCGCCAACCCTATGCCCGCATGCCGCTTCTCCAGGCAATGGAGGATGCATGTGGGGACATAGAGGTTGCCTCTGTCCAAGGTTGGATACGCCATGCTAGGAGATACTTCCCTCGATGTTTGGCAAGAGAAAACTTATCTTGTGATGTGGACGAAGTATTGTGGCCAGACCCAGCCCGGAGAAGAGATGAAGCGTAGCTTAGCACCCTACCAATTCCTGGACTGCCCCCCGGGACCCCACACACACAATTGTGTTCTTTACTGTATTCTAAAGAATACTTTTGGTTTACATATGTTTATGGTTTTGTTGTATGCTACTCTATACAACAGTAATGTTTGGCCTAATAAATATTTTCTGTTTCTACATTGCATTGGTGTTTACAGTGTACTTGTTACCCCTCTCAGCAGATTACTTTCACTGTAGAACATTGTGTTGAAATATAGATATAAGCCTATGAAAGACCAAAGAGCTTTAGATTTAGAACAACAGTGTTTACATGGTATATCCAAAAATGTACTATTATGAAAGGAGTGTTTGCCATTTGAAGCAAATGCATCATTCTGACATGTGTTTATGGCATTTTGAATGCAGTGTTACATTTTGAAGGAGATGTGAGGCATTTTGCATTTTGTGTGTGCAGTTTTGGGAATTGTGTGTAGAGTTTTGAAAAAAGGAGACAGTTTTGAAAACGTGTGTAAGCAGTTGGAAAAAACTGTAATACACATATGCACAATGTTCTGAGATGTTTATTGTTGTTGTTAACCCACTGTCTTTTCTGGAAAACCTCTCATTTTCAACCGCTGAGTCTCTGAGTATACTGCTATACTGAATATAAAAAGGATACATATTTAGGAACATCAAAACATTGTCATCATTGTTAGTCTGTATCTCCCCCTCTCTCAGTGAGATCATGGAGGACTCAGCAAAAACAGAAAAAGCTCTTGTGTATAATACCTTTAAACAATGCTTTTATAAAAACATTCAGTGCTTGACTTGAACTGAAATACAGTAGGTGCCGGGACTGTTTACATTTGGGTGCAGGAGCTCCACCATGCTGACAGTGTCATATTCCTCTACCCTGAGAAAATGAGAAATCACCACAGATGAGTGCCCATAGTCAGATGATACCCTCAGACTGCATGAGGAATTGTAATGCCTGCTCAAAAACCTATTTCAGTCCTTCCTCCAAAATGTCCTATTGTCCTGTAAATGCTGAATATGCAGTGTACTGGATGAGCTTTCATAACACGGCAATCAATCAGATAGGTTTTTTGGCCTGACTGCCGCTCATCAGCCTTTTCCCCCCGAAAAATTAATAAATATATACAGTGGGGAGAACAAGTATTTGATACACTGCCGATTTTGCAGGTTTTCTTACTTACAAAGCATGTAGAGGTCTGTAATTTTTATCATAGGTACACTTTAACTGAGCCAATCAGTTGTGTTGTGACAAGGTAGGTGGGTATACAGAAGATAGCCCTATTTGGTAAGAGACCAAGTCAGGAACAGCTCAAATAAGCAAAGAGAAACGACAGTCCATTATTACTTTAAGACATGAAGGTCAGTCAATACGGAACATTTCAAGAACTTTGAAAGTTTCTTCAAGTGCAGTCGCAAAAACCAACAAGTGCTATGATGAAACTGGCTCACATGAGGACTGCCACAGGAATGGAACACCCAGAGTTACCTCTGCTGCAGAGGATAAGTTCATTGGAGTTACCAGCCTCAGAAATTGCAGCCCAAATAAATACTTCACAGTGTTCAAGTCACAGACACATCTTAACATCAACTGTTCAGAGGGGACTGTGTGAATCAGGCCTTCATGGTAAAATTGCTGCAAAGAAACCACTACTAAAGGACACCAATAAGAAGAAGAAACCTGCTTGGGCCAAGAAACACAAGCAATGGACGTTAGACCGGTGGAAATGTGTCCTTTGGTCTTGATTCCAAATTGGAGATTTTTGGTTCCAACCGCCGTGTCTTGTGAGACACGGTGTGGGTGAACAGATGATCTCCGCATGTGTAGTTCCCACCGTAAAGCATGGAGGAGGAGGTGTTATGGAGTGGGGATGCTTTGCTGGTGACATTGTCTGTGATTTATTTAGAATTCAAGGCACACTTAACCACCATGGCTACCACAGCATTCTGCAGCGATACACCATCCCATCTGGTTTGGAAATAGTGGGACTATCATTTGTTTTTCAACAGGACAATGACCCAACACACCTCCAGGCTGTGTAAGGGCTATTTTACCAAGAATGAGAGTGAAGGAGTTCTGCATCAGATGACCTGGCCTCCACAATCCCCCGACCTCAACCCAACTGAGGTGGTTTGGGATGAGTCGGACGGCAGAGTGAAGGAAAAGCAGCCAACAAGTGCTCAGCATATGTGGGAACTCCTTCAAGACTGTAGGAAAAGCATTCCAGTTGAAGCTGGTTGAGATAATGCCAAGAGTGTGCAAAGCTGTCATCAAGGCAAAGGGTGACTGTTTGAAGAATCTCAAATAGAAAATGTTTTTTCATTTGTTTAACACTTTTTGGTTACTACATGATTCCATATGTGTTATTTCATAGTTTTGATGTCTTCACTATTATTCAACAATGTAGAAAATAGTAAAAATAAAGAAAAACGCTTGTATGAGTTGGTGTGTCCAAACTTTTGACTGGTACTGTATATTAACTCTACAGTCAACCAATTCAATAAATTCATTAAATATGGCACTCTATAAAACAAAGCAGTTCATACATTCTCATAGATCATTATATAATGTTAACATCCTAGAATATGGGAAGTGGAAGGAAGGGGTTAGGGTGTGCATTTCTTAAAATTGACATCAATGTTCAAGCGTTTACAGGAGCCGAACTCTGTCGTGCTCCGACTCCGCAACGCAAGGTGTTCGACACTTCTCGGGTGGTGTCGGGGCACGAGGCAGCGAGGCGGCTCACGGCCTGTCGGCAGGGTGATCGTTTGGTGGCGGACTACTCCGGACCCGGGCTCGAGAGACAGGATGGGAGGAGGCCGCCCTGGTCGTCCTTTACGCACAGGGGCTATCGGAGGGGATGAAGGACAAACTCTCCTTCAGGTAGCTACCTGAGCGACTGGACGGCTTCGTCGACCTCTCGGTGCGGGTAGACAATTGGCGTCGTGAGATGGCGCACGAGAGAGGGATGACGCAAGGCGCGCTTGTCCAGGATGGAGAAGCAGAGACGTCTGTGCCAGAGACGTTGCCTGTACTGCGGCCAGGCAGGTTACCACTGCGACTCATGCCCGGAGAAGCTGGGAAACGGGAGGGCTTGCGAATATCGGGAGGGGTGCTAGAGAGCCGGAACCAAAACCCCAGCCCCAGAGACTCCCAGACATTTCTCCCCGTAAGGGTTCAGTGGGCCGGCGCTGCGCGTCGGGCGCATGCACTGGTGGATTGGGCTGGACCAAGGGTGGAGCATTCCGTTACTCTCCCTCTCCGAGCCTGTTCTGGTCATGGGCCTGGACGGCCGGCCGTTGGGGTCAGGCTTCATCACCCGGCGCACTGTCCCCGTGCATGTCCGGGTGGCAGAGGGGCTATGGGAGGATATCCAGTTTTTCATTGTGGACTCTCCGGAATGTCCCCTCATCCTTGGCACCCCTGGCTGGTTGCCCACAAATCCCGGATAGACCGGTCCACGGGGCGGCTCATCCTGGAGGGAGGCTCCGCCTCCGTCCTGTTCCGGTCCCATCAGCCCAAACCACCATCCCAGACCACCTACCAGTCCTCACCTCTTCCCCAGGTTCTGCACTCCGAACCGCCTACCGCCCTAGCGGCGGTTGCCACCGGGAGGACGGCGGCTACAGACTCCGTCACCGGCCCAGACCTGGCAGATGTTCCCCGGAGTATTGGGATCTGGGGAGGTGTTTAGTAAGAGGTGTACCAAGGGCCTACCTCCTCACAGGCCATACGTCTGCGCTATCAATCTCCTGCCAGGCGCGATACCCACACGAGGGCGATTGTTTTCCTTGTCCCGACTGGTGACGCTGGCCATGAGGGAGTATATCGACGAGGCACTCGTCGAGGGTCACATCCGTCCCTCTACCTCACCTTCGGGCTTTTTCTTCGTGGGGAAAAAGGACAGTGGGCAGCGGCTGTGCATTGATTACCGGGCGCTCAATGACATCAAGGTTTAGAACCGCTACCCACTCCCCCTGATGATGACGGCATTCGAGTCATTGCAGGGAGCCTGGGTCTTCACCAAGCTGGACTTACGAAATGCCTACAACGTGGTGAGGATTCAAGAGGGGGGGGGGGGGGGGCGAGTGGAAGATGGCTTTTAACACACCCAGTGGACATTACGAGTACCAAGTCATGCCGTTCGGTCTAGCCAATGCGCCTGCTGTGTTTCAGGCGTTGGTCAATGATGTGTTCTGGGACCTCCTCAACGTCTTCGTGTATTTGGATGACATCCTAATATTTTCAAAGAACATGAGTGAACACCAGCATTACGTTTGACAGGTCCTCCAACACCTTCTCCGTCACCAGCTCTACGTCAAGGCGGAGAAGTGCGTGTTCCACACAGACAGTCTCCTTCCTGGGGTTCATCGTCACCCAGGGGTACCTACGGATAAACCCAGCCAAGGTCAGCGCGGTACTGGATTTGCCCAAGCCTTCATCCCTCATTTAACTACAACGTTATTTAGGGTTCGCTTATTTTTATAGGAGATTTATTTGCAATTTTAGCTCACTAGCCGCTCCCCTGACAGCCCTCACCCAGACGAGCGTGCGCTCCTTCGCCTGGACCCCGGAAGCGAGGAACGCATTTGAGCACTTTACATCGGCCCCGGTCCTAGGGCATCCTGATCCATCCCTGCCGTTCATTGTGGAGGTGGATGCTTCAGACGTTGTGGTGGGAGCAATCCTGTCCCAGCGGTTCCTCACAGATGGTAAGACTCACCCTTGCACGTTTTTCTCCCATCGACTGTCCCCAGCGGAGCGGAATTACGATGTGGGGAACTGTGAGCTGCTAGCAATCAAACTCGCCCTGGAGAACCGCATGAAGAGCTCACGTCAGCTCGCCGCAGGGCTGCTCTGACCCCTGCCTATCCCCAAGCGCCCCTGGTCCCACATCTCGCTGGATTTCATTTCCGCCCTACCCACCTCAGATGGATACACAGTCATCCTGGTCGTTGTGGACCGGTTGTCGAAGGCTGCCCACTTCATTCCGCTTCTCAAACTCCGGTTGGCCCGGGAGATGGCTAAGTTGGTGGTGCAGCACGTTTTTCAGAGTCCACGGCCTTCCCCAAGATGTGGTGTCGGATCGGGGTCCTCAGTTCGCCTCCAGGTTCTGGAAGGCGTTCGTCACATGCCTCAGCACCTCCCTCAGCTTGTCTTCCGGCTTCCATCCCCAGTAGAATGGGCAGACGGAGTGTGTCAACCAGGATCTGGAGGGGGTGCTGGGGTGCTACGCCTCCAGCAACCCAGCTACGCGGAGTACGCCCACAACACCCTTCTCTGCTCGTCCACCGGCCTGTCTCCCTTCCAGTTCCAATACGGGTACCAACCCCCCCGGCGTGTCCCGGCCCCAGTTTTTCGCCCGGGACAGAGGGTGTGGCTCTCCATGCAGGATCTTCCCCTTCCAGAAAGCTGTCCCTCTGGTTCGGGCCTTTCAGAGTGGTCCGGCGAGTCAACCCTGTGGCCTACCACCTGCAACTTCCCCCCACCATGTGGGTGCATCCCACGTTCCATGTGTCCCTACTCAAACCCGTCGCCACCTGTCCCTTGGCTCCCCCTCCTCATCCTGTTCCCCCCCTGCGCCTTGTCGGAGGGCAGCCGGCTTTTACTGTGGACCGGATCCTGGACTGCCGGCGGGTGGGTAGGGGTCTCAAATTTCTGGTGGACTGGGAGGGTTATGGGCCGGAGGAGTGGTCCTGGGTGCCCAGGAGGGACATTCTGGACCCAGGGCTGATGACAACAAGTTTCCAAGATGATTCAATAGACATCTCACTGTGTCCAAAGGGAATGATATTCCGGTAATGGCTGAAACTGGTTTCTATACCATGGACCAGTATCAGATTAATTTAGTGAATTTCCAGATCATATGTATAATTCATCCATTTCCCCCACTACAGTGCCAACATTTGTTAGACACTTTCACTTTCAATGACTTTCCATTTCCTAGGAGTCAGATTCAAATTCATGCAGGTTGTTGAAGGATTCACTGGTTTCTATTATGTTCTGTCCTCTGATTACTCTATTTTGTCCTCTGGTTACCCTATTTAGAGGTAAGTCTTACCTGACAAAAGTAAGGCGATTACATTAAAGGTTTCATTTCGTAAAACACCAAACGTCTTCCATAGTCCTGCTAGAATTCCATTTGGAGCTAATAAATTGATGATCATACCTTTTCAATTGTGGTTTGTAACATTTACGCAGAATTTTTTAATTTATTAATATATTCCAAACAGAATTGGACACTTTGTAAATGTTTTTCCAGATATTTTCCCATGTTTCAGGAGAAAAGTGGACACCCAAATAATTCTCCCAGCACAGTGCTACACCTTGGCATGCAGAAGATCTGGAGTTATTAAGGAATTTATCAAGTTGACTACCAATGTGTCTTTTGGATTTAAGAATTCCAATACATTTGATTTCCAATCTACTCTCCCACATGTTTTGAAAAATGTGACCTTATTTGTAAGTAGAGTAGGAAGTCTATAGTAGGTCAATTGAATTAATTTCTGAGTTGTTCAAACATTCTCATATTGTTGTCATCAAAGAAAGCCGCCGATCAGCCTGATTGCAAAAAAACAGGATGTGTCCTGTTGAGACAGAGACTGACTCCTAAATGGTTTCCTCGCCCCATCCCCTTTCTGTCATTACTACTGATAAGTCATAGAACTTGATAGGTCTACACCAGACCTAGAGTGCCAGATGGGTGGGATTTGCACTTTTGGGACTATTCCATCAGTTGCACCAGGTAATCTAAATCAAGCCTATTTGAAGAATCCATGATGAATTGATAAGGCTTGTTGAGCTCCTTCCATCAGATGTATGATTTGGGTAGTTAAAGACCATTTTGTTTGAGAGTGGGAGGTGGATAATGAGGGGTTGGTGGCTGCTGAGTGCTAAATGAAGGAAGGGGTGGATGACAGTGGAGAGGGTGTATCAGGGTTGCCTCAGGGGGTGGATGACAGTGGAGTCGGGACATCAGCACTGACTCCAGCGATCTGAAGCTAATATGGATAATAACGCACATGATGAGTGGTGACCTATCAACGTCACCGAAGTTGTCCATCTTTGTCACAGCGGCTGCTTGCCAGTGAGGTGGCCATATGTCACTAAGCACACGGATGGATCAGCACAGCCTGTGCCCTCTGAGGGTACAGCCCACCCACCCAGCACAGAGGACTGAGGTCTTTTTCAGGAGGGTGAAAAGTTGTTAACAGAGCACACCGAATTGGACTAACTTGCACAAAAAACTGTACCCTACAACATTCAGAACATTTTGTCATACTGTTTGTTGTGGTTTGTGTCCTGGCCAGGACCATTTCAACTTAAAATAAAAACTGTAATTTGGAACTTACAGTGGGGAAAAAAAGTATTTAGTCAGCCACCAATTGTGCAAATTCTCCCACTTAAAAAGATGAGAGAGGCCTGTAATTTTCATCATAGGTACACGTCAACTATGACAGACAAATTGAGAAAAAAAATTGAGAAAATCACATTGTAGGATTTTTAATGAATTTATTTGCAAATTATGGTGGAAAATAAGTATTTGGTCACCTACAAACAAGCAAGATTTCTGGCTCTCACAGACCTGTAACTTCTTCTTTAAGAGGCTCCTCTGTCCCACTCGTTACCTGTATTAATGGCACCTGTTTGAACTTGTTATCAGTATAAATGACACCTGTCCACAACCTCAAACAGTCACACTCCAAACTCCACTATGGCCAAGACCAAAGAGCTGTCAAAGGACAACAGAAACAAAATTGTAGACCTGCACCAGGCTGGGAAGACTGAATCTGCAATAGGTAAGCAGCTTGGTTTGAAGAAATCAACTGTGGGAGCAATTATTAGGAAATGGAAGACACACAAGACCACTGATAATCTCCCTCGATCTGGGCCCCACGCAAGATCTCACCTTGTGGGGTCAAAATGATCACAAGAAATCCCAGAACCACACAGGGGGACCTAGTGAATGACCTGCAGAGAGCTGGGACCAAAGTAACAAAGCCTACCATCAGTAACACACTACGCCGCCAGGGACTCAAATCCTGCAGTGCCAGACGTGTCCCCCTGCTTAAGCCAGTACATATCCAGGCCCGTCTGAAGTTTGCTAGAGTGCATTTGGATGATCCAGAAGAGGATTGGGAGAATGTCATATGGTCAGATGAAACCAAAATATAACTTTTTGGTAAAAACTCAACTCGTCGTGTTTGGAGGACAAAGAATGCTGAGTTGCATCCAAAGAACACCATACCTACTGTGAAGCATGGGGGTGGATACATCATGCTTTGGGGCTGTTTTTCTGCAAAGGGACCAGGACGACTGATCCGTGTAAAGGAAAGATTGAATGGGGCCATGTATCGTGAGATTTTGAGTGAAAACCTCCTTCCATCAGCAAGGGCATTGAAGATGAAACGTGGCTGGGTCTTTCAGCATGACAATGATCCCAAACACACCGCCCGGGCAACGAACGAGTGGCTTCGTAAGAAGCATTTCAAGGTCCTGGAGTGGCCTAGCCAGTCTCCAGATCTCAACCCCATAGAAAATCTTTGGAGGGAGTTGAAAGTCTGTGTTGCCCAGCGACAGCCCCAAAACATCACTGCTCTAGAGGAGATCTGCATGGAGGAATGGGCCAAAATACCAGCAACAGTGTGTGAAAACCTTGTGAAGACTTACTGAAAACGTTTGACCTGTGTCATTGCCAAAAAAGGGTATTGACAAACTTTTGTTATTGACCAAATACTTATTTTCCACTACAATTTGCAAATAAATTCATTAAAAATGTGATTTTCTGGATTTTTTTTTCTCATTTTGTCTTTCATAGTTGACGTGTACCTATGATGAAAATTACAGGCCTCTCTCATCTTTTTAAGTGGGAGAACTTGCACAATTGGTGGCTGACTAAATACTTTTTTCCCCACTGTACCTCTGACTCACTGGTGTCTGTGTTGGTGTGGCCTGTAATCCTAGAACCTGAAAGGAAAATGTGTTTAGTAAATGTTACAAACCATAAGTGAAAAAGTATAATCATCACTGTATTAGCTCCAAATGGAATTGAAGCAGGACTATGGAAGATGTTTGGTGTCTTACAAAACCTTTAATGTAATCGCCTTCATGAAAATGCCTGTCTCAATTGTCAGGTAAGAATAGCCTCTATATAGGGTAACCAGAGGACCAAATAGGGTAATCAGAGGACAGAACATAATAGAAACCAGTGAATCCTTCAACACCCTGCAATTCATTGCTAAACACTGTGATGCTTAGTCTACAAGCTGTGATGTACACGGTGACAGTCAGTCTGTATAACAATGCTATGTTACAGCTTTCTGAGCCATGCTAATTCAGAGCGTTATGTTTTTTTTTTAGAGCAGTCCTCTTGGAATTGCTTCTCAGAGTTTGAAGATATTTTCTTAATGACTTCCCTGAGGAAGGAAGACACCATGCAGATGAGTTAATCCCTGGTCCATAGGGCTCTGGTCAAAAGTAGTGCACTGTATAGGGCATAGGGTGCCATTTGGGACGCATTCCAAGTCTTTTATTCCACAGAACAATTAACCAATAGGATAGTCTATAGAAGTGCATTAATAGCTTTTCAAAGAAATATACTGTCTGTTCTGGGGTTTTTTTTTTCTTTGCTACGACGGTTGTTGTTGCAGTGGAAATGGAATCAGCTAAATCTAAACGAACACACAAATGCCCCTGAAGCATCCCGGTGGGTATTCTTTTAATAGAATCTTGGGTTAGAACTGATGGATACACCATTCCATATTATGCCATTCATTTCTAAGGCAGAAGGATTGTACAATAGACCTCCCCCATACACTCAACTGTTAAAGGCGTACATTCCCTACTCTCTGTATCCACAACACAAAAGACCTGAAGTACTGTCTCAGCTCTGGGCTGCTCCCCTCTGTCACATATATGATGTGTGACTGTGAGACGTTGGAGGGGGTGATGGGAGGTGTGGGAGGGGGTGGTGGGAGGAAGGTAGCTGGTCCAAGGTGTAGACCTGGTTTACAGTTCATGAGTATTCAGGCTTCGGCACATATTTAGACCTGGCTTAGTTGACTAATTAGGTTCAAGCACAGGTGGAGGCTTCGTAGGTATGTCAATTGGAGCTGAAGTACAGGTGTAGACCTGGTTTGAATGACTATTGGGGCTGACATGTAGCAGTAGACGTGTTTTTAGGGGGGTTATCAATATTGGGTTAGACGTGCAGGTGTACACCTGGTCTGTAAGAATATTGGGGCTGAAGCATATCCATGGGAAGTAGTTTGGGGGTGCTGTTTAAAAAAAATATATATATATATTATTTATTTAAAAAATTCAAAGGGAGGTGCTGATAAAAAAGATGCCCCCTGATTTTTCAGGGGGTGCTGCAGCACCCTCAGTACCCCTACGTCCTCCCGCTATGGGCTGAAGTACAAGTGTAGACCTGGTTTGTATGAATGCTGAGGCTTGGGTGCTGGGGTAGACCTGTTTTATATGAGTGTGCATATGGATTTACCTGGTTTATATGTTTAATGGGGTGTAGGGATACACAAGGCTCATACAGGTAATGGGTCTGGATGGACGTCTATTGCCCATTCAAATCCTTTCTGGCAAGTTCGTGGCAGGAAAAAAAGTGAATGGGGCTGGGGCACATGTGTTATAACCCTGTACTTTTATAGTTTATCTATGAAATGATTAGCGTATACAGTCAGAGATCATAGGACTAAGATATTCAAATAACAAGGTTGGGATGTGCAGCAAATAGCTGGATATAGGTTAATGTTGGTGACTTTGGGAATACAGGCCTAGGTAAAGTGGGTAACAGGGCTGAGATAGGAAAGAAACAGGGATGAGGTGTATTGGCAAAGGAACTGGGGTCTATGATTAGCAAATAGGGCATTTAGGACTAGGATATGGGTGTATCGGTACTTGATTGTATCAATATTAGGGTATTGGCATGTGGGTTTTAGTGCATTGGGGTAACAGTGTTGGGGTGTGTGGGTTAGTTTGTAGAAGTACATAGATATTGGGGCTGAGGAATAAGGGGTAAATGTATCTTAATTGTATTATAGGCAGAGCACTGTATGTTACCATCGGACACATCGATCACAAAAATACTTATTAAAATACTTTTCAATATAAAAAAGCAATATGGATTACTTGATAGGGTTACTAATGGCATAAGATTTGCATAGTGGCATGTCTGGGAAAAATTGGGGAACAAATGGGTTAACTGTCATCTCCATTGTTACATGTAAGGCGTGGTACTCTCCATGTCAATCAAACGAATGGTCTTTGTGTTAGTAACATAAGAGCGATATGGTCAAATTATTCATTATAACCTACATAATAGGTTATAATTAAACAAGTAATCCAAATAGGGAGTTCATTTAAACTCTTTGCAATAGGTAATATGTTGTAGCCAATGCCGACAGGCTATAACAACTGGATTAGAGTAGGCTTATTTGTGATGCTCTCTGTCATTGAACCTGGATATTTATGTTAGCCTATATTGTCATGATGCCCGACATGTCATGGTGTAGGTCCAATGCAGCCGTTTTTATGTAAATATCAAATCATTTCTGGGTAACAATTAAGTGTCACGTTCGTCGGGAACAGAGGACCAAGGCGCAGCGTTGAATGCGAACATATTTATTGTTAGAGAGAAAACACTCGAACAAAACAATAAACGATAACGTGACAGTCAACGGTCTAACACAAACCAACTCGAACAAGAACCCACAAACACAACGGGAAAAACAGACAGTTTAAATATGGCTCCCAATCAGAGACAACCAGACACAGCTGACACTCGTTGCCTCTGATTGGGAGTCACTCAGGCCAACATAGAAATAAACTACATAGATCTACACACCCTGGCTCAACATAACAGTGTCCCCAGAGCCAGGGCGTGACAGTACCCCCCCCCCTAAAGGCGCGGACTCCGACCGCGCCAACTAAATACCACAGGGGAGGGACAGGGTGGGCACTCCACCTTGGCGGCGGATCCGGCTCCGGGCCTGATCCCCACTCCCTCTCCAACCCCCCAAAGTACCCCTGGTCCGGTCTGGCCCCCCTGGCCGGAGCTGGACTGCACACTGATGGAGCGGATTGCTCTAGCTCCGGCGTAACGCATCTGACCGGTGCCGGACCAGGCACCAGTGGAACAGGCACGGGCCGTGCCGGACTGACGACGCCCACCACTGGCTTGGTGTGGAGAACAGGCACGGGCCGTGCTGGACTGACGACGCACACCACTGGCTTGGTGTGAGGAGCAGGAGCGGGCCGAACCGGGCTGGCGACGCGCACCATTGGCTTGGTGCGGGAAGCAGGAGCGGACCGGCCTGGGCTGACGATGCGCACCCCTGGCTTGGTGCGTGGAGCAGCAACGGGCCAGACCGGGCTGACGATACGCACCCCTGGCTTGGTGCGTGGAGCAGGAACGGGCTGGACCGGGCTGACGACTCGCACCATAGGCTTGGTGCGAGGGGCAGGAGCAGGCCGGGCCGGGCTGGCGACGCGCACTGTAGGCTTGGTGCGAGGGGCAGGAACAGGCCGGGCTGGGCTGGCGACGCGCACCTTACACTTGGTGCGGGGAGCAGGAACAGACCGGACCGTACTGGGGACACACACCACTGGGCATACACTGGGATCTGGAACGGGCCGGACCGGACTGGTAACACACCCCAGTACCTCTCGCCGTGCCTCTACACCTTCCATCCCCTCTTTGACCAGTGGCCCCCGTAACCTGGCGGCCTCCTCTGCCAACCCGCTGGACCGCTCTATCGCGGCCTCCTGCTGCCCCGACGTCGTGAGCCCCCCCTAAAAAATTTCTGGGGTTCTCTCCTCCCCGTGGGCCAGGCCTCTATAATTCTCACCCAACTCTCGCTCTTCTGCTTCCAACTCCCGCCATTCAGCTCCTCATTGGGCTTGACCCAGTCGAAGCTCTTCCTCCACTGTTCCCAAGTCCACCCTCTCTGCTCCTCACTAGGCTTGACCCAGTCGAGGTTGCCACGGAGATCTGCTAGCGATGGCTCCTGGACACGCTGCTTGGTCCAGTTTTGGTGGGATCTTCTGTCACGTTCGTCGGGAACAGAGGACCAAGGCGCAGCGTTGAATGCGAACATATTTATTGTTAGAGAGAAAACACTCAAACAAAACAATAAACGATAACGTGACAGTCAACGGTCTAACACAAACCAACTCGAACAAGAACCCACAAACACAACGGGAAAAACAGACAGTTTAAATATGGCTCCCAATCAGAGACAACCAGCCACAGCTGACACTCGTTGCCTCTGATTGGGAGTCACTCAGGCCAACATAGAAATAAACTACATAGATCTACACACCCTTGCTCAACATAACAGTGTCCCCAGAGCCAGGGCGTGACATTAAGTACCTTACTGTGATTGTTATAAATTAAAATTGCCAAAAAGAAACAAAAATAGCTCCTTAGCAAAGAATAATTTCTCAAGCAATAATTTTGCTAGGACTGTCTGGGAGTGGACTGTGATGGGGAAACTGAAAAGTAGGTGTTATTGGCAGAGAGGTAGGCCAAAACTCAATCCCACCAAAACAGGCTGAAATTTCAGGCGGCCTTTTGAAGAAAGCTCTTACACTATAACTTCACAATTTCACAGTATTATTCCAACCTCACAGTGTGGAAATACAGTGGGGAAAAAAAGTATTTAGTCAGCCACCAATTGTGCAAGTTCTCCCACTTAAAAAGATGAGAGAGGCTTGTAATTTTCATCATAAGTACACGTAAACTATGACAGACAAATTGAGAAGAAAAAAATCCAGAAAATCACATTGTAGGATTTTTTATGAATTTATTTGCAAATTATGGTGGAAAATAAGTATTTGGTCACCTACAAACAAGCAAGATTTCTGGCTATCACAGACCTGTAACTTCTTCTTTAAGAGGCTCCTCTGTCCTCCACTCGTTACCTGTATTAATGGCACCTGTTTGAACTTGTTATCAGTATAAAAGACACCTGTCCACAACCTCAAACAGTCACACTCCAAACTCCACTATGGCCAAGACCAAAGAGCTGTCAAAGGACACCAGAAACAAAATTGTAGACCTGCACCAGGCTGAATCTGCAATAGGTAAGCAGCTTGGTTTGAAGAAATCAACTGTGGGAGCAATTATTAGGAAATGAAAGACATACAAGACCACTGATAATCTCCCTCGATCTGGGGCTCCACGCAAGATCTCACCCTGTGGGGTCAAAATGATCACAAGAACGGTGAGCAAAAATCCCAGAACCACACGGGGGGACCTAGTGAATGACCTGCAGAGAGCTGGGACCAATGTAACAAAGCCTACCATCAGTAACACACTACGCCGCCAGGGACTCAAATCCTGCAGTGCGAGACGTGTCCCCCTGCTTAAGCCAGTACATGTCCAGGCCCGTCTGAAGTTTGCTAGAGTGCATTTGGATGATCCAGAAGAGGATTGGGAGAATGTCATTTGGTCAGATGAAACCAAAATAGAACTTTTTGGTAAAAACTCAACTCGTCGTGTTGGGAGGACAAAGAATGCTGAGTTGCATCCAAAGAACACCATACCTACTGTGAAGCATGGGGGTGGAAACATCATGCTTTGGGGCTGTTTTTCTGTAAAGGGACCAGGACGACTGATCCATGTAAAGGAAAGAATGAATGGGGCCGTGTATTGTGAGATTTTGAGTGAAAACCTCCTTCCATCAGCAAGGGCATTGAAGATGAAATGTGGCTGAGTCTTTCAGCATGACAATGATCCCAAACACAACGCCTGGGCAACGAAGGAGTGGCTTCGTAAGAAGCATTTCAAGGTCCTGGAGTGGCCTAGCCAGTCTCCAGATCTCAACCCCATAGAAAATCTTTGGAGGGAGTTAAAAGTCCATGTTGCCCAGCGACAGCCCCAAAACATCACTGCTCTAGAGGAGATCTGCATGGAGGAATGGGCCAAAATACCAGCAACAGTGTGTGAAAACCTTGTGAAGACTTACTGAAAACGTTTGACCTGTGTCATTGCCAACAAAGGGTATATAACAAAGTATTGAGAAACTTTTGTTATTGACCAAATACTTATTTTCCACCATAATTTGCAAATAAATTCATTTCTCATTTTGTCTGTCATAGTTGACGTGTACCTATGATGAAAATTACAGGCCTCTCTCATATTTTTAAGTGGGAGAACTTGCACAATTGGTGGCTGACTAAATACTTTTTTCCCCCACTGTATATATAAAACACAGAAAAATCTGGTGTTTCACTGCACTGGGCCTTTAAACGAAATTGGGATCATTAACATTTAAAAACAATCCCTAACCCTTTCCTGGAGATCTACGGTCTTGTAGGTCTTCAGTCCAACCCTAATTTAGCATATCTGATTCAGCTAGTTAAGGTCTTGTTGAGCAGCTAGTAAGTAGAAGCAGGTGTGTTAAATTAGGGTTGGACTGAAAACCCACAGGACTGTAGATCTCCAGGAAGAGGGTTGGGCAGCCCTGGTATATATACACTACCAGATTAGGGCCTAATCAATTAGATTAGGGCCTAATGAATTCATTTCAATTGACTGATTTCTTTATGTGAACTGTACCTCAGTAAAATTGTTGTGTTTATATTTTTGTTCAGTATATATACTTCAAATACTGCCTGAGACACCTTTGCTATTTGTCTCGGTACTCAATACAAAAACACTATTTGTGATGGTGTTCTTTTTTCATATGTATATGCATAAAATGTACATTATGGAATACATGTCTCACACTCAGTCATAGTTAGTAGAATAATGAATGGATTGGCAAGATTTTGGCACTATTCACTTTTAGTTAGAAAGTTAATCATTTAAACCACCTAAATATACTCACATTCGCTGAACATTTAGTCAGTATGTGTTGCACCTGTGCTGGCTTGTCCATCTCGTTAGTCGGAAGGTTTCACCTCTGCTGGCCCAGGTGATATTTAAAAGTGTCTGGCCTAGTGCTCCAATTGTCTTGAGAGATGTGGAGGGTCAACACATTTAGTTGGCTTACCCTATTTGATTTCTAGAAATAAATTCCTTATATCTTCCCCGTTTTCATTTTGCTGCATGTCTTTAAGTTTGCTGTGTTTTTTTTTGTTTTTTTGCCTCTTAGTGGCCAAATTTAGTGGGCACTGATGGTGGGTGTCTTTTAGGTCCCAGTTGTTGTTGCTATGCAACTTTCAGTGGACACCCTGATGCGTGTCTTTTAGAGCCCCTCCTAAAACCCCACCTATTTCGTTTTGGTTGTTGTCAATGACTCTTTGTTAGTTCCCCCTTCTGTTTGAGCGACATTTTTGGTTTTCTTTGCAGGGGAACTTAACATTTATGGGCTAATATGCATATGCAACTGTTATTTTTAAACCATTCTAGCAAACATGAAACACAAACATCTTTCTATCTACATGCTTTTATTTGGGTTTCTATGCAAAGTATACACTGAGTGTTTAAAACATTAGGAACACCTGCTCTTTCCATGACATAGACTGACCATGACACCTTATTGATGTCACATGTTAAATCCACTTTATTCAGTGTAGGTGAAGGGGAGGAGGCAGGTTAAAGACACATTTTTAAACCTAGAGACAATTGAGTATGTATGCCATTGAGGGTGAATGGGCAAGACAAAATATTTAAATGCCTTTGAGCGGGGTATGGTAGTAGGTGCCAGGCGCACCGGTTTGAGTGTGTCAAGAACTGCAACACTGCTTGGTTTTTCACGCTAAGCAGTTTCCTGTGTGTATCAAGAATGGTCGACGAACCCAAAGGACATCCAGCCAACTTGACACAACTATGGGAAGCATTGAAGCCAGCATTCCTGTGGAATGCTTTTGACACCTTGTATAGTCCATGCCCCAATGAATTGAGGCTGTTCTGAGGGCAAAAGGGTGTGTGACTCAATATTAGGAAAGTGTTCTTAATGTTTTGTACACTCAGTGTATGATTGAATGTTTCTTGAAGCCTGCAGTTAGTTACTTGAAATGAGACGCACTGTATAAGCTTGACAAAACATGATTCAACTATTTAATTCACTGACAGAGATAGCTAATGAAACACAAATGTACAGTTTCAGTAGCTGTCAATCAATCAATCAATTTTATTTTATATAGCCCTTCTTACATCAGCTAATATCTCGAAGTGCTGTACAGAAACCCAGCCTAAAACCCCAAACAGCTAGTAATGCAGGTGTAGAAGCACGGTGGCTAGGAAAAACTCCCTAGAAAGGCGAAAACCTAGGAAGAAACCTAGAGAGGAACCAGGCTATGAGGGGTGGCCAGTCCTCTTCTGGCTGTGCCGGGTGAAGATTATAACAGAACCATGCCAAGATGTTCAAAAATGTTCATAAGTGACAAGCATGGTCAAATAATAATCAGGAATAAATCTCAGTTGGCTTTTCATAGCCGATCATTAAGAGTTGAAAACAGCAGGTCTGGGACAGGTAGGGGTTCCATAACCGCAGGCAGAACAGTTGAAACTGGAATAGCAGCAAGGCCAGGCGGACTGGGGACAGCAAGGAGTCACCACGGCCGGTAGTCCCGACGTATGGTCCTAGGGCTCAGGTCTCTCAGTTGGCTTTTCATAGCCGATCATTAAAGAGTTGAAAACAGCAGGTCTGGGACAGGTAGGGGTTTCGTAACCGCAGGCAGAACAGTTGAAACTGGAATAGCAGCAAGGCCAGGCGGACTGGGGACAGCAAGGTGTCATCATGCCCGGTAGTCCTGACGTATGGTCCTAGGGCTCAGGTTCTCAGAGAGAAAGAGAGAACGAGAGAATTAGAGAGAGCATACTTAAATTCACACAGGACACTGGATAAGACAGGAGAAGTACTCCAGGTATAACCAACTAACCCCAGCCCCCCGACACATAAACTACTGCAGCATAAATACTGGAGGCTGAGACAGGAGCGGTCCGGAGACACTGTGGCCCCATCCGAAGAAACCCCCGGACAGGGCCAAACAGGAAGGATATAACCCCACCCACTCTGCCAAAGCACAGCCCCCGCACCACTAGAGGGATATCCTCAACCACCAACTTACAATCCTGAGACAAGGCCGAGTATAGCCCACAGAGGTCTCCACCACAGCACAAACCAAGGGGGGGCGCCAACCCAGACAGGAAGATCACGTCAGTAACTCAACCCACTCAAGTGACGCACCCCTCCCAGGGACGGCATGAAAGAGCACCAGCAAGCCAGTGACTCAGCCCCTGCAACAGGGTTAGAGGCAGAGAACCCCAGTGGAGAGGGGAACCGGCCCGGCAGAGACAGCAAGGGCTGTTCGTTGCTCCAGAGCCTTTCCGTTCACCTTCACACTCCTGGGCCAGACTACACTCAATCATATGACCTACTGAAGAGATAAGTCTTCAGTAAAGACTTAAAGGTTGAGACCGAGTCTGCGTCTCTCACATGGGTAGGCAGACTGTTCCATAAAAATGGAGATCTATAGGAGAAAGCCCTGCCTCCCGCTGTTTGCTTAGAAATTCTAGGGACAATTAGGAGGCCTGCGTCTTGTGACCGTAGCGTACGTATTGGTATGTACGGCAGGACCAACTCGGAAAGATAGGTAGGAGCAAGCCCATGTAACGCTTTATAGGTTAACAGTAAAACCTTGAAATCAGCCCTTGCCTTAACAGGAAGCCAGTGTAGGGAAGCTAGCACTGGAGTAATATGATCAAATTTCTTGGTTCTAGTCAGGATTCTAGCAGCCGTATTTAGCACTAACTGAAGTTTATTTAGTGCTTTATCCGGGTAGCCGGAAAATAGAGCATTGCAGTAGTCTAACCTAGAAGTAACAAATGCATGGATTAATTTTTCTGCATCATTTTTGGACAGAAAATTTCTGATTTTTGCAATGTTACGTAGATGGAAAAAAGCTGTCCTTGAAACAGTCTTGATATGTTCGTCAAAAGAGAGATCAGGGTCAAGAGTAACGCCGAGGTCCTTCACAGTTTTATTTGAGACGACTTTACAACCATCAAGATGAATTGTCAGATTTAACAGAAGATCTCTTTGTTTCTTGGGACCTAGAACAAGCATCTCTGTTTTGTCCGAGTTTAAAAGTAAAAAGTTTTCAGCCATCCACTTCCTTATGTCTGAAACACAGGCTTCTAGCGAGGGCAATTTTGGGGCTTCACCATGTTTCATTGAAATGTACAGCTGTGTGTCATCCGCATAGCAGTGAAAGTTAACATTATGTTTTCGAATAACATCCCCAAGAGGTAAAATATATAGTGAAAACAATAGTGGTCCTAAAACGGAACCTTGAGGAACACCGAAATGTACAGTTGATTTGTCGGAGGACAGACCATTCACAGAGACAAACTGATATCTTTCCGACAGGTAAGATCTAAACCAGGCCAGAACTTGTCCGTGTAGACCAATTTGGGTTTCCAGTCTCTCCAAAAGAATGTGGTAATCGATGGTGTCAAAGGCAGCACTAAGGTCTAGTAGCACGAGGACAGATGCAGAGCCTCGGTCTGACGCCATTAAAAGGTCATTTACCACCTTCACAAGTGCAGTCTCAGTGCTATGATGGGGTCTAAAACCAGACTGAAGCATTTCGTATACATTGTTTGTCTTCAGAAAGGCAGTGAGTTGCTGCGCAACAGCTTTTTCTAAAATTTTTGAGAGGAATGGAAGATTCGATATAGGCCGATAGTTTTTTATATTTTCCGGGTCAAGGTTTGGCTTTTTCAAGAGAGGCTAGTCTGTCTAGGCTAGTCTGTAACATTGGCTAGCTTTCAATCAATTGGATAAATAGTCTGCGGAGTTACCTCTTTAGATGATCAAGACAATTTGTATTGAAAGCTGCATATTTCAAGTGCACTCATAGATTTATCTTATTTCAGTCTGGGAGTTAGCTAGCTATCTCTTTTCATCTTCATCAGACAGCAGCTCACATTTTCATAAGAAGCTGTGTTTACATTGTATTGGCTGCCTTCATCACAAAGGGGTATGTACGAGAGTTCTGATTGGTTCCAAGTTTAGTCGTTTGGCAAATTTGCCTGAGCAGCCAAGTGTTGAAATATACCTTATTAGTAAATGTGCAAGAATTGAAGGTGCCGACAAATGTTATAGTCATAATGTTTTACTGTCATATACAAAAAATCAGCTCCTCCCTCGACGGGATCAATCAACTTCACGTTTAATGGCTTTGGCCCACCAGCTAGCTAGCTATCTAGTTATTTTCATAAACTGAAGTTCAATTTCATTAAGAGAACAACAAGTGGCTTCCTAGCTAATACTCAGTCACATGGAGTCCTAAATCATTGCTAAGAATATTGAAAATGATTGCAGTTTTCAGGTTGGTTGCATTGGTGCTAGCGCTAGGTACCACGCTAAAGCTAGCTAGCTACAATGCCTTCAGGAAGTATTCATAGCCATTTGTTTTGTCACTGGCCTACATACAATACCCCATAATGTAATTGGATTTGTTTTTCAACATTTTTACAAATTAATAAATGTAGAGCTGAGGAAAGCCCAAAAAATTGTCTAAGACTCCAGTCCCCCAAGTCATAGACTGTTCTCTCTGCTACCGCACGGCAAGCGGTACCGGAGTGCCAAGTCTAGGACCAAAAGGCTCCTTAATAGCTTCTACCCCCAAGCCATAAGACTGCTGAACAATTAGTCAAATGGCCACCCGGACTATTTACATTGACACCCCCTCCCCTTTAGTTTTTACATTGCTGCTACCCGCTGTCTATTATCTATGTATAGTCACTTAACCCTACCTACATGTACAACTTACCTTGACTAACCTGTACCCCCACACATTGACTCCGTACCGGTACCCCCTGTATATAGCCTTGTTATTGTTATTTTATTGTGTTATTTTTTACTTTCGTTTATTTGGTACATATTTTTTTAACTCTTTCTTGAACTGTATTGTTGGTTAAGGGCTTGTAAGTAAGCATTTCACGGTAAGGTCTACACCTGTTTTATTCGGTACATGTGACAAATGAAGTTTGATTTGATTTGAAATGTCCTGATTTAATAAGTATTCAACCCCTTTGTTATGGCAAGCCGGAATAAGTTCAGGATTAAACATTTGCTTAACAAGTCACATAAGTTGCATGGACCTATTCTGTGTGCAATAATAGTGTTCAACCTGATTTTTGAATGACTAACTCATTTCTGTACCCCACACTTACAATTACCTGTAAGGTCCCTCAATCGAGCAGTGAATTTCAAACACAAAGACCAGGGAAGTTTTCCAATGCCTTGCAAAGAAGGACACCTATTGGTAGATGGGTAAAAATAAAAAAGGCAGACATTGAATATATCCTTTGAGCATGGTGAAGTTATTAATTACACTTTGGATGGTGTATCAATACACCCAGTCACTACAAAGATACAGGTGTCCTTCCTTACTCAGTTGCCGGAGAGGAAGGAAACCGCTCAGGGATTTCACCATAAGGCCAATGGTGAGTGACTTTCATCCTTAAATCACACTTCTCCAGCATGCCAATGGCCATCGAAGGTGAGCATTTGCCAACTGAAGTCTGTAAGGACGACGAGCACACAGATGAGCTTTCCTGAGACGGGACAGTTTGTGCAGAAATTATTCGGTTGTGCAAACCCTCAGTTTCATCAGCTGTCCAGGTGGCTGGTCTCAGACTATCCCGCAGGTGAAGAAGCCTGATGTGGAGGTCCTGGGCTGGCGTGGTTACACGTGGTCTGCGGTTGTGAGGCCAGTTGGACGTACTGCCAAATTCTCTAAAACAACTCAGGTGGCTTATGGTAGAGAAATGAACATTCAAATCTCTGGCAACAGCTCTGGTGGACATTTCTGCAATCAGCATGCCAATTGCACACTCACTCAAAACTTGAGACATCTGTGGAATTGCATTGTGTGACAAAACTGCACATTTTAAAGTGGCCTTTTATTGTCCAAGGTGCACCTGTGTAATGATCATGCTGTTTAATCAGCTTATTGATATGCCACACCTGTCTGGTGGATGGCAAAGGAGAAATGCTCACTAACATTGTGTAAACAAATGTGTGCACAAAATTTGAGAGAAAAGCTTTTTGTGCATATGGAAAGTTTCTGGGATCTTTTATTTCAATTCATGAAACATGGGACCAACACTTTACATGTTGCGTTTATATTTTTGTTCAGTATAAATGAGCTTTCTGTATTTCATTTAACAAATTTGCAAAGATTTCAACAACAAAAAAAATCACTTTGTCATTATGGGGTATTGTGTGTAGATGAGTGAGAAAATAAATCATTTTAATCCATTTTGAATTCAGGCTGTAACACAACAAAATGTGGAATAAGTCAATGGATATGAATACTTTCTGAAGGCACTGTAGCTACCCCAGAAGTTGCTAATTGTCACGACTTCCTCCGTGGCTGCCTCCTCTCCTTGTTTGGGCAGGCTTCAGCGTTCGTCGTCACCGGCTTTCTAGCCACTGCCGCATCACATCTCATTATACCATTTGTTTTGTCTTGTCTATTGCACACAGCTGGTTCATATCCCCTCATTATCGATTACTGAACAGGGGGACGGAACAATTTAGTTATCCTCTCCCCCTCATTCCTTCGGTAATTGAGTCAATGCATGGGGCGCGCTTCTTCACCAAATTAGATCTCCGGAGTGCGTACAACCTGGTGCGTGTCCGAGAGGGGGACGAGTGGAAGACAGCATTCAGCACAACCACGGGGCATTATGAATACCTGGTGATGCTGTACGGTTTGATGAATGCTCCATCCGTCATCCAGTCCTTTGTGAATGAGGTGTTTCAGGACATGCTTGGTCACGGTGTAGTGGTCTACATCGATGACATTCTGGTGTATTCCGCTACACGCGCTGAGCATGTGTCCCTGGTTCGCAAAGTGCTGGCCCAGAAGGCCAACTGCCACCGCAGTGAGGCCCGGTCTTCGTACCGGGTGATCGGTTCTGGCTCTCGACCAGAAATGTGCCCCTCCTCCTGCCCTGACGGAAGCTGAGCCAGCGGTTTGTGGGGCCGTTCAAAGTCCTGAGGAGGATAAATGAGGTTACCTATAGGTTATTACTCCCACATTATTATCGTATTAACCCCTCGTTCCATGTGGCTCTACCTCAGGCCGGTGGTGGCTGGTCTGCTCCAGGAGTCTGAGGTGCGGGAGGTCCCTCCACCTCCTCTGGACATCAAGGGGGCCCCAGCGTTCTCCATCCGTTCCATCCTGGATTCGAGGCGTCGGTTGGGGTGCCTTCAGTACCTCGTGGAGTGGGAGGGGTACGGTCCGGAGGAACGGTGCTGGGTCCCGGTGAGGGATATCCTCGATCCCTCCCTGTTGCGGGATTTCCACCGTTGCCATCCGGCTCTTCCTGCTCCGCATCCTCCTGGCCGTCCCCGAGGCCGGTGATGTAGCCACTGCCACATCTCATCATTCCATTTGTTTTGTCTTGTCTATTACACACACCTGGTTCATATCCCCTCATTAGTACGTGTATACGTGTTCCCTCTGCCCCCTTGTCCTTGTGGGGGATTGTTTAATGTGAGGAGAGTGTAGCTCGGTTGAGCTCCGTGAATTTTGTATTGCTGTGTGCCTGTTTGGTTCCTGTGCGCCTGTTTTGCGCACTGGACTGTTTGATGCAATTCTGCATAACTCTGTATTCCGGAATAAACTCTGTATTCTGTGATTTACCCTCCTGCGCCTGACTCTTTCAAATCACCCATCACACTAATAACATCTGTATAAACGATATGTGTGAGTGACTTTGTCATGCTGCAAACCGAAGTCAAAGTACTAGGGACAATGTTGGCAAAATGATTGATTGATTATTTTCTGTATTTTGACTAGCTGGAATGAATCAGGTGCAAGTGTTTGGGATGTGGCTGGCTGCCACTGGGATAGTTGCATGTCGGGGAGAATGTTGGGCTACCTAGCTACATTTGTTTAATCCTGATCTAATTTCAAATGCTCACACAGATGTTTTCCCATTTGGTCGAATAAATAATGACTGTTTACCAACGTGGTATTGTAAACACCAACGCGGTATTGTGGCCGGTGTGTGTGCTTGTTTGCAGACTTTTTGTTATTTTTTTGACAGTGTTACTGAATATAGTGGTGGCGCTTGGTCTGCGCAAATTACAGCTTTATTTTACACGTCAAATAGATATATGTTTTGATCCGCAAAGTCCCAAACGTTGTTCCATACCCGGATGGCATATCTAGAGCCAGACAACAAGATGCCATGTCAAAAAACCGTGACAGCCCGGATGGAGAAATTGTATTAACTACAATCATTGCTGAGTGGGTGGAGGACAGCAGTAAGTGCCGTCTGGTAGTCATGACTGCGGTAGATGGAACTGCATTGCCCCCTAGCGGTCATACGCAAGACCATATCTGCATTATGAATTCACATGTAATTTTATGATTCTTTTTTTCTTATCCTTTAACAAACTTTTAAGTATATAGCTTGGATGCATTTGTGACCTTCAGGTCAAAAGGGTCAAACTCAGTGATTAAATAAATCTTCTATTCCCATGACCACCACTGTGCATAGGAAGTAAATGTACCGCTACGACCAGTCCAGTCCTGAAAGCATTTGGTCACAAAAATAAATGGTTCAAAGGGTCCCGCCTCCCTGTTTTTCCACATAAACATGGTTGACTGAAATTTCCAGCCCTCACTCTTTGAGGTAGCCTCTCGAGAGGACATTTTAGAAATAAGGCCTAAATATCCCTACTGATTTCATGTCATTCTGGTCATGAAGAGCCAGTTGATGATGAAGAATGGCCTAGAAGACTGGTCTGGACTGGAGTATCCTCTGTGTCCAGCGTCCAACACAAACTTTTTTCCTGTACAGACAGGGTAAAGGTAACAAGTCTCTCTCCAGTGTAAACAATCTGGAGACAAGCTGAGGGATTTATTGAGTGCCTGCTACATTTCTTGGTACCCCTTCAGAGAAAAATCCTCAATCTTGAAATAATAATGAAAACACATTGTTTATGTGAGTGGAGTGTCCTTACATAGTATGCATACAGTACATACCTGGAACTCAGTCTACCTAAATATTACATAATTTTTTAAAAGTCTATCTAACACGATGAGACAATGAGTATGTGTTATATTGTATTTCAACTTGGACTCTTCACAGTGATATTAAGCTTCAGGGAGGATTCCAAGTATCACAGAAAAGTGGTTCCAAAGGGCCAATGTCTCTCATCGAGCACATTGTGGATGGTTAATGGGATGTGTAAGCTCCCATGGCTATTCCAATGACATCTCTGGGTTTGTGTGCCCACTATATTGAGCATATACTGTATGTATCTTTGACCACAGAGGATACGTATTTTTTTTGTGTGCACTTTGTCAAAAATGACTACATGTAACATGACAAAGGCTACCAGAATACTTGTGAATAATTGTGCTAATGTATCTGCTTCTGTCTTAATGATGAATATAACATTTTATAGATACGGACATCATTGTTCTTCTAGTGCTGAAAGTGTCCATTTAAGTTGGACATTTCAGACCGTATTTAGCTCATGCAAACTGAACGTAAATGTTTTGAACAGTGTGAAAAAAGGACAGATTATTCAAGAACAATTGAGCACTCTGTTACAGTCAGTGATTTTATAGATATCAAAGACAAGCACTGCCCCTGTAACCAAAGCAACTGAATGGAGAGGGGTGACCGATAGAAGCCCTAATATTCTGCCAATGTTCACTGTAAACCCTCTCTAGGGCTTCTGCTGATGCTCACTGTCTACCATTTAGCCATGGGAAACACTCTTTATCAAACAACTGACCAGTTGAACAACACCCCTTGGCGACACTACTATTTATTTAGCTATTAGGTTCTGGTCCAGTGTCATTGTGATGCGACGTGAGCACTCCTGGCTATCACTAATCAGCCCAGAGCCGGAGGACAGAGAACTGGAGACATTGGAGGCCGGCGCCTCGAGCCTTGATCGTTTTCTGAGGCATGCCACTTGCCTGCCAACAAACTTCTCTCCCCATCAGCTCTTATTTCACTGTAATGTCAGAATACAATATTGAGCGAGGCGCCATAGGATTGTTTGTGTTCCGCTGCACCACTGCCATTTCTCTATTCAACTGCCTGCCTCTCATGGATTCTTCCTGTCTCTCTCGCTCTTTCACACTCTTGTATAGTAAGTAACATATAAGAAATATGAACTAACACATTGTACAATGACTTGGCTTTTCATGTCATCTTTATAATTTGACATGTACCTTTTAAACAAGATCATGGATACTCTGAGTTATTTGATTAGGCTCAGTGCTTCGTTTCAGTGGGAGCAATGAAGCTCTGTTTTAAACGAGTGCAGCTGTTACCAAGGTGATGTCAATTACGTGCAGACATACTGTAGGAGAGGGATTTGTTGTCTTTGGGGATGAAGGGTGGAGGAGTTCTCAAAATCATGTTTTTAGCACAGCTTATTTGCAAAGCAAATCTGGAGCACTACATCAAAGTACGAAACAGATGAATGAACTACATTGTATTTCAGAGGACCTGATGAGTGGATAATCAGTTCAGTTAAGTGTTATAGTGCTGGGTTGGAGCAAAAGCCTGCTTAATGTAGGTCTCCAGGACAAGGTTTGGTGAATACTACTACAGTATATCTGAGTTGGGATTTTTCAAAGAAGCAATGTTGCCCTCTAGTGAAAATAGTATTTAAAAGCATGCTGTTCAACATGTCCTTTTAAGCTGGTTTACTGGCTGTCTGAAAGATTTGATGACATCAGAAAACTAAGGGTTAAGAACAGTGAGTGCACACACACACATTTTAAGCAGTCATCCATCTCCCCACACTATGCTCATAAACTCTTTGCTCCCTATCCCTCGTTTCCATATTAATAGTATCAAGGGTGTTTGACTGACGCATGGCTAATGATTTCACAAACACAACTTAAAACATAACGCCTCTGAATGATTGTTTAGTGTACCAAACATTGCATGAAAACAAGCTAATGAAACAACATTGACATTTTACCACATTTATGATGGGCTTACTACAGCACACAAGCCTTTCCAAAAAAGCTTTCCAGTCGTGCAATAAGAAAGTGTTTATGATTCCTTCATTAGATTAGTTAAACTGCAATAAAAAAGCCAGAGAAGCTCAATAATAAATGCTCCGCTTCAGAAAAAAAACATTTTTCTTTGAGGTCTGACCATTTCCATCTTCAAATGGTTCTGGCAGTGTGCATTACAACTTCTGACTCTGCTGCCAAGGTCATATAGCCATCAACAAAATACAACTTAGCTGCTAAATGGTGTTGACTGCGTCGCAAATGGCACCCATAGCCCTTGGTCAAAAGTAGGAGTGCCCTATGGGCTCTGGTCAAAAGAAGTGCACTATATAGGGTGTCGTTTGAGACACAGCCTGTGACTCAGTTTTTCCAGCCCAGTAGAAAGACGTAATGAGAGACGATCAGACCATGAACAGCACATTAGAACAGGTGTCGTCGGGACTGATCACGATTTACAAGCCGTTTGCATTTGGCGTAACCCAACCCGGGACAGGCCAGGGGCCCCGAACCGGGCCTGTATCAATGTGTTGTTTCAAAGCTACCCATAAATAACTGTCTTTGTATGCCTATCAATCACAAATGTACATTGTTTGAATCACTCTTTAAAAAGTCTGTCACAAATGATAGCTCCAATAAGCCCCCTATGGTGAACGATGCTTGTAGAATCATGATTCTGTCAAGTTTTTAGTTCGCTGCTAGATGGTCCTGCATTACTGAATCAAATTGTTTATAATTTTTGTCATTTTTTGTTGGGGGGGGGTTACAGGTCCATTATCCATTTACATTTTTAAGTTTATGAAACATGTACCCATAGGGTGCCAAAAAAGGGGAAAAAAATATAAAACAGTAAGAAATACATACAGAGTTTAAGTAATAATACATTCAGTAGAAAAAGGAAAAGAAAACACAAAAGAAGTGGCCCTCCACCCCTACCTCATCCCATTCCTCCAACCCCAACTCCCAACAATTTCCTTTGATTGATGAATTGCCTGGTCCAGGGGTTCCATGGATAATAAAAATAGCAAAGGCGAAATTGGATCACCTTGTCTGCTGCTTCCAGTGATTCTGAATAGAGCAGAGCAGATATTGCCTGTTATAATTATGGCTGATTCAGTCTTAGTACTGGTGGTCCTCTGTAGCTCAGCTGGTAGAGCACGGCGCTTGTAACGCCAAGGTAGTGGGTTCGATCCCCGGGACCACCCATACACAAAAAAAATGTATGCACGCATGACTGTAAGTCGCTTTGGATAAAAGTGTCTGCTAAATGGCATATTATATTATTATATATTATACTGAATGTGCTGAAAAGACCTGAGTCAGTAAAAAAGAGATGAACTTGGTTGCGGTGCGTGTGCGCGATGACGTCTGGTCGTAGTACATTTTTTAATGTGATTTCCTCATTCAATAGCATCGACTGTTCTGGGTTTTTAATAATATGTTTTTATCAATTAAATTAGACTAGTAATGTCATTTTTTACGACATAGCCTAGGCATTTACAATCTATCTAGCACCCAATCCGTCTTTTGCCCCTTTTTGCATTGGTCTCAATCTTATGTAAAAACATGCAGAATTCCTGGGCACTGGCACATTTAATTCCCAGTGTGTCCCATGGCCATGCCAATGTCAAAAGTGAGTCTGGAGTGGAATGTGTTAGTGTGACCACTGCATGGGGAGTATTGGCAGGCCATTGAAAGTTCAGACCCAACCTCATAATTTACTCTCCATTAGCTACAAACTGAGACAGAGTCCTCCTCACGTTTCTGGAGAGTAGAGAGGAGAGGGACTCACAAATAAGTGGGTCGTCATCGGATACAAGGGGAACGGGCCCGGCTTGGGAAACAGAATAGCCACACGTAGCCATCTGGGAGAATCGGTCTCTTAGAAGAAAAACAAGTTGCTTGACCTTTGCAGAAAAGCAAGGGAGTAAAAGGAACAACACCTTAGATTCTGTTGCCGCCAATTCCCTGTGATGGTGCCATGGCACACGTGACTGTCACAGTCCAAATCCCCTATACCCCTTTATCCATTAGTGGTAAGTACTGAGGGGCACTCAAAGCTGTTTTAATCAGGGGAGGGGGGGGGGGCATAAAGGAATTCTTTGTCAGTAAGGAACTAAGACAGGAATGCAAGAGAATGGGGAGGCAAGGTGACAAGGAGACAAAGAGGAATCAGTACAGATGATGGAGAGATATGACAATGGAAAGATGACTAATAACTGAAGGACAGCAGATTCTACACTAACTCAATTCATCTATATACTGTATTTCATTGCACAGTATCTGCACAGTAGGGTACAATGAATCCCAGCTAACCATTCTTAACTTTTGTTCTAGACTGTAGGCTACCTTTTAAGATACCCTCCTCATGTTTTTATATGAAGAACATTTCACAAATGCATGCCTCAAGTTTCCCCTTGTTAACACACACACACACCAATTTATACTTTGTATAGTCTAAAGGGTCATACTGTACTCTCCCCCTTTTCCGTTGTATGTATAATGTCCTACTATGACATTCCCTGTCATCTACATTCATCCCGATCTCCACATGTTGTTATATTTTACACAGTTGTCCGCTCTGTCCTGACTCAACCAGCCTCAGGTACTGTATCAATTTCCATGACCTTGGTAGGAAGCTATCTCTGCAGGGGAATCTCAGTATAACTGTACTGCCATTGTTCCTAACGGACCTTCACATATTTTACTGTGGTCGTTTCTAGTTACCCCACCCTCTCTTAGTCACCCTGTTACAGTAAAACTTCCCTGGGCACTCTGAGGTGCACCTTTTGAGGGGATAGAAAATGCCCCTCTTGGCATCCTTTACCTGCTACGCCGGCTTAAAATGCTTTATTTGGCTTGTTTTTGGTTGGACAGAATATATAGTATCTTGTTTAGTTTACTTAAAATTACATAAATTGATCCTACATTTTGATTGACCCCAGGTCAGGAAAGTACACCTTTTGGATGAATCCCAGGGCACCACTAACTGCAAATCAGTTAGTTGGCTTCGGCTTGTTCAGCTCAAACCTCAGCAACACTCCTCTTCTACCTGAAAGATAGAAAGCTTCAGGTAACCCTATAATCCTCTGTGGTGAAGCACTTTTCTTTGAGAAACAGAGGCAAGGGTGTATGTGAGAGAGTTAGAAGAAGGGAGAAGGAAGTGACCCCCCCCCCCCCCAGCTGCAAAGAGAGACCAGAAGCTAGCGACCCCTAGCTAGTGGCCCCTCATTACCTATGGGTAAATCTGTGGCCCCCCGGAAAGAAGACACCACTCGACATTTACCGGCAGCCATCTGAGAGTACGGGAAAGCAGAAAGCCAAAACATGCATTGGCTAAGCTAAGCCTCCCCACCTCCCCTCCACCCTTACCCACCTACAGTACACATCACAATACAAGCAGTATACTGAGGGGACAGGTAAATAATCTCAGCGGGGGAAATAAAAGGCCACCTTCCTGATATATGCGTCACACAGCGGTAGGTGCCCCCTCTATATAGGTTACCATTGCAGTCTGTTGTGGTTGTTTGGTTCTGCTGCTGCTGACTACTGGATGTGTTTCATGGCAGAGCAACAAACAAACAGAGAAACAGGACAACAGAGAGACAGAGATTCATTCATCCATCATGCAAGTCCTTTCCAGTCTGGTGTTGGTTCTGAAGAACATTTGGACACTCTCCTTCCTCCGGGACCTTCTGTGTGAATTTGTGGGCACTGCCCTCTTCCTCTTCGCCAGTCTGGCCTCGGTGGTGCTACGGCCCCAGCTTCCAGCCTGGGATGGTAGCCTCTCCAGTCCCACCAGTGATCATCATCTCCATGCCTTGTCCTTCGAGTCAGACCCATCCTCTCTCTCGGACACCCAGCCCCTCTCAGAGTGCCACCCTGACCCCCTGCATGTGGCCCTGGCGTTTGGGACCTCTGTGGCTGTGGTATCTGTGTGCCTGGGTCCTGCTACCTCTGGAGGAGGGGTCCACCTGAACCCGGCTGTGACCCTGGCTCTGGCTGCAGGACTGAGGGTGAGCCCCTGGAGAGCTGTCCTCTACGTGGGGGCACAGCTCCTCGGTGCACTCTGTGCCTGTGCCCTCCTCATGGGAATGGTGCCTGCCCCGCTCAGAGGGCATTTGGGGCTGAACGAGGTGAGTCACGTCTGATTCATTTTTATTTGATTCTAGGTTGTAGTGAAGTATTGTTTTTCTGTAGTATTATAGCTTCCGAAAATACATTATTAGAAATGTTTTGCCAAAAACGTCTTTGTATTTTTGTATGGGCTTAATTGATTATGGGTGTTGTAAACATTATCTATAAAATGTTTCTTTTTCCAGGTAGCCTTGGGTGTCCACCCATGCCAAGCCTTCTCAGTGGAGACAGCCATCACCTTTCAGCTGGTAGTCTGTGTCCTCACTACGTCTCGACCCAAATCAGCCTTCCACCTCCTGGGTCCTGTAGTGGTCGGCTTGTCTGTCACTTTGGGAAATCTAGTAGCGGTAAGGAAGATGACAGATCCTATTTATGTTAGTTTAAATTCTGTCTGACCACAATAGAGTTTCTATGGGTAATTTGATGGATTTTGTCAATTAAAACATTTTGTAGATCTTTACATTTGTCCTATGTCTTATCTTTTGATTTCATGCCCCCTTTCTCTCGTATTATCCCTCTCTCTCTTTACCTTCTACCTCTGACCAGATTGGGTACACTGGCTGTGGGATGAATCCTGCTAGGTCTTTTGGTCCAGCTGTGGTCACTTTAAAATTTCATAACCATTGGGTGAGTCTGGCCAAACACAAGTTGACTATCTCTCATTGTGCTCCATGAAAATTTCAAAAGTATATTGACGCTATTTACTAACATCACACCACAGTGCACACATACAAATCTACTTACAAAAAAAGTATCTCTCTCCTCTGCAGGTGTATTGGGTGGGGCCGTGTGTGGGGGCGGTACTTGCTGGCCTACTACATGACCTGGTGCTCCACCCACGTTGGGGTTGCCCTGGCGACTGGTTGGCTGAGTTTAAGGAACTGTTTCCCAAGGATCCACTTAAACAGCCCACCATCTTGGAACACACAGTGGAGTAGAGATGGAGGCAGTTCTCTTACCATTTTCTGACCATTGATCAAAGGTGACCACACACCATTCTCTGATATCTGACCACTCGCCACTGGTGTACACAAGTGGCCGTGCTAGCTGGGTCCATCGTTGAGTACCACTGAATGAAGAAACTCAAAATGTGTACACATCTACAGTATTCATGCACATCTACAATGTAGCTATGATAATATACTCTGCTGTATTCTCTGGGAGACTGCTCTCTCCTCTCTTTTCCTGACTGTACTGGCTAGTTTCCTTTCTGGCTAGTTCTGCGATAGAACTGAACAAAGCACTAATCCACCATCTCAGGTTCTTCACAATCATGTTGTTTGTCAGCTTGACCTCATTTTGTGCATCTTTGTACCTCTCTGAGGTGTTGAACCATCTGTAGAAGCAGATAATTTAAATTCAGACCAAAGCCTAGACATTTTAATGAGTGTCCAAGGGGATTTCATTCAGGTCAGTTAAAGTACGGGTACAGTTCTTCAACCAGCTGTGTAATCATTCACATTATGGGACAGATCACTATGATATGTGTTTTTATATACCACAATCATGGGGTTTGTCCTGTTATACATAATTCAATGACAGCTGTATGACTCAGTAAAATGTTCTTTATTATAGAATTAATTCTACATTTGTTTTTCACTAAATTGAAACAGAGCATTATGTTTTTCATGTCCTCTGTGCAAGAGTTTATTAAAGATGAAAACACCAAACTTATGAGTCGTCCTACCGTGGGTTCAGGGGAGGGGAGTGTAAAGTGAGTGTGAAGCTACAGGAGTCATTTTGTGTCAGGTCCACTTACATTTTTCCATCTGTTTCCATTGTCATGCCCTGGGGAGGACTCATCTGGGAAGGAAGGGATTGGGTTTAATCTCTCAAACCCAGCAACCCCGCCCTGTGTGTGTCTGTATATGTGTCTGTGTGTGTCTCTGTCTGTCTGTCTCCCTCTCTCTCTCTCTCTCTCTTAACTGAGAGAAAAAAATAGAAAAAATAGTATTTGGATCCACATCACGATAGTTTTATACCTTGGTTATGCACGCTCTTGAATCGTGTACTTAATACAATGTTTTTTTTATTTTTTTATTTATGTGCTATGAAAGACATTGTTGACAAGTTAATATAACACTATAAATATATGTGCCAATGTGTGTGAGAGCTGCAGTTCTGTTCTGACAGACTCACATCTCTTCACTTCATTGCGCAAAATATTATCTGCAAAGTCCTATCTGCAGGAAACAGAGTTTCCATATTTGGTGGCATACACTCCACTCACCACAATGCTATGAGAGCTGCAAAGAAATTTCGTTTAGCAAGAAAGAAATCCTTAAAGAACTCTGCACTATCTATGACAGCCCTCTCGATGTGACTGTGTAAGTTCCCTGCCTTGCGGAAACAACTGAAGATGATAAGAATTACTCACATAGGAAGAACACATTTGGTAAGAAATTTGGATTACAGTTTCACTTGCAGTGAGGGAGCCTTCCTTTTAGGTGAAGGAGTTGACGTAGAGACAAAAGCGGTATAGCTGAAAAAGATGGAGGAACACCGGATTCATATGATAATACAAATGATGGGTCTCCTGCTATTTGCTCTCCCACATTACTCTGACACCTTAAATCTAAACCTGGTTAACTTCACTGAATTCTCTGGCCCTGAGGGAAGCTTCTTTGGCTTCTCTGCAGATTTCTATCAGTTTAGCAACAACACGTGAGTATTGCAATGTACTATTTGGTAAGTTTTGGCTATGCTTCATTCAGTAGGGTTTGCATAGTTTTTATGGTATCTGTAAACTACACTATATATACAAAAGTATGTGGACACCCCTTCAAATTAGTGGATTCGGCTATTTCAGCCACACCCGTTGTTGACAGGTGTATAAAATCGAGCACACCGCCATGCAATCTCTATAGACAAACATTAGCAGTAGAATGGCCAACTGAAAAGCTCAGTGACTTTCAACGTGGCACTGTCATAGGATGCCACCTTTCCAACAAGTCAGTTTGTCAAACTTCCGCCCTCCTAGAGCTGCCCCGGTCAACTGTAAGGGCTGTTATTGTGAAGTGGAAACATCTAGGAGCAACGTCTCAGCCACGAAGTGCTAGGCCACACAAGCTCACAGAACGGGACCGCCGAGTGCTGAAACGCGTAGCGCGTAGAAATTGTCTGTCAGCAGTTGCAACAATCACTACCGAGT